>NC_142090.1:83247089-83551777 GCF_054644295.1 Miniopterus natalensis
GTCCCGACAAGGAAGCTGGGACAGAACCGGCCCGAGGCGCCCGCTCTCCGTCACCCCATGTTGGGCGAGCAGGGGCCCGCCCTTCCCCGGGGCCGCGTTTGGAGCAGAACCGAACCACCCACTGTCACCCTGTGCCGTTCCCCAGGTCTCGGCTCCTCTGGGCCTCCGCCCCCCCGGCGCTCGGACAGCCCGGCCACTCGGAGCTGCTCCCTTTCGTCGGATAATCGGACTCGTTGGTGTTTCCTGTCTCCCGAGCTGTCGGGCGCTCGCCGGTCAGTGGAGGGCTTGGTCCCCGCGATCCTGTCTTTCGGGCCTGTCGGCTTTTCATCCTTTTGCTCTGTCGTGTTTGTTTTGTTTTCTGTCTCTGTTACTCACCTGTTCCTCCGTTCACTGGGCAGATACCTGTCGTTTGTCTGGGTCCCACCAAGCCCGGGGACACAGCAGTGAGCAGTGGGTCGTTGTTAATTTATTGGCCATGGAACACCTGGACCTCTCCGTCCAGGGACATCTAAATGCCTTTGGGAAATGCCGGGGTGGAGTTCAGATGCAGCTCGTCATTAACACCAGTGACGAAAGACCGTCTGTCCCTTGGGTAGAAAAATCAGGATGTGTTATCTCCTAGAACCCAATGATATATTTGCACCTAAATTTATTTATTTTTTAAGCCGTAGTTAAGTCGCCATTTCGGGTAACTCTTCTGGAGCGAGCTGTTTTTCTATAGTAATTTTAAACTCTGTTCCCAAAGGAAGATGTCAAGCTGGAGATTTCGAGTAAGGAAAAGGAACCCCACGTCCTTCCGGACAGAAGGTACTGCCCCCCCCCCCCCCGGGTTCCGTGTGCCACGCTTGTTAACAGGGCTGGGATCACGTCACCACACGCCCCAGCGGGAGCTCTCCCATCGCCGAGCAGGCTCCCCAGACTCCGGGCTCCTTCCCCACGGGCAGGCCCGATGGGCTCAGTGTCCAGTCAGTCCTCTCGCCGGCCCTCCCTGGGGCAGACGGGGCCCTGGAGTCCAGTCCCCGGGGCGCTGGTGTCGGAGCCAGGAGCCTGCCCGGTGGCCCCACTGCCCTCCGCGATTTCCCTGGGGGCGTGCCAGGCGGCCGTAACCGACACCCGCCAGGCTGCATTTAGTTCTGCCCGAGGAAGGTGTTACTACGAGTCCTGACCTTTTCAAGGGGGGCAGGGACTAGAGGAGGTGGGGACACAGTCCGTGCAGCCGTCCATCTCTGTGGGCCCGTGATCTGTGTGTTGAAACTTCACCCGGTGGGCTTGTCCCCTGCCCGTGTGTCGGTGGCTGAAGGTATTACAAACGCTTCCTGTGTGGGGACGTGGCTTAGTGACCCTGGGACGTGGCACAGTGACCCTGGCCATGGGCACAGCCACTGCATTTCTGCATCGGAACAAGATGCTTTCCACCACCCTTGGAGGATGGGGCACCTCTCAGGGACACCAGGCCCGTGTGCTTTCCCTCCGATGGCACGATCCGGCCGTCTTCGTGGCTGCCACGTTTTTTTTCTTAAAATCGAGTCTGAGAACATCACTCAGTTTCTCAGACACTTTGGGTCCTTCGGTGCCTCCAGGATGAGGGGCCGGCTGCCGGAGGGGCTGGGCCCGTTGACACAGCCTCACTCTCCGTTTGGCTTCCTCTCACCTTGCATGTCACCTGGGCACAGGTGCAGAGACTGGACCTTGCTCTTTAGTTTGGTCGCAGCCCCATCTCCTCCTGCCCGTTGACTAGCCAGCCGCCCCCTTGTGGGTCCCCTCCTGTGGTCCAGTCCTGACCCCCAGACCTACCGCTCGGTGTTCTGTTCCATTGTGTGTCTAGTCCGTGCTTTTCCAATTGATTTGTAGGCTCCTTGAGATCATGATTATGTTTTTGCTCTTGGGGAAACTAAAAGGATGTTTGTTGGCGGTTAGACGCACCAGGGTGGGCAGCGAGGCTCCACGCATAGCTGTGCCATGTTGGGTGTCCTCTCTGAGCCTCAGTTTTCTCATCTGTGAAATGGGTGTGACGGCAGTTAGCCCCAGGTGTGCTGCAGGGATGCCAGGAGCCGCCCTGGCGAAACCCTGGTCCTGCCCCGGCCCCTCCACGCTTTCTGCTCCTGCATCGCCGCCTGGACCAGCACCGGCCGCAGACAGGCGTGCTCGTTAGAGGACACGGAGCCGAGAACCGAGTGTCTGCGCTTCTCAGAGACGTGAGTCGTGCGTTCACGACGTATCGCACACGCGCCCTCCTTCCACCTTCCACCTAGAGAAGAAATCCTTCCGAGGGCAGAGCCTGCGTCCTGCCGCGTGCCGAGTCCTCCTGGAGGGAGCTCTGCTGGGGAGCTCAGCGTCCAAGGCGTCGGGTGGAGGAGACGGACCTTGGTGGCCTGAAGCCGCTGTCACCGAGGAGGACCGACAGCAGGGTTTCATTGCACGGAGGCCCGCGGGAGAGGAGGAGGGGGTGGTGGGTGCTGTGCGCGGGGCTGTCTGCTCCCTGGAGCCTCGGCTGCGTCCCGGGAGGCCGGGCTGCCCGGGAGAAAGTGCCTGCAGAGGGAGGGAGCCTTCCCGGCTGCGGTGCCCTGGGGGTGCCGCTGGCTGTCCTCTGGGCACGGACCCTGCCTGGCTCCTCCTCCGGACCCTGCGACCTCGGGGACGAGTGGAAGGCCTGCGCGGTCGGCCGGGCTCCTGGGCACAGGTCTGGCCTGCGAGGTAACGCTTCTTGCACGGAGCTAACCGTGCCCAGGACGGCCTCCTTCCTGGACGCCGGCCATCCCTCGTTGGAAGTAGACAGTCTGGCATCGGTCCCCCGCCCCCCCCCCCCCCCCCGTGGCCTGCGTGTAACCTGCCCGGCGGGGCTTTCTCCGAGGAGCCACAGGGTTGGCGACTCGGCGGCCTCCGGAGGGTTTGGGAACGCTGCCTGGCTGTCTGACTTTTTGGAAAATTCTGCAGCCTGATTTATGGGGGCTGGAGACTCCGTTTTCCACGTATTCGACTCACGTCCACTGAGCACCTACTGTGCGCCAGGCGTGAAGTTGGACAGCGAGGCCAAGGCAGGAGCAGGCAGGTCCAGCCTCCCAGACACTCGGGCTTAGTGAGGGGGAAACAAACCAAGCTAAAGTTAAAATCTGAGAAGAAGGCAACACGCCTGCTGGTGGGCCGGGCAGCCCCGGGCCTGGCTCTCCACTCCCAAGCTTGGCGGCCGAGGGGCTCTTATCCTCGGTTTCTTCATTGGAAACCTACAGACTGCCCACGTGGCTGGTCTGCCCGGGAGGTTAGAAAGGGCTCGAGCTGTGAGGTGCGCCTGGCACAGGGCCTGGCGCTTGGGATGCTGAAGGGACGGCGGCCGTTGTTCCTCTTTGTTAATAAGCCCAGGGTTGCATCCAGAGCGAGAATAAAAAGCAGACACGCACCCCCAGCTCTCCCGCCAGCCGTGGGACCCCTCCTTCCCTGTTTGCACCCCCAGAGTTCAGGTCCTTCAACCCCAGGTTCTGGGAGGGGGCCTGTGAGCACCCCTGCCCCCTGGCCGTGACTCAGAAGGGGCCGCGCACCCATGTGTGCTGCTTGCTTTTCATGGGAAAATAACTATGAGAAGAATAAGCCCCCCATTAGGAGCTCTGTTCGTTTCCTGCCTGGACTCCAAAGATGTGGATTCAGAGTGAATCCAGGTGAGTCCCAGGAACCAGGTTCCAAACAGGCCCCCCCTCCACCCCCCAGATGATCCTGCCCATCAGCTTAGCTCTAGAGAGACAGGGCGCCTATGTGGCTCCCCAGCCGCCCCGGCCCATCCAGAGCGTCCCTCCTCTGCGGCTCAGCCCTGCTCCCCTGCATATCCTGGGGAGCCAGCCCCTCTCTCCCGGGCTTCTCAGTTCTGGGAGACGTGCCATTTCTTGGAATCGCCTGGAACGTTCTCCTGGAACGACTCCCCCCATCCCGACGCCTTGCAAACCGGGTCCTTCTTGGAGCTGACTGCCCTCCCTGTAAACAGAGCCCTGGTTTTAAAACCCCCTCAGCCTGCCAAGCCCTGAGCATAACCACCTGGGCGCCGCTGGCCTCCGAGCCCCGTCCCGGGTGGGGCGCCTCGTTAACTCCGCCCGGTCCTCCTCCGGGGACACACTCCCCGCTCATCCCTCATCCCGAGCCTCTCCGAGACGTGGCCCCTTTCCGGGAGGAGGCCCCTCTCCTCCAGGCGGCCTCCACCCCCTCCGTCTCCCATGAGTGGTCACTGAACCGGAGCAGGGAATTATTTTTCCAGATGTGGAAAGAGCCGTTTCAGATCCTTCCCTGCAACTTTATATTCGGCTCTGCCGTCCCCTCCAGAGCTCCATGCCTGAGACCCCAGGGCGTGGAGGTGGCGGGGGTGCTGTCTGCCTTGTGGGCGGCTGTATTTCCAGCTCTTGGACCCACGTCACATACGTCCTTGGTGCTCAGTAAACACGGGGTGTCCCCAAGAAACGCAGGCACACGCTTTGAATAATTATAAAGGCAGTGTTTATTAAAATACATTTCATTTTCTAAATTGAGCTGTGAGCTGTTAAAATGTGTATATGTTTTTAGCGGGGACACCCCTGCTTTTGTTAAATGTAGGAAAACGGGCTACATGCTTGGATTTTACACGTTCAGAGTGGAAGTCATGGAATCGTAGTGTTTTGGGATAAAGAAGCTGCCTGGTGTCTAACCTGCCTCCTAAATGCTGCTTTTTGAGGACGTAGCACGAGCGAGGGACACTCAGGGACTGTGACCTGGATTTTTCCTCCCTGGCCCCTCCCGTGCTCTTGGACTGACACATGTAGGGCTGATGGCAGACGAACACCAGAGCGACAAGTGACTGACACCCAGGTTCCTGCTTGATGTGTGATGTCATCAAAGCTTCGGGGACTGAAATCGGAAGGTAGATAAAAACCAGGTTGAGCCGCTAAGGAAGGCAGGAGGGAGGTGCGCCCGCCTCCTGCCCTCGGAGTGATGCCCCGTGAGCGGCGTCCCCTCCCCGTTTCCCTCTGGTTGTCTCCCAACAGCGCAAGGAGAGGTTGCCCCGCTGAACCTGTCCCGTCTCCTGCCAGTTGTAGCTCAGGGCCTTGGTCCGGGCCCAGCGGGCTGTCACTTTTTGTCCCGGGGATTCCTGTGCTGTGTGCGCCCCGGGCGCAGAACACGAGTCTCACGGCGCCTGGATGAAGCCGAGGGGGCGCCCAGGGGCCTCCTGCAACCACGTGGCCGGATGAGATTCAGGAAAGAAGGGAAACCGACACTCCTCTCGGGCGATGCTCACTGACCTCGGAGACGGTTCTTGAATTTCAGGGGCTGAAAGCACCGAGGAGCTTCCCTGATTTATCTCCCTATCTGTTTACCTTGGATAGGATGATCCTCCCGTCCTCTAACACACGGATTTAAACCGCGCATCTCACCGAATCAAAGTCCAGGGCGATTAATTATTATCTCGCCCGCTTGCTGTTTGCTCTGTGGTCCAGGTAGAGCTGTCTGGCTGCCAGGGCGTCTGTGTTTGACTCCGAGACCTGCCCTGGACTTTGTGACACTCCCTTCCCTCCGAGGGGTGCAGTCTCCTGAGCTTTCCCATTTCTCAGGAGGGGAGACACAGCCCCCCTCCCTCCCAGGGGGTCCCTGCAGCCAGCGTCCTGTCCCCTTCCCGCCTCGGCCACTGGCTGCCCCCGGGGACGTGGTGAGCGTGGTGGGCACAGCGGTGTGAGGGGCCACAGAGACCTACTGTGTTCCTGTGGGTCCTGCTTGTTCGGCCTCCGTGGGTGGTCGAGCTTTGCAGAGGCCGCGTGAGACAAGCACCCCGTGAGGCTCCAGCCCCGTGGCGTTGCCTCCGCCTGGCCGACGTAGGGTGCAGGGTGCCTTAGAGGTGCCCCAGCGGATCAGCCAGGCAGATTTCCTAAGTGGCCGTATTTGAGAGTATTACACATTCCAATTGAAAGATGTTTTTACTGTTTTTTATTATTTTTGAATCTGTGTCGAGGCACACCTCACACAGAAAGTCCCGCCTCTGCCAGTGTTGAGTGCACGGCTCAGCGCGGGCGAGCAAGCTCACGTGGCCGCGTGGCCGTCGCCCCGGCCAGCTCCGGGGCTCCCGTCACCCCGCTGCGCGGAACTGAAGCTCTGCCCCCACCAAACGGCTCCCCCGCCCCCCCTCCCGCAGCCTGGCAGCCTCCCGGCTCCTCTGTGTGACTGTGAGTCTGACTCCGGGCACCTCGCGTCCGTGGAATCTTACAGTATTTGTGCTTTGGCGACCGGCTCCGCGCACTCAGCATAATGTCTTCAGGGTTCGTCCCTGTCGCGGCCTGTGTCAGATGCCTCGCTGTTTAGGAAATGAGTAATACTCCGCTCCGTGGGCCGACCACGTTTCTGTCTCATTCCCTGGTAGACAGCGGGGCTGCTTCCACCCTTGGCTGCTGCGAGGTGTGAGTAATGCCGCTGTGGACACGCGTGCACGGACAGCTCTTTGAATCCCGGCTTTTAAGTTTTTCACTTTTTAAAAATGGCTCAAAGAGAGAAAAAAAAAACACACAAATTCAGTCTTAATTTTTTTTTTGGTCTAATGATTTTACTTTTTAAAAACGGCTCAGAGAAAGGAAAAAAACACACACAAATTCAGCCTTAATTTTTTGGTCTAATGATTTTACTTCTTAAACTTTTTAAAAACAGAAGAAAGAAAAAGAAAGAGAAAAAGAAAGAGAAAAAGAAAGAAAGAAAGAAAGAAAGAAAGAAAGAAAGAAAGAAAGAAAGAAAGAAAGAAAGCCCCGAATCCAGCCTTAATCTTTTTGGTCTAATGATTACAGATATGTGATCGTGGGCTATGAAGAAACGCACATTTTTGCTGCTGCTTTATGTCCAAACAGCCCTGCACGGGGAAGATTGAGTACGTGTGACTGGGGTACGTGAGCAGGAAGATTAATTGCTGTACCAGAAAGGCATTTCGGCTGACTATTGAGTTATATTTGCACAAGGTTTTACTTGCTTAGAGGTCAACAAAAATAGCTCGCCGGCCGAACATGATCCCCGCTGAAAATACTTGTGCAGGCCGGACGCACCGTCCGTGTCCAGAGAGGGATGCGTAAGGGCTTTGGCATTTGCACATGTGTTCAGGAATCGTCGGGCACAATACTGTACAGAGATGCCCCCTTTCCTCCCGTCCACTCCCCGGGTCCTCTGAGCCCCGGACGGGGGGGGGGGGGCTCTCCCCCGCTCAGCGGTTCCGCAGCCCCGGCTGGGTGTCCCCGTGGCTCCACTCGGCTCTGGCACCACCCGCGCCTGGGCCCGTCGTTTGCTAGGTCGGCCCACGCAGCTCAGGAGACCCGTTTTGTCACTCAGGGAGCAGTTTTTTACAAAAGGATGTAAGTCAGGGACGGCCCGATGGAAGAGGCGTGCAGGGCGAGGGGTGGCGAGGGGAGGGGAGCTTCGTGCTCTCCGGGGGCACCAGCCCCCCAGCGCCTGACCGTGTTCACCAACCCAGAAGCTCCGTGAACCCCGCTCTTTTTGTTTTTTTAAATCCTAACCCAAAGAAATTTTTCCCATTGTTTTTTTTGTTTTTGTTGTTTTCTTTTTTTTTTTTAGGGAGAGTGGAAGAGAGGGAGGGAGAGAGAGAGAAACATGGATGTGAGAGAGACACATCGATCGGTTGCCACCCGCATGCCCAGGGCCAGGGATCGAGCCTACAACCGAGGTACATGGTACATGCCCTTGACCAGAAATCGAACCTGGGACCCTTCAGTCCTCGGTCCGAAGCTGTAACCACCGAGCCACACCCGCCGGGGCTGAACCCCGCTCTCTAGGGTTCTTACAGAGGCCTAAGTCAGTCCCCAGCCCGTCTCCTCCCAGGAGGCCAGGAGGGTGGGGCTGATGAAAGCGCCTCTAATCACATGGCTGGCTCCCCCCGGCAGCCTGCGCTCCTCCTGTGGTTTTCTGGGGGGCCCTCATTAGCACAGACTCAGGTGTGGTGGCCAGGAGCTTGTTCCCAGCAACAGAAGCAGCTCCCCTCGCTTTTATGAAGCGTCTGGAGCCCTTTCAGGAACAGCAGACTCAGTGCTATACCCAGAGGCGGTCCTGTTACTCTTATCTCTTGGGAGGTTACCGGGTCCTGGAGCCGTGTGCCGGGGACCATGGAGGGAGGCACGTGCATCCCTGCACGGGCTCTGTCGCAGCCTCCCGCCTCCCAAGTACCAGATGCTCCGTCCCTCCCAGGGACCCAGTCTGCTCTCCCTCCTTTACCCCCGTTGGGGGTTCAGCTGTGTAAGCAAGTCCGCCCCAGCCGGCCCCCGGGTAGGAAGGAGCGTGCCTGGGGTATAAAATGGGAGGAAACGGGGAGACCCTGCCTGGGCACAGATGCTGGCAGGGTCTCCGTGGGAAGGGACGTTACCGACGTGTCCTGAACACAGAGCATTTCTTCGAGGGCCCAAAATAAGGCAGTCGGGTGGACCCAGTGTCCTCACTGCTGTCAGTTAAGGCAGGCACCGAACGTCGCCCTCCGCCCAGCAGGTGTAGCCGAGGAGGTGAGATGGGGCCTCGGCCCGCGGCCTCTCCTGGCGCTGCTCACGGAAGAGATTCGCCCAGGATAGCTCATGAGTCAAACATGAGTTATTTCCACCGCGGTCCCATCCCTTTGAGAACCTGCCCGGCCTCAGTTTGCTAAAGACAGTGAGACGAGACGCGCGTGTGAGCCCGAGGTCAGATGAGCTGCTCAGATATTTGGGACAAAAGTCGACGGCCCGTTTTAGGTCGGGCTATTCTGGGAAGGAAAGTGGCTATGAATAGCCCCTCACCCCCGCGCTGTGTGACCTACATTTGTGCGGTAAACGCATCCTCGTAAATGTGTGTGAGGCGAGGTTTGAGTGATAAAACCGTTTTCCCTCCGCCCCCGCCCCCCCCAGCATCCTGGCCAGAGGTGCCTTCTCACGGAAAAGTGTCTTGGCCTCGAGTTAGTGGTGAACAGAGACTTCATGTTCTCGTCGCTTCCAGGAGCGTCTTCGGCTAACACCCAGATTATCCGAGTCTCCCACCCGGATGTGACCGTGCAGGACGTGATCGATGGCCGATCCTCGTGGATCACGCGGGCCCCCCGTGGCGCGAGGCCCCGGGCCGTCCACGTGGGCTGGCCCACGGAACGTGAGCCAGGTGGAACGTCTGGAAGAAGCACATGCCACTCAGTAGTATCTCAGAGCGGGAACAGCTGGAAGACTGTGGAGAATGACCGTCCTTGGAGTCAGTTCTATAAAATCCCGGCTTGGAAGATTCCATTGTGAACCCTCAATAGGATTTAGCAGAGTTTAAGTAAAACCAGGAACCCTACATGCTTTTATCACCTCCAAAGATAACGTGCTGGTTGGCCCCACAGGAAATTTTAAAGTGCGTTCCACCCTTACAGAGTTTAGATTCTTCAAAAAGTTTTATCTGTGTTCCAAGGACTATGGAAAATAGGCAAGTTTGAAAGAGGCCAGCACAGGGGTCGGGTTGATGAAAATGACAGCCTACGACGTACGCAGCCCGGCCGCGCAGCGGGCTCCTCGGGGAGTAGTTTTGTGAAGAGCCCCCCTCGGAGGGGAGCCGAGGCACCGTGTGAGGACCGGGCGCTGAGCTGACACTTCGGGGTCCAGCTCACCTTTAGTATTTACTCTGAGCAACGTCAAAACTGCTTTGCGGTGGAAAGTGTGGAGCAGAGGGGTGCCCAGGAGGGACCTGGAGGGCCGAGAGGAGCAGCAGAGCAGGACAGGAGAGGGGGCTGCCCTGCGGGTGGGCACGGCCCAGGGCTCTCAGCAACGCCGGGGGGAAATGACTCCGGTGGAAACCCACCCGAGGGAACCCGGGCAGTTTCCTTCTCGGGAGAGATCCGTCCATCAGAACCTTCTCCCGTCTTTGAGCAAGTGCGAAAGGCAGCCATGTGGACGTGGGCTCGGCGGCTGGTCCTTGCCCTCCAGGCCACCGTGGTGCACACGCAAGGTCACTCTGTAATGATAGGGAACTCTGTGTGCACCCCATATTGATTCTTAAGTGGCCCATTAAGATACAGACCTTGAGTTGTTAATAGGGTGAGTTAGGGCGCGCAGGTGCTGAACTGTTACGGAGCTTACATTAAGCTGTTACTTATCAGCTAACCATGTAGGACATGAGTGGTGTTTATGATGGATAGATAACATTCTAGAACATTCCTGAAGGCCGGGTCTGCGGGCTTCAGTGTAACTTATACCTTTCCCCGTCAGACGAACACCCCGAGGACTCAGGAAATACGCAAGGCACTGGGCCCCCGATTTGGCGGCGGGCTCTTGGGGCTCAGCCATCGCCCACGATTTTTGTCATCGCAGGCAGGTGTTGCTTCCTCGGTTTACAGCTGAGGACTCATCTCAGGCCACACAGCCTGCAGGGACAAGGGGACCATGGGGGGTGCGCCTGTGCCTCGGTCCTGGTTTTCTGTGAACCCCACTTCCCTCCCTCCCCCACCTGCCCCCAGGACTCCGAGCAAGAGCTCTGCCTGCTGACTTCGGTGTCCTCCCATGTGATACATTAAATATTAATGCCGTGGTAATTATTAATTATTAATTCAGCACTTTTGTCCTCTTAATATCTGGCCACGGGATTAATATTTGACCGCTCACCACCTGACCTACAGCAGCGTCGCCTTCTCCCTGCACAGGCCCTGGGAATGCAGGGCCCGCAAGCTGATCTCCCCAAGTGGGACTCTGGGTCCGAGTCCTGTGTCCCTCCCTCCCTCCTTCCAGCCCGTCCATTCCTCAGCCAGCCTCTGTCCCCCTCCTGTCCCTCTGTCTGTCCGTCCGTCCGTCCGTGTGTGGTCTGCAGCCTCTCTCACGTGGTGTCCCAGCTCCTGGGCCTTCCTCAGGCAGGTGTTTGCCTCTCTGCCTCTTGTTCTGCCTATTTGTGCCCTTGCACCTCAGGAAACTTTTGTGTTGGGCGCGGGAGAGGCAGGGAGGGCCAAGTGTTCCGGAAAGTTCTGTGAGCTCATTCATTGAGCAGGCACCTGGTGAGCTTAAATTGGTAGCTGCCAAACTCGTTTTCCAATTCAGGGTTTGCTACTTAGCGCTCGTGTGATCTTGGCACGCCACTTAATTCCTCTAGGCCCGTTCCCCCGCCGGTGCGCCAGGTTCACAGCCACCCTGGATATTGTTCTGCGAGAAGTGGATGGACTGGAGCTAATAAATAACGTTCTCAAGTGTTTACCCGGCGCCGGGCTCTGCTATGGAGCAGATAATAACTAACCCACTGCTTACACCCTCCCTCGGGGCAGGTGCGATTGTTCACCCCCCACCAGAAAAACAGAAACCTGGGGCCCCTGGGCCAGGGCCCGGTCAGCCGTCCCTGGCATGTGACCTCTCAGCTCTCGGCCCTGCTAGTTAGGAGCCGTTGCCTTTGGGAGGCTGAGGGTCTTGCTGTCATGAGCCCTGTGCAAGCCCCTTGTTTGTTAAGTGGGTGTCACATGGGGCCGTTAGGGGAACAAACCAGACCGAATACGTGACCAGCAGTGTGCTGCCTTGGAGTCACCCTCAGCTCTTATTTACCAAGTTGTTAAAAAGTGACTGATCTGGAAAACACAGAAAAATGAGGCCAGTGTTATTACAGTGTATGTGTTACAAACGAGAGAGACCCACTCAAGCGAGCTGGAGCACAGTTATTCCACGGGTGTAGGGATGTGTGCCAGAGCTCCCAGCAGGAAGCAGCCGGGCCTCAGGAAGGATGGAAGCCCAGCCATGCACAGCTGCCCGGAGCCCAGCCCACATCCCGGGTCCCAGCTCTGCCCCTTCCCCAGCCCTTTCCTCCATCTCTGAGAGTGTGCTGGGTTCCATCTGTCACCACGTATGATCCAGGTTCCCCAGAGAGGCAGAGCCAGTAGGATGTGCATTTACACACACACACATGTACACATGGTACATAATGGGGAGGGGAGGAGATTTAAGTGATTGGCTCACATGGTTGTGGAGTTTTAAGTCCCAAATCTGCAGGGTGGGCTGGCAGGCTGGAGACCTGGGAAGGAATTGCAGGAAAGAGCCTGAAGGCAGAATTCCCTCTTGCTGAGGGGGCATCCATCTTTTCTTTTAAGGCCTTCAACTGGTTCGGTGTGGCCCCCCACATTATGGAGGGTCATCTGCTTCCCTCAGTCTACTGATTTAAATGCTAATCAAATCTAAAGAATATCTTTACAGCATTACCTAGAGCTGTGTTTGACCACAGATCTGGGTTCCTTGTTCCAGCCAAGTTGACACATGAAGTTCTCCATCCTAGTCTCCATGTGCACCTCTCTTTCTGGCATTTTTTGTCATTCTCACCGGCGTTCTCTGTGCACTCTGTGTGCCATCTTTGCTTCTCTCTCTGCATCTGCCTCAGACCCTCTTCCATGAAAACAGGCTTCCCCCAGCTCACAGGCCATGTCAAGGGCAGAGGAGGGGCCCCTAGAGGTGCACAGCCCACAGTGAGCCTGTCCACCATGGCTTTGGCCAACCTGTAACCCTTTTGGTGGCTCTAGTGGGCCAGGGCTGGTGTCATTGCTGGGTGCTGTTCTGTTCTTATCTCTCTTCTAGATTTTCAGGGAAGGGGGAATCCTGATTGGCCTAATTAGGGCTCCATGTCCATCTGGGATCCAGCCAGCTGAGGCCAGGGAGGTGGGGTCATGCTGTGCCACCACAGCTGAGCGTGGCCTACCCACCCTGATGGGTATGTGCCCTGAGCAAGTGCTCTAAAAGGTGTCTCCTGTCCAGCCAGGTAGAAATCCAGTGGGACTACAATTACTGAATTGCATCTGGAATATCAACAACTATTAATAAATGCAACAGGCACAATCCTTACTGAAATAGCTACTTCTCAATTATAGTACTGTGTCCTCAAGTGATATTTTTCAATGTGAGTTTTGGAACCTGGTCGCTAAGGTGCACATTTGGCTGTGACCCCTCACTGCTGCTAATGTTACTTTTTCGCTTTGCTTTTTAACACCCAGAGGATGATCTGGACCTGGAAGCCCTGATGAATGACATGAACACTTCCATGGAGAGTTTGTGCCCAACTGGTAACATGCAGTCTGAGTCGGTGCCCACACGTCAGAACGGCCAGCACACTCGCGGCCAGCCACCACCCTCAGGAACAAAGCCCCCTGAGCCGAAGGCATCCTCACAGCAGAAGGTGCAGCGCTCTCAGCCCATGCACATCACGGCTGTCAGGTGGGACCCAGAGCCTCCGGGGGAGCTAGTGGGTTGCAGGGATGCTGCTCTCTGCTAGCTACGTGGCGATGGTGGTGATGGGTATTGGCCTCCTGATGGCCTTGTGAAATCCGCAGGCAGGTTACATACCTCTTCCCTGCGTGGCTTGGCTGTACCGGGCTGGGCTTGGTCCCTGGTTCAGGACAGATGACTCACTACCTGCTCTGTGCCATGCGCTGGGCCAGGTGAAAGAATTGGAAGGGGACTGTCCGAGGAGAGTGCCTTGGAAAGAATGAAGTGGCTGGTCAGTCAGTGGAGGTTCCCAAGGCCTCACTCCCCAGAGCAGGGCCGGCACCAGGGGCAGTGGCGTCCCCGGGCGCTTGCCAGACGGTGACTTAAGATACTTGGTGATGTGGCCCAGGGGAGTGAGTGGAGGAGCCTTCTGGAAATTCCGGGCTGGAGGAGGGTCCCCTGCAAGCGTCGGGCTCGGGTTGGGTCCTGAAGGGTGAGCTGGCGTCTAGGTGAGCGACAGCGAGGGCCTGGTGTCGCGGATGGCAGGCCCGCCTTCCTTTCCGCGCGCGGGGACAGTCCCTTCCCGGCGCGCACACTTCCCTTCCCCGGTCATCCCGGGCGGACAGCGGGGCCCGCGGCCAGTGCGCAAGCCTGGGGCCCCGGGCGGGCGCCGCGGGAAGCCGCTTCCACGAGGAACGAAGGCGGCCAAGCCCGCGGAGGCGGGGGCGGACTGGCGGTCGCAGGGCAGGCGGAGGGGACGTGGGGGGCTGGCCGCAGGTATGGGGCCCCGGCCCACCAGGGGGCGAGCCCTCGGGGCTGCAGTGCAGCTGGGAAGTCGGGAAGTCGGGGTAACGGAGGGAAGATCCCGCAAACCTGCTTGGTCAGAGGGTCAGAGGGACTCTTCCGGCACGTGCCCAGCGCTTCCGGGGCGTGCTTCCGGTATAGAGCCGAGCATTTCCTGTGCATGCCAAGAGCGTCCTGTGCGTCTCCGGGGTTGCTTCCGGTGGAGCCTGCCTGTGCTTCCTGTGCATGCCCTGCATTTCCGGTGCCTGCAGAACACTTTGCGCACACCTAGCACTTCCTCTGTGTGCCACTCCCACCCTTTAGGGCGCGTGCCTTCTGTACAGCGCTGAGCACTTCCTGTGAGTGCCCAGGGCTTCCGGTATTGCCTACCCTTGCTTCCGGTGCATGCCCTGCGCTTCGGGTCCTGCCGGTGCTTGGCGTGCTGAGCGCTTCGTGCACAGGCCTGCGTTTCCGGTGCATGCAGAGCACTTCCGTTTCCGGTGCATGCAGAGCACTTCTGTTTCCGGTGCATGCAGAGCACTTCCGTTTCCGGTGCATGCAGAGCACTTCTGTTTCCGGTGCATGCAGAGCACTTCCGGTGCGCGAGTCTGTTGGGTCTAGTTTCCCAGCTGGTGTCGGCGGCATCATGAGGTGAGTGGTGTGGCGACCCTCAGGGCCCAGGTGAGGAAGCGCGGCGCCCTCGCGTGACTGTCCGCGACCTGTGCATGGGGTGCCCGGATGCAAACCCAGGTGATGCCCCGAGGGCAGGGTCCCCGCCGTCTCCGGGCATTGTCCGCCCCAAGGGGTTCTGGAGAAGGCAGAGGCTCCCCCCCTGGGCCCAGGCGGCCCCCCGCGTCCCGAGGGAGGCGTGGCTGCGGCGGAGCGGAGGGCGTTGCCTGTGGACCCGGCCCCCTGCGTGTCTGCGCATCCCCACGGCCCCCACGCGCCTCTCGCCTCTAGGGCCCCCTTCGGGTGCCTGCTGGTCCCACAGCGCCCCCGAGTGTCTGCTCGTCTCCACGCCCCCCCTCCCCCCCAGTGTTCGATCTGTCCCCACGGGCCTCCTGTCTCGGGGCCACCCCCGCGCCCCCCGCGAGCAGCGCGATGTCCCTCAGCGTTGCCTTCGGCAGTGTTTGCGAACCGCTGCGCAGTCAATTTTTAAACATAATTGATCGAGGCGAGATTCACGGAACATGAAAGTAACCACTTTAAAGGACACAACTCAGGGACGGCGGTGCCCTCCCGGCCTGTGGCGTGACCTCGCCCGCGCAGGACGTCCCGGCCCCCGCCGCCCGCCCCTGCCCTGGACGCGTCGTCCCCTGACGCTTCCCGGAAACAGCCTCGTGCATCGTGGGGCCTTCCCTCTCCAGCCCCTTTCACGGAGGATAATGTTTTGTTTTTTTAAGATTTTATTTTTCTAAAATCACTTTTAGGTTCATAGCAAAACTCAGAGGAAGGTACAGAGATTCCCGGTACGCTCTTGTCCCGCGTTACCGGCATCCCCACCAGGGGTGTTGTTAATATTTGCTATTGATGAATCTGCATGAACACGTCACCATCACCCAGGGTCCCTGGTGCACACTGGGGTTCGCTCCTGGTGTTGGAGGTGCTGTGGGCTCGCAGATCCATCGTTAAAACATCCTACGCAGTGCCTTTGCTGCCTCAAAACACACAGGACTCTTTCAGTGCTCAGAACCTACTAAAGAGGAGCCTTGGCGAACAGCGGGAGTGTTCCAACGTGAGCATCTGGTACTAGGGGTCAAAACAGACTTGTGTTCTTTGGGCTCCTGGTTTGAGGTCTGGGCAGGGACACACTTGACAGCTGGATGCTCTGCCCAGGCAGAAGCTGTGATGGGGAGAGTGAGATCTGTTAACAGGGAAAGGAAACTTCCTGGCACGTTGTCGGGATTGTAGAAAGGCTGTCACGTCTTCGAGGCCCTGGGCTCCTTTGTGCAGTGGGAGCATCCACATCGGAAGTCAGGGAATCACTGCCTGGTCCATGCAGAGAGGCTGCGCAGCCTCCTGCAGAACTGGGAGAACTCTTTCTGAAAGGGTTCCCGTGCCTGTTTCTGCACTGGCACACCTCCCAAGAAAGCGAATGGACCGTTAATTCAGTCAAACTATAAAGTTGATGAAAAAACTATTGGAAGCCACAGCCTGACACGAGGGGTTTACCCTCAGGGTGTGTGCAGATAAGGAGCGGGAAATTGGAGCAGAGGCCAGACCAGACTGCACCCAGAGTGAAGTTCTGGGACGGACAGAGGGGGATCCATACCCGCAAAGCCCTGGACCTGTGGGCAGGAAGCTGCCAGCGGATCCCCTGGGGAGAGGAAACACAGGGCACTTTGCATTGTTTTCCCTTTCACTTTGAACTTGATTTTTTTGCTGTTTTCCTAATTGCCTCTGATTCATCATCTGTGTATGTTTTGCTTGGTTGTATGACAAGTGAGGTTTGTGTTCCTGGGAGGAGGGAGCTCTGGAGAAATGCCAAAGAGAGGGCGGTGCAGTGTGATTAGGAGGTGGCTATCAGTGGTGTGAGTGGGTACAGCGGAGCATTCCTGGGGTGACACAAACATGGGCTTTTGTGCTTCGGGTGCACAGCTCCGTGCAGCATTGATTTCCAATTAATTCAGTATCAACAGCCCTTTTGTGTAACTAGGCATTCATGCCACACTTCAGATGAGGGCGCAGGGAGCCTCTTCTAATATTTGTATTTGCTTAGAGAAGTGCTCACTTCAAGGTCATCGGAAAAGAGTTGTTCTCATGAAAATGCCCGTATTCACAAACCCTCCCGCACGTCAGGCATTCCTGGAGTGGAACCACTGAGGGCGCCGAGGGTGGGCTGTGCCTTGCTTGTCATGGGAGCGAGCACAGTGCTTCTCACCTGATCAGGGAATCTATAGCCTTTAAGTCTGAGATGGCAGCTTTTTTTTTTTAATGTTTAATTGTGGCAGAATACACATAACATAAAATTTACTGTCTACCATTTTTAAGGGTACAGTTCCAGTGTCATGTGTGTTCATGTTGTCAAGCAGCCAGCCTCCTGAACTTTGTCATCTTGCAAAATTGAAACTATCCCCACAAAACATGAACTCCCCACCCAGCCTCCTCCAGGCCCTGGCACCCACTGTTCTACTTTCTGTCTCTCAGTTTGCTGAGAAGTGGGCTCATACAGGATTCGTCTTTTTGTGACTGGCCTCTCTCACTTAGCACAGTGTCCTCTGTGTTCGTCGTTCTCATAGCACATGTCAGAACGTTGTCCCTTTTCAGGGCTGAATAATATCCCTTTGTGTTGGTAGACCACATTTTGCCATCTGTTCATGCATCGATGGGCACACAGGTTGCTTCTTCCTTTTAGCTGTGTGAACAGTCCTGATGTGATCACTGTGTATTTATTTGTTCAAGGGCCTCTTTCTCTGGGATGTATCTCCAGGCATGGGACTACTGGATGATGTTGGGTGGCAGCTTTTAACCAACGGTTGTCTCTCCTCCCAGGCGCCTGCAGGAGGAGGACCAGCAGTTCCGAACCTCGTCGCTGCCAGCCATCCCCAATCCTTTCCCGGAGCTCACTGAAACAGGGAGCCCCCCTGAGGTCACGTCCGGCTCCTTACCTCCGAGCCAGAGCCAGAGCCAGGCCCCGGCCCCAGCCCCGGCCCCGGCCCCAGCCCCGGCCCCGGCCCCAGCCCCGGTGAAGCAGGTGGGCAAGCAGGTGAGCAAGCAAGTGAGAGTGCCCTTGGCCCGAGCACAGACTACTGGACTGTGGCGTCGGCAGACATGCTGGCTCATTCCTTTGGGAAGGAGAGAGGGAAATTGTGGAGTCTTTTCTTTTGGTGCTTTTCCTCTTGCAGTTGTACCTGTTGCCTTGTGAGGCTTTTTAATCCATCGACCAAAATTTCCTTTATTAAGTCAGGGATGTATTTCTATGTTTTAGAAGGAGTCTCATAAAAATGATTAAAAAATAACAACAGTTTGCTGCTTGAAAGTGCACCTTAGTTTCCTGAGACAGTTTCCCCACCACATTGTCTCCGTGGCCCGGTTGTTGTGGATGAATGAGGTAATAAATGCCAGACCCTCATAGAGGAGCTTCCGTATTTCAGTCATCATTTTGACCTGCTCCAGGAGGGAGAATTTTCACTTGACCCAGGAGGTGATGGCTGTCTTTTTAAACTGGTAGTTTTTACATTGAAGTAGGACTGTGCAGTGCATATTATGCAGCCGTCCTCCCCACAGGAGGAAACTGAGGCACAGGGTTTCAGTAACCTGCCCAAGGTCAAATCACCCATCATCAGCTTGTTGGGGATGGGCTTGCGGCTCCATCCCTCCTGGTTGGCAGGGCCTGGGCCAGGGTGGGCCACAGGCTCGGAGGGAGACCCAGGGATATTCTGGTGTGTCAGGGGGTGGTGTGAGTATAGCGTGACTTCCGTGACGACAGGGACATCTCTGTGTGGCAGGCACTGTTCTAAGTGGCTTATGCACTTGTTTACTTGTATGTGTATTTACTTCTCAAAACAGCCCAAAGAGGTAGGTGTAAATGTTATCTGTCTGTAGTTGGGAAACTGAGGCCTAGTTCTAAGTTGGTGGAACTTGGGTGGGATCCAGTGTAAATGGTGGGGCTGGTGCGACCCAGTGTGAGTAAGTGATGAACCTGGGGTGTCTAGTCAGTGTGAGTATTAGATTTGGGGTGTCCTCACCTCAGGATCTGGAGCCTCTGGTTTTCACTGGCCCCTTGATGTTCTTTCCTTTCAACAAGAGTGTTTCCAAAGTCCCTTTGCCTTTCCTGCTGGAATTACTCCCTTCTACTCGCTGTACTTTTCCACGTCCGTCGTCCTGCAGGGTGATGTGCCCTGTTCCCTGCAAACCCTCCTGTCCCTTGAGAGGCCAGGTCGGGTGCACTGTTAAGAAGATGTTTCTTCTGATGCTCTCCAGCTGCCGAGCACTGCCCCCCACCCTCCGACCTCACCCTCCAGAGCAGGCTTCATTGTCCCACCATCAACAGAGAGAGAGGTGAGGGCCCCGTCTGGAGCCAGAGCTGGCCAGGCCGCGGCACTTTGTCACATGCCTGAAGTGCATCTGGGATGTCTGCCTCCCTGGTGACCTTCTGCTTCAAGTAAGGGTCTAGACAAGCTGTCTGTGGATTGGTCCCCGAGGTTGTTTACAAAGTTACTCATCCTAAAATAAGACCATGGAAGTATTATCTGGCACTCACAGCGGCTGGCGAGCCCGCGGGCCTCCACCCCCACGGACAGTCCAACGCTGTGAGCGGAATCAGGAAACCCAGGAATTTCGCCTGCTGTTTTTCTTGGGATTGGTGTTAGTTGCCCATGAGAACTTTGTGCTGGTGTCTGTGTTTCTGCCGTGCAAATTCCTCCAGCCCCTGGGGACCGGTAGGCGCAGGAACATGCAGAAAGTAGTGTTCTTCGCTGCTTTTAGTCGGCTCAGAGGAATGGATGAGTCCCCTCCGCACCAATCTTATGAAAAGCATGTGTCCTTGGTGCTGCAGGGGGTGGTAGCCTGGCCAGGTGGTGTCGGGATCCTGCCTAGCCTAGGACCACGGTAGGCGGAGCTGCTGCTGATGGGCAGGCCCCTTCCTTGCCACGTGCCTGAGGGAAAGAGAAGTCAGATGTCCTTTCTCTTTTCACACGAAGGCAGGGGAAGCCACTGGTCACACTCTCTAGGGCGCAGCCTACAGGCCACGTGTGATGCCAGAGGACTCCGGGTGTACTGTGGCCCCAGGAAAGGCCACCAGTGGCGGGGAAGTGACGGACTGGCCAGACCCTGCAGCCCTGCCCCCACCCCACTGCTAGATTTGGGCTTCCTCCCAGGGCAGGTCAGGGACTGTGTGTGTCATGTGCTCTTGGGCTGTGTCTGGCTGCAGGAAACCGAAGGCCTGATAGGCTCCTGGAGTGAGGAAGTGCACTTCTCTGTGTCTGAGGACCAGGGCAGGAGACCGTGGCCATGGCCAGCCTGGCTCCGGGTTCTGGAACCCAAGTCTTCTCCAACTGGAGGCTGGACACAGGCTGCTCACCTGGGACACCATATCACACACGAGTCTTGGGCCAGGCCCCGCAGACATTAAGTGGTAGAGAGGGAAACTGAGGCTTTGTGTGGAGTGGGCTCACCCAGCAGGGCATGGAGTCAGGTCATGGTGCCCAGTGGCAGGGACAGTCACCTTTGGAGAAAGCAGAAGCCACAAGTGAGCGGGCAAGCTGCCTGGTGACCAGGAGGAAGGAGGGCCACGGAGAGAGGGTGGTACGAAAAGTATAGTGATTCCAAATTTCTGAATTCAGGGCACACTGGGAAAACTCATGGGTACTCAAGCGGCATGGTCGGGCGGGTCTTCCAGCCAGTGAAGGTTTCATCAGCCGCCCGGTGACTTGTTACAGCAGGTTTTTCCATTTGTTATGTAAACACAATTAGTCACATATTTTAACCCCATTATTAATAGGGCATAAATATTGTCTTCGCTCCAAATCAGCTCTTCTCTCTTTGCTTAATTTTAAAAATTAATTTTCTGGAAGTGAGTTAATTGCCTCGCATAAGGTTTTGACATGCATTTATTAACGAGCAAAGTTGGGTCTCCTGAGGCTTTGAGAAGATTTAATGAACGAGCCTCGACGTCAGACCATCTTTGGCGAGAAAAGCTACCCGTGGCTGCCAAGTGCAGGTTAATTCCCGCGGGTGCTGGTGTGGAGACGGTGCCGCCTGCTCACCGCCTGGGCCGGAGCTCCGTGGGGCCCATCCTGTAGCCAGACTGTCTTCTTGTCATCTGTGTCCACCCTGCAGCCCTCACCCCACAGGAGCCCAGCCTTGATTCTTAGCCCCTGTGGAGTGCACCCACCCACCTTCTTTGGTGCCTCAGGATCAGAACACATTAGAACCAGGGATTCGGTGAAGCTTAACCTGAGTGCAGGGGACCCCGAGGGGCACCAAGCAGGCGAGTGTCCCCCCTACCCCCACGTTTTAGACTCTCAGGAGAGTCATAGGGTCTTGTCTGGACAGGAGCCTGGAGAGCAGTGCTTGGGCTCCCAGTGGGCCAGAGGAAAAGCTGCTGTCCCGTGATGGTCATTTATGGCCATACCAGAGCAAGGGTCAGCCTGAGACACACATGAGCACGTCCCTGTGGTTTTAGAATATAAAGCGCTCTTTACTCTGCACCCCCCAACTGGCCCCCTTTCTTGCCTTCCTCCCACTGCCTGTTTTCTATGAGTGATGGATGGGTGGACAGCTGCCACCTCCTCACCACCCCCAACGCCCCACCCCTGGAGGGGCCCGGAGTCCACGGGCCAAGGGGATGACTCAGGCGGGGTGTGCTATGTCCCCTCCCAGGGGCCCCTCAGCCCCCATCGCCACCCTCTTCTCTCCGCCCAGCCCTTGCTGAGCCCTGTCTCTCTGCTCCCCATGCCTCCCTCCACACCCGAGGCTCTGGCCCTGCACACGTGGCCCTGCTGGGAGCAGCTGCTGCAGCTCCAGCATGGACTCTGCCTCCTCCCCCACCCTTTGAGAGGGCCCACTGTCTTCCTCTCCTGGAACTTGGAGGGAGGGCTCTCTCTTAAATTCTGCCTCTATTTTTTGGCCACTGCAGCCAATCAGTCATGTGGCTTCCCTGGACAATTTTCTAGAGAAAGAACATAAACCATTTTTGTTGGTTTTTAAGATTACAATATGCAAATGGAACGTTTAGTTACCAACTCTCTGAGGAAGTCAGTTCAACCAAGATTTTTTATTTTCTTTGGCCATCTCTGGGAGGCCCTGCCTCTCCCTTCCTTCTCTGAGAGGCCCCTGGCTTGGGGAGCCCAGGGGGCTGCCCCCAGAACCTCAGCTCCAGCCCTGGGGGCTCTGCGCGCCTGTCCCCCTCTGTCAGGGGCTGGTCACTGACACGTTCTCAGCAGCAGCTGTGGCAGCCCCACCCAGAGTCCTGCACCGAGCTTCCAGTTCATCGTCTTCCCCATGGGGGACAGCTATGCTCTGAGCCAAAAAGCACGGCCCTTGAGCCAAAGCGAACGTTCACGTGACACTTCATCACTCATAGGGGATGTGAGCATGACCTCGCCAAGCACATGGAGCCCACACTGACGTGTCTCAGAAACTCCCCATAGAACCACTTTCTCCATGGCCCAGAGACTCCCCCCCAGAACCACTGGGAAAGGTGCCGAGTTGTCCAAGGTCATTTGCAAGGTGGTGAATGCCGTCCCTTTCTTAGATTTCCCTGGGCACACTGCTAGCACCGAGGTGTCTCCACCCTGAATGAGGCCCTTTTCCGTTTATGTTCTAAATTCACCACCCTTCCCAGCTCTCGTGAATGTGTCCTTGTCATGCCGGGGACAGGCTGACAGGACATCTGGTAACACTTTCGGGGCGCTCTTCCCAGAGACCTGCATGCCCTCTGCACGCCCCCAGCAGCCCCAGCTGTAGGACCTGGTCCCAGGAGTCCAAGGGGAGCCTGCAGAGACCATCCAGGCATAGAGCTAGAGGGAGGTCTGAGGAGTCCAGGCAAGAGAGGGAGGTGTGGGTTCCCATGGAGCCTACAGCCCAGCTTTTCTGGTTGGGAGAAAGAGCACATTCGGCAGGAGTGTGAAGCCATGGTCCCCAGGGCCCAGGGTTCCCTTACCAGCGGACAAAGGTCAGTCAGTGGAACCCAGAATGAGGAACAGGCCTGCTGTCAGGAGCTTCTGGAGGAGGAGAGGAACACCGGTCCCAGGGACAACAGGATGGGCCCACGTGATTGACAGGGACCCGACTATGAGCCCACAGGAATTCCTCACAGACTAGGTGATGTGGCTTTTGTACTACCTTTGAGCAAGGCGAGGCCCAGAGGACGGCTGCGCACCTGCACTCAGCTCCACCGGGTGGGGGTCTCTGCCCCTCTTTAGTCCGCCCAAGGAGATCTTTTCAAGATGTTTTATTTCTATAGAATACCAGTTTCAAAACCACTCTTGTCAAGACAACAGATCGCACGTGCCGTTCTAGGAAAGTTTAAACGACACAGATGAGCAGATCAAAATTGGTTCTTCAGCTAGCCTGCCTGGTTGGCGCAGAGCGGGCGGGAGGCTGCCACGGGCCTGTCTGTACCTGAGCCCGTCCCCGCCCTGGCCGGTGAGCGCCATTCCGCGGGCTAGTCCGCCCAGGGACTCTGAAGGCATGGCTTGTTTCCAAGAACTAGTTTGTAAGTTATTTTTAGAACTTAACTTTTTTAGAAAGGATTTGCAAAGACTTACATATTTTTGATTCTCACTGAAACCTTGAAATGAAGAGCTTATAAGACAGGTTTTTGTTTTCTGGAGTAGGTTTGAGTCAGTGTAACTAAACAAGACCACGATTGTGATCAGAGCCACGTAAGCACGCGTGGCAGCTCCTGTTACTTTTCTTTGCGTCTCAAAACAGCACCGTTAATGTAGAACAGACCTGGAAATAATCAGCAGAACTACTTTTCTTCACACTGAAACTAACCTAGCCTAACCCTGGTTTTGCCTTGGCTTGACGTGAATTTGATTTCCTCAAAACTTGATAGGCCTGCCTAGTTTGGGACACCCCAGAGTGAAGAGCCTGGTGTGGCTCCTGGGAGGCCGGGGTCCCTGCTGGCAGGGGAGAGCCCCCGTGCTGGATGCCTTGCTGTCAGGAAGGAGGGCCACACCCTGGGTTCAGGTCCCAGCCCCCTCGGGTTCATCTCATTGACCAGATAGGCCATTTTGCTTCCTGAGACTTCTTTGCCTCATATCTTGGGGTGGTTGCGTGGGGGGAGGCGGACTGTGACAGCTGCCTCCAGCGCAAGTTGGGCCCTGGCATGGCCTCTGCAGTTTCAGAACTGGCCCCTCCCCTCCACCTGCCAGGACAGCTGACATTCCTCCTCAAGTTCCCTCCCCTGCCCTCCCCACCCTGCCGGGTCCCAGGCTGGCTCTTCTGGGAGCTTTTACCCCAGGATTCACAGGAGGCTCCAGAGTCACTGAGAGGCCAGCGCATGTCCTCACTTTGAAGTGGTGAGGGTAGAGAACTCAGGCAGAGCTGGCCTGAGAGGTGCCCTAGCTCAGAACCCTCCTGGCTATTTGGTTTCTGCCCAGAGTTAGCAGGGCCCCCTCCTGTGCTCTGCCTGCACCCCCAGGGCGGCTGTCCATCCAGGGCTCTCCCACACTGCGGATGGAACATTACCAGGGGCGGGGAGCCGAGAGAACCCATTTCTGTGTTCACAGGTGACCTGGGCTAAAGCCAAGGGTCTTCTGAATTCAGAGAGTCTGAGCCTGAGGCCGACCAGCAGGTGTGTTGGGGTGTGAAGCAGGAGCCTACCTGTTGGGACCCGAGACAAACAGCTGGGCTCCCCAGGACGCGGTTTGGGACTGTGGAAGTGATGGAGCTTTAGCCCTGATTTTTACCAAGCTCTTGCCTTTCAGTTTGCTTCTCACTCTGTGCGAGGAGTGTCTGATAGTGACTGCAGAGCTCAGCAGGATAGACGCGCTGTCACCTGAAGGCTTGGTTTCACGTAGGCAGCAGTATTGCGCCAGCTGGGGCGGGGGGGGTAGTGGACGTCCATTCCCCCAGCTCTGAGCAGGTCTCCACTGTTGACGTCACTTGCTCTTAGTGTCCCTGTCCTACTGTAAAAGGCAGTTAGCCATTGGGTTCCCTTTGCAGTGGGGAAAAGGCCACAAGGGCTGTCAGCTTTTCCTGCTCACTGGTTCCACGCCATCTTATGGGTCGGGAGAGTTGTGTTCTCAGAATAGCAAACCCATTCAGAGTCCAAGCAGCTGTCAGGTCCTGGCTGCCTCCCCCCAACCCAACCCCCCTGACCCTGTGTGCCTGCCATGTTCCCAGATCTGTGTTCCCAGTTGCATCGAGGGCACCCCAGGGGGCAGGCACAGGTGGCTGTCAGCCGTGCCAGGCAGACACCACGTGGCCAGTGTTACAGATTCCCATTTTACAGATAAGGAAACTGAGGCACAGAGTGGGGGTTACTTGACCAGCTTCCCACAGCTCTTTGCTATGAAGCAGCCTGGCTCTAGTGCCCGCTTGGATCCCCCATGCCGGGAGCTTGTCAAGGCAGCTTCGACCTTCATATTTTGAACTCTGTGCTTCCTGTTTATTGCTGACTCTCAGCGCAGCCCCCATGGGGTACATTGAGTTCCCCCTGTGGTCAGTTGCCTGCCTGAGGTCCCACAGCCAGGTAGTGGCCGAGCCGGGCTGGCACTGGGCATCTGCCCTCTTGAGTCCTCCCCATCTGGGCATTACGTGGATCCATATGTTCCCTGGACAGGTTATAGCCTGGAAAACTGTACCCCATAGAGATCTGCTCCCAGGTAACTGAACTATGGTGGGCAGAGGCCTGGACCTGCCAAGAGAGCCTCTGTGGCCCGTCCTGTGCAGGTGTGCAGGTGCTTGAGCATCTAACTAGGGCGCTGCAGCTGCTCCCAGCAGCCCTCAGCCCAGGCCTGTGCACCAAGCCTGAGATACAGAACTGTAGTTTGCTTCCACAGTGAGGCCCCACTGGCCTGGTGCAAAATGCTCCCTTTAGAACCTCTGGCTTTAAAAGGTATGGTGGCTGGTGGCTGGCTGTTCCAGTAACATTTTCCTTTGTGCCTGTGTTTATTAGAAATACTGTCGCCTGTAGCTCCAAGCCCAGACCCACTAGAGGTTGCTATACATGCAGAGCTTTCTAGGGTTCTGTCTGGGGCGTTTTGTCTGCGGTCAGCAGGCCTGCTGAGTTTGGGGAAGTAGCTGGGCAATGCTGCATCAGGGACAGGGTGGCAGCATGGGGCTCCAGGTCTTGTCTTTGGGCTGTGCGACTCTTTGTTCCTGCCACGGGCCTGCAGCAGTGGCCTTGCTTTCTTGCCCCTAGCCCGGCCTGCTCTGGGAATCAGTGGAGGTGGCCCTGTGACAAAGACATCTCAGCTTTTAATAGCCAAGCTAAATATAGACCGGGGGGGGGGGGGCATGGAGCACCATGGAGCACCATCGAGGTCAGGAGGTAGCTCAGAGAACACAGGGTGGCTGAAGAGAGGGTTAAAAACGAGCCATGGCTGGCATGGGCACGAAAGGTGATAAATGGGCTCAAAGATGGAAACTCACTTCACCACTGTTTGAGTTTCCAGGGAAGATGATGCTCGTGATCACAGATCACTCTCTTAGGAACTTGGGAGAGGAGAGAGGGGAGCATGCTGATTCTGTGGTTGGAAGCAAGCCCTGGTGTAGGAGACGTGGTAAATAGTACAGTCAGCACATTATTGTATTATAAGGAACTGAGTGAATCTACTCGTAGTTTTTAAACTTGTTTTTCTTCTATGTTAAAGCAGCTTTAAGAAGTTTTTACCTATAGACCGAAGACATATTTTCTTTGATTAAATTTTGTTTTTATAAACCCCGTCACATCGGCTGTATTTGAATACTTAATGTGTGTTGTAAAAGTATGAATTTCATTGCATAAGATGTAAGCCCTGGAAAAGGGTGTGTGGATTTCTTTAAAAGCAAATGTGAGTTGAAAGCAGGTTCCCCAGCCCTGATGTGGCCCCGGGGTTTCTTTGAGATTGGGGGTGGCTGAGAGGTGGCAGGCAGCAGTGGTGACCGCCCACCTGGAGGGTGGGCCCCAGGCCGCCCAGCCCCCTCTGCCGGGAGCTGGAGACTGACTGAGCATTAACTCCTTCAGGACCGGGAGCTGGAGGAGGGTTGGGGACAGGGGAACTTTCTCCCTGCACTGGCCTCTCCTGCCAGATGCCACTCAGTGAAATAAACATCAAAGTGGGCTCTTGGTCAGGAGAACAGAAGAGGACAGAGAGCACCAGGGTTGGGGCAGTTTGTCAGGACCCCTGAAGTTGCCACTGAAGGCATGAGGCACAGGACACAGATTTCTAAGAGACTTGGCAAAGGGCAGAATTCAGAGAACACACGTGCTTGGGCCCTGAGCACCCAGGGACATCAGCAGGGACTTGTCTGGCGTTTTGGTCCGAGCATTGTGCGGCTGTCCTGTGTGGCCACCTCCATCTCAGCAGGCAGCAGGCAGCAGGCAGCCTTCTGTGAAGGGGGAGCCCCAGGACGCTTGCCGAGGGCCCAGGGAGGGACCTGATTGGTCTGCCCAGGTGGCTTGATTCCCACCTAGATGCCTGGGCAGCATCTCTGCCTGCCTGGAGACAGCCTGCCCACCGCTCCCCACAGCCAGGAGTGGCCGGTCAGCGGGGAGGGGGCCCAGCCCACCAGGGAGGGTGGGAGAGGCAGGGACAAGCTCCCTTTCAGGAGGCAGCCTGTATTAAAATGCCGTCTTGTTCCTCTGACTGCTTTTTCCAGGCTGTGGAGGTGAGATTTTTTTCAGCATCTCACCTCCCCCCACCAGGGGTGTGTTGCTGGGCAGAGTGTATTTCCCACCCTTCCGTCTCTCCTTGGTGACTCTGCCTGGGAGCCATTCACTTGAGTGGCTTTGGATGGGCTGGAAACGAAGCTTGCTTGTCATGTTGTAGGGGCAGAGTCCAAAGAATTTTGTGATTGTGTTTCTACTACACTCTTCTTTCCAGTATTTTAAGTTTCGGCGTATTCGTAGGAACCTTTCTCAACCTCTTCCTAGGCCTTAGTGGACATGAGGTGGGAGGGGTGTGACAAGAAAAGGCAGTGGTGGTGCGCCTGCTACACCCCTGGCCCTGGGCAGGGAGGGCCGGTGGAGCCATGAGAAGTCGGGAATTCTGTGGGATCTGCTCTTCATCTGTCTCAGCAACTGATTCCACTGTGAAATGCTCAACCCCAGCCACCAGCGTACTTGACAGGAGTTCTGCTTCCTAAGACAGACGCTGAGAGCCCTGCGTACCTCAGGTCTGGCTGCAGCCTTGTCCTGAGTGTCCCAGGCATGTCAAGAGTGCCATGTTGTGCCCCTGACCATCCGGGTGGGAGGAGGCTGGGGAGGGGGAGCGTGGACAGTGGCCCTCTAAGACCAGCTGCTGGAGAACAGTTATACATCTGTTGGAGCACCGCAGCCTTTATTTTTCCTCTAGTATTTTGTCCAGTTTTTATTTTTTCCTTACGGTAACTCATTTAAAAAATGGAATTAGTTTTCTTAAGATGACCTAGTCCGTCTCTTGAGAAATAGATAAAATACTCTTGTGTTTCCAGTGGCTGTAGTGCCTGAAACCGGGATCCCGAGGGCCAGAGACAAGTCACATTGTGTTAAGTTTTCTTTCTCACAAGTTTGAGTGATAAAAATCTAAAAGTAAAAACAAAAGAAAACCCCTCCTAAGTTACTCATCTGTGAGCACCCCTGTCTGCTACAGGATGTTAGAATCTTTGGTGAAGACGGGACCTGCAAAGTGGTGGAGATTCCAGTGGACATGACGTCCAGGGACCTGTGCCAGCTGCTGGTGTACAGAAGCCATTGTGTGGATGACAACAGCTGGACCCTGGTGGAGCACCACCCTCACCTGGGGATAGGTAGGGAGCAGCACCTGCGGGTGCTCCGTGTGCAGTCAGACCAAGACCGCTAAGCACGTCACCACAGCATCCCCTGCGTGCCTGCGCAGCGGGCGTCTGTGTTGTCCTCCACACACTTGCTCTTTGCTTTCTCCTCAGACTTCCCCTTCCTCCCTCCCAGCCCCTCTCCCGGGAGCAGGCACTGAGGGCCCTAGACCAGAAGCCCACGCCTCTCTGCTCCTGCCACCCACTCCCTTCCTCGAGCTGAGTGGTCCTCCCCACTCAGTGCCCGCCCTCTGCTCTGTCTCCACGTGTTCCCAGTTGTCACAGTCCCCTTGCTCCATGAGAGCTGACGCTTCTTGCTCTGAGGCACAGTCATTTGCTGGGGTGTTCGTTGACTCTCTCCTTCACTTTCTGTCCACGCCAAGTGGAGAGAAGTCTTCCTGTCCTGCATCTCGGAGCCTCCCCAGCACTCAGGAGAGCATTAGGGAAAGGCACACATTCCGTTCCGTGTCCACTTCCCCTTCGCTCGCGGTGTCTGTAGGTGGCCAGCCAGCGAGACGGTGTTGCTGCTTGTGAAGGGGCCTAGAAGGTCCTACCATGGCCTCGCCCCCGTCTCACATGATGCTTTTCCTCCCAGAGCGGTGCTTGGAAGACCATGAGCTGGTGGCCAAGGTTGACGGCACCATGGCCGGGGAGAGCAAATTCTTATTCAGGAAGAATTATGGCAAATACGAGTTTTTCAAAAATCCGACGGTGAGTCTTTTGTCTTCGGGTGTGGGGTGCAAGACTCCTGAGGTCTTGCAGGTGGCACTGGGGTTTCACGGGAGCAGATTGTACAGTAACTGAGATTCAGGGGCAGCAGGCAGGTTTGTGCCTCCGAGTTGCCATTAAACGAAGTGCTCTTTGCTCGATACCCAGCTCTGCTGCGGACTATGTGCCTTCACCCTGGCCCGAGGTGAGCGCGCCCTCTCTGGCTGCGATGGGAAGGAAGCAGAGCAGAGTTCTCACTTTGGAACAAATTGGTCAGACACTCAGCAGAATAAGTGTAGCAGATATTACCTTGTGATTATCTGTGGAAGACTGAGCAGAGAAATTAATATCGAGGCATGTGGACTAGTCTCCTGGGTTCTTCTTTGCTCTTCTGGGTTTTTTTTGGGGGGTGCTTGTCTTGTGAAATATCAGGGTGGGCCTCAGACCTGCCCTGGTGTATGCTCCTGCCCAAGTCCTGAGGCAGAGCCGTGTGCCCTGGGGAGAAGACCCACTCCAGCTCTGATGGTCTCATTACTTTTTATTTGGAAGTAAGAAATGTGCTAAGGATTTTGGAGGATGCACTAGGAATGCCTTGTGCACGTGACCGTGCTCATCTCTGAGTTTCAAGAGCTGTCTGTCTTATGCCGTGACTTGGGTTGCAGGCTGGGACCGTGGCAGCCCTCTGCCTCAGTGGCACTGAGATGTGAGCTCAGGTTCACAGGAGAGCTGCTCCAGGTGGGGCCTCCTGAAGCAGGCGCTCCCACCGAGAGACAGGGAATGAAAGGGCCGTCGTCATAACACAAGTGGACATAACTGTTGCTATAGGGTGTGGTCAGACCTGGCACACCTGTAAGCGTGCCCTTCCCCACCTCAGACCTAACCTTTGCATGTCTGTTTTTCCATTTCTGTAGAATTTCTTCCCAGACCAGATGGTTACCTGGTGCCAGCAGGCGAATGGTGGTCAGACCCAGCTCCTGCAGGTACTGGGCACCCGGGCCACAGGGTCCTGGACGGAAGTCCTCCCTTGAGCTGCCACGGCGGCCTTGCAAACACTTGGAGCAACTTCATTCTTAATCATGGATCAGCCTTAGAGAACAGGCCCCTGTAAACAGGAAAACTCACCTGGCTCAGAGGCAGCCCGGCGGAGGGCAGGATAGAGAGGCCGTGGTTTCTGCTGCTCACCTCAGGGCACCAATATGACACTTGTCTCAGTTGCCTGCCTGCTTTGTAAAGTCTGCCTAGAAAATGTGGCCTCTGCCCATACTCCTTGCAGTGAAGGGAACACTACAGGTCTCTGTACGCTTGCTGCTGGTTGATGCTGTTCCAGTGAAGTCGGGAACAGAAAAGGGAGTTTACTGCTGCCTTAAATATGTGTATTTATAGTGTGTTAAGTGACAGACAAACCCATCAACTAAGGCAGCCACGCTGCAGAGCCACCGAGTGAGAGAAGCTACTAAAGGCAGTTCCTACAGAATACAGCCCAGCCCTCTTTTTCCCCTGGTTGGTCACCATGTTCCTCTCTGCCCCTGAGCTGGAGCCTCAGGGCTCGTCCGGGGCCTCCCGGGGCCCTCCTGACCACAGGCCACAGTGCTGGGCAGGCGTCCTCTACATTCACTGGTCATGGCCCATGCATGGCCATGGCAAGTTGGCTAATGGCTGCTTTAGCTGCCTGATCTGGGTGGCTCATGTGTTCCTGAGGGTGCACGGCTGTCTCAGACTCCACCCAGGAGGTCTGGCCCAGACACATAGCACTGTCCAGGTGTCCCGTCTCACTTGCAGGAGGAGCGTGTCCCCTCAGTCCAGCACCTCCTCAGAGGCTCTTGGCCTCCCTTTCCCATGGGAAGCACGCTGGGACAGTGGGCTGTCACAGGGGCTCCCTGGAGAGGTGGTGTGCAGACAGACAGACTTCAGGGGAGTGACGGTGAGGTGCTTCCTCCCGCCTGCGCTCTGCTGATGGGACAGTCTGTGGGCAACTAGACTAAAGGGCAGGCCCTGCACTGTCCTGTCTCATAAGGAAATGGGGGCCTTGTGCTTTGTGTCCCTGTTGGAAAGGTCCATTTAAATACTAACTCTGTCCTGTCCACACCAATTCAGATGGAATGTTTAAGACTTTAGAAATGAAGTGCATTTGAAAATTCCCAGTTTGCCCCCCAAAAGAGTATTTAATCCTTCAGAAGATGTCAGAATGTCAGGGATGCTGATCACACATCTGCTTTAATCATTTTACATCAACACACCTAACTTCTAACACTTGCTCTTCAACAGAATTTCCTGAACACCAGCAGCTGCCCTGAGATCCAGGGGTTCCTGCACGTGAAGGAGCTGGGGCGTAAGTCCTGGAAGAAGATGTACCTGTGTCTGCGCAGGTCTGGCCTCTACTGCTCCACCAAGGGGTCTTCCAAGGTGAGCTCAGAGCCCCCACCCGCTGGGCACACCAGGTGGCAGGGTGCAGAGTGGGTGGGGCTTTGCTTTTAGTGCTCCCTGAGTTCCTCCCAGCTCCTAACTACCCGTGGAACAGCTAAGACACCAGGTGATCACAGACCTAGGAGCCTGCAGGCTGAACCCCCCCCCCCCGCCTCAGGGCCCATCCAGCCAGGATGATAGATTAGTTCCATCCTAAGGCAGTCTACTCCTTGCTGTTAGAGATAGTTTAAGGAATAAAATGCCATTCTGCATATATTCCCAGTGGGAAGAGGGGAAGAGAGATGGAGGCAGCCACCAGGCCCAAAGAAAGTTGTGGCGTCACAGGCTTCCCTCGCTTGTGTCTCCTTGGGTCTTTGCCCCTCTTAGCTGCTCTTCTAGTAATGTCCGCGGCCACCCAGCCCAGCTGACCTTGGTCGTGTGTTTACCCCTAAGAGCTGAGGTCTCTGCTCTCGCCTGGAGGAAGAGGGAGGTTTGAGTGGGACCCCCAATGAGGGTGCTGAGCATCAGGCTAATTTCCTGCTACTCTGAGGGCAGCAGGTGGGGCTCCTTCCTCTGCAGAGGGAGCGTCTCCCAGCTGATGCAGGTGGGGCAGGTAATTTCCCCATCTCCCAGCTCTGGTATGTGGCTCACGCACCATCCTCGTAGATGCTGAACCCAGGGACCTCTGTGGCCAGAGCAGGAGGCAGAGCTCAGTTGGAGAGGGGACCGGGCGGGGATGGGGTGAGCCATCGGGAAAACTGCAGACACAGGTAGCGTCTGACACACAACAGAGGGAGGTAGGAGGGAGGTAGGATAGGACCTGCTGCTGAGCCTCTGCTCTTTAGTTTGACCTAGGGTTTCAGATTTCTCCCCTTTGTCCTTTAAATATTTGGTTTCCGAGTGTCAGATACGTTCTAGCAGTCTTACCTCTGAGAATTGGGAGGGGTTTTGGTGGGGGCAGGGCGACTTTGGTTTTAGCTTAGTGATTCTTTTACACATGGCTATGATCTGTGGAATGTAAGGGGGGATGCCCTGAAAGCCGCACAGACTGCCCTCTGTTGGCGAGGACAGGAAACTTCCGCCTGGGCTGGGCGGGACAAGTGCTCCCAGTTAAAACGGACGCCTTTTCACAGGAGCCCAGACACTTGCAGCTGCTGGCGGACCTGGAGGACTGCAGCGTCTTCTCCGTGTTCTCGGGCAAGAAGCAGTACAGCATCCCAACGGACTTTGGCTTCTGCATCAAGGTATCCCCCCAGCCCTGGCCAAACCCTGCCAGCTAATAAGCAGCAGCCTCTGGCGACTTTGGAATTGAGACTGTACATTGTTCCTCGCTTGCTGCTTTTTTTTAAAAAAAAGCGGTGATACGGTTTCACACTGGATTGATTCATTAGTGTATAGATATTTCCTGTGTGTTACGACATGTCCGTCCTTGAGTCGCTTGGAGGCCCAGAGGAGGGTGTGGTGGTTAAAAGGGGTCCCTGTTGGGACGCCCAGCAATTGCCTGTTGTGTGCAGGACTCAGCCCTACCCGAGCCTGGGGCGAGTTTCTGGTTCGCTCCCTGCCGCTCACCTCAGCTTCTTTTCCCTCCTTTAGCCAAACAAAGTCCTGCAGGACACAAAGGAGCTGCGGGTGCTGTGCGCAGAGGACGAGCAGGGCCGCACGTGCTGGATGACCGCCTTCCGCCTGCTCAAGGTACCTGCCCGTGTTCCCTGGGAGTCGTGCCACCTGGCTCTGTTCCGTCCGGGGTCTGAGATGAGTTGTTGTTACCCATCTTTCACACGGGGTCTTGGGAGCTGCTCCCAGAAGCTTCACAGGGGGAAGGGTGGTCCGTTGCGGACCTGGGCACTGTAGCACCTGGGGTTGGTGTGGGCCCCGTGCGCTGTGGGGCACTTACAGGGCCCTGGTCTCTCCCCTTGATGCTGTGGCACCCCCACCAGGTGAGCCAGCCCCATGTGCCTCTGGACATTACCAGTGTGCCTGGGGCATGAGGGGCAGGGAAAGGCCCCAGCGGACAAGGTCTGGGTTAGAGGGAAAGGAATAGAAAGATGAGGGCCAGGAAATGGGACAGCGAGGAATTCGCAGAGGGTTAATCATTTTTGTGACTGACCATCAGACTCCAGGCTCCTGAAAAGTTGGCCCTGAGGGACACTTGAGGAGTGGTACAGCCAGTGTAGTGGCCCAGGAGAAAAGCTGTCTCCTTGCAGTAGGTCCTAGGGGATGTTTATTGTGTGGGACTTCACGTGGGATCATCCCTAGATAGCAGCTTCACAGTAATTGCCATGTGGAGTCCCCACGGCTCTTCAGTAACAGCCAAGCTCGTGCTGGTGGAACCCTTCACTTTCCACTTCCACAAACGCGGCTTCATGCACCCATGTGCGCCACGTGTCCACAGTCACTTGTACTTATAAAGTCCACTCGAGGTGCAAGTTAATCAAGAGGAACGTGGCTCTGGAGGAGAGTTTGTTCTCTGACCTGTGGCCAACACAGGGTGTGGCCCAGGAATCTCGCGGCTAAACCCTCAGCCCTCCTGCCGCTTCCAGTTGGGCTGAGACTCCAGGGGGATTCACTTAGAGAAACAGAGGCCCAGGGGGAGGCTCAGCACAGACTCCTGGGAGGACACAGGACAGGAGCACCAAGCGCGGGCTTCCCTGTACCTCTCTGTCCCAGAACCTTGTCCTGTGTTGTTTTTGCTGCTGACAAAACCAAAGAGAACGAAAGTTACAGTTTTACTGTTTCGTAGACGTGTTAGTGCTGAGATGAGAGGTTATACTCCTTTACAGGCTAGATTTGAATCTAAATGTCCGTCAGTGGGGCTGTTTAGGGGGTTACAGGATGTCCACTCATAGGAATACCCCGCAGCCAGATGGAATGAGCCAGCTCTCTGGGCCCCCTTGTGGAAAGCAGGGTGTATCGGCAGAGGAAGTTGGGCAGTGTGTAGCGTGCTCTGTGGGGGAGGGGGAGGGAAGCCTTGTGTTTCTGTAACGCGGAGACACTGTACAGACTGTGAGAGAAAATGAAGATTGGGGGCAAGAAGAGCGGCCGTGCAAAGTGAGCAGATGTGGGAGGGAAACCGTTAAGTTTTATATACTTGTATGTTTTGGGGGTCTGTGTATCTATAATCTATTTTGGGAAAAGGGAAAAACAGTGAAACAGGGGTGGTGGCTGGCTCCATGGGGCCCAGGCTCCCCAGGCATGGGGCACTGACTCTGGCTCCCCTGCAGTATGGAATGACCCTGTACCAGAACTACAGGCTCCCCCAGCAGAGAAAGAACTTTTTGGCAGCCTTCTCCAGCTCCTCGGTAAGTGGACCTACCGCCTTCAGAGCCAGGGTCCCAGTCAGCACAGGGACCTCCCGCGTCTCATTCAGGCAGGGTTGCTGGGGGAGCTGCAGGGCGAGTATGTGCGTTTCAGAGAAGCTAGCCTGTCCCCTGCATTCCATGTCCCGGGGCTGCTCCTGTCGGCTCAGCAGAGGGACGGCTGGGAGCAGCTCCTTGACCAGCCCTGCCCTGTCCCACAGCCCCCAGATGGTTTAGGTAGATGCTCTACTTAGTGCTCAGATGGTCAACAGCAGCCCAAACTCCACCAAGGGGCTGCCTGCACTCCTGTGCCTTCCTTTGTTCTGGCCCTGAGACCTTGGTTGCCTTTGACCATTGCACGGCCATTCCCTCGAGTCCTTCGCTGGTGAGGTGGAGATCAGAGTGAGTCTGCTGGTTCTCAAGACTCAACTAACTTACTAAAGGCACAGAAAACTCATCCTCACAAAATACCATCATGAGGACCTTCGGTGTCTATTCTTAGGACCTCTGTTACTTTATGCCACACCCTGCACCAGCATGCCTGGGAGGGACGGTGGCTGCTGCAACTGGGCACCCCAACATTCCCATTGTTCTGCTACGTCTCAGTGCAGTCAGGGCCCTGGGGCACTGCGGGGCCCAATCCTGCAGGCACCAGCAGCCTCACATCCACCTTGGAACACCCAAGAGAGGATGGGATGTGTCTTAGTCTTAAGAGAAACAAAAGTTATTTTTAGCTCAAGGGCACCTGAATTTTTCACCGGAACCTCAGAGTTGGGACCTGGAGGTGTTCCCACCACCCTCTCCCTGGCCAGCCGTCTAGGACTGTTTTGTGCTGAGATTCCATGTGCTGCTCTGGCTGCTTCCCTACATTTCAAAGTCTGTGGCCTTCCCTTCCAGCGCAGTGTCTCTGAAAACTCCCTCGTGGCCATGGATTTCTCTGGGCAGACAGGAAGGGTGATCGACAATCCTGATGAAGCCCAGAGCGCAGCCCTGGAGGAAGGGCACGCCTGGAGGGTAAGGCCACAGCCGCTGGGACTGGCTCCCTCCCAGGGGCACCTCTGCCACTAGTCTGCTCCAGGACAGTGGCTCCGTGGCTGTTGGCAAAGGGGCGAGGTGTTGGAGAGGGAGGGTGGCATCGAATTTTCAACTGGGAGAAGCAGTTGGCACTGCTGGCTCCTCCATGTTCCCTGTCCCCTCCCCCCTGACCCGTCCCTTAGACTCCAGAGGAAGGAAGAGTATAGGAGCAGGGGCATCATGGTCCACGCACAGAACTGTCCCTGCTAAGGGACATGGAGCCTGTGTTTCATGGCTCCAGCATTAGCTAGCCCCGTGGCTCGAACAATCCTTAACCCTGAGGCTCAAGTTCCTACTCTCCAGATGGAAGACTGTCACTCAGCTTCCAGGTTTTTCTGACTAAAGACAAAGCCCGAAACAGAAACCTGCAGCTCCGGCTCTAAAGTGCTCCCTAGACTTGAGTTCGGGGCTTGCAGAAGGAGGTGTGTGTCCCCCCATGGCGTTCTGGGAAGCAGCTCAGATCCACCCGAGTGCCATGGGAGCCTGTGCTTGTCTGTTAAGATTTATCCAGCTCCCCTTCATAGCCAGTGTGGGAAGCAGGAGCCTCAGAGCCGGACCATCAGGAACCCCCGGTGCTTCTAGTTCTAATGACTGTAACCTGAAGCTCCCTGTTCTCTGTGGGCAGATGGGGCTGGGGCTCAGGCCAGCGCTCCATGAGCTGGGGTGCTGTCCCCCAGGCAGGGTGTCCTGAGGCATGTGCACAGGGGCTTGTGGGTTGTGCCGCCTGCTGGCAGCAGTAAGGCACCTTCCTTTTGCAGAGACGGAGCACTCGCATGAACGTGCTGGGGAGCCAGAGTCCCCTCCCCCACCCTTCCCTCAACACCGGTAAGTGTGCCCCACTCCCACTGTCCTGAGCTCTCCAGGGGCCCCGCCATGGGAATGGGACCCGGCCCATCACGAGTCTGCCATGTGTCTCAGGCAGCCACTGCTCAGGGGCTGGGACCCACCCCTCTGCTCCCTCCACAGTGATCCACAAGAGCCAGCACTGGTTCCATGGCAGGATCTCCCGAGAGGAGTCACACCGGATCATCAAGCAGCAGGGGCTGGTGGATGGGTGAGAACGCGGGGCAGGGCATGTCTGCCGGGTTCGCTTTGCGCTGCATGGGCATGCGGTCCGGTCAGGGCCTCTGAGCATCCTGACAGGTGGTGGTGAGATCCCGTTGTGCAGAGAAGGGTGCTTGGGGGTGGGAGTGTCACACATGCTTCTCCACCAGTAAGTGTCTCCATTTTTGCCTATGTGCTGTGACCTTTCTGCGTGTGCTGAAAGGGACAGAGGAGCACATTCGTCATTGAATTAGGCTCTGGGCAAATGCCAACAACAGTATTGCCCATACCTTTTTTTTTTATCGTCACCTGAGGATATTTTTTTCCATTGCTTTTCAGAGAGAGTGGAAGAGAGAGACATCGATGTGAGAGACACATCGACTGGTTGCCTCCCGCACACGCCCCAACCAGGGGCGGGGAGCAAACCCCAACTGAGGTATGTGCCCCTTGACTGGGAATCAAATCCTGCAGTGTGAGGGCTGACGCTCTACCACTGAGCCACGCTGGCCAGGGTGCCCATACCTTCCGTGTGTGCATTATGTCAGCGTTGGTGGTGCCTCAGGAGCCCCTGGTCCTTGCTGTGGAAAGTGACATTCACAGCCCGGGCGTGCAGGTGCTGCTGCCACAGAGGCCACCTGAATGCTACAGCACTTCAGGCACCGTGGCTACAAGGGAAGTGTGTCCTCACACTGTGTGCAGATGTGTGCATGTCCGTGCATGTGTGTGCAAACACAGGTATGTACATCGAGTCTGGACTTTTAAATAACAGCAGCTGCCTCCCATTCACAGGCTCTTTCTGCTGCGCGACAGCCAGAGCAATCCAAAGGCCTATGTGCTCACGCTGTGCCATCACCAGAAGATTAAAAACTTCCAGATCTTGCCCGTAAGTACTGATATTGTCATTCTAACCCCCCATCTCTGCTTCCTGGTTTTATTTTTAATGCAATTTTCAAGTTACAAACTCACCAGAGTACAGATTATTAACTATTAGGCCCAAGCTCACAGGTGAGAGACTTTCAAGGGCTTCTTGAGAGGTTTGTTCTTTGGAAAGAGGACCAGCATTTCCCTGGTGATGACATTGATACGGTGCCCTGTGCCGACTGGGTCCCCGTTCTGTCGCTGCAGTGTGGCCTCTGACCCGGAAGTGTTCTTGTGTCTCTTAGTGCGAGGAAGACGGGCAGGCGTTCTTCAGCCTGGATGATGGGAACACCAAGTTCTCTGACCTGATCCAGCTCGTCGACTTCTACCAGCTCAACAAGGGGGTGCTGCCCTGCAAGCTGAAGCACCACTGCGTCCGCGTGGCCTTGTGACTCCAGGGCGGCTTGGCCGGTGGCTGGGGCCGCGCCCGTGTGGCCTGTGACCCCAGACCCACCGGGGCTGGCGGCTGGAGGGAGCCGACCCTGGAGGAGTAGGAGGCCTGTGCATGATTGAGAACACACTTTGATTCTATACCTTGGGAGCAAAATCGGCTCCTTAGGTGCCAACCCCCACGATTGGATAGTTTCTTGGACTTAATGGTGATTTGCTGCTGTGGACCCCGCCAGCCAAACCGGGGTCACAAAAGAGCGAGCGCTAATTTGAGGACAAACTGGAACCATCGTCCTGGCGGGGCCACGAGAGAAGTGATTGGGAATGAACTCTTGCCCTGGAATAATCTTGACAATTGAAACTGCGATGTTTACTTTTGTATTGATCACTCCTTTGCACTCCTTGTTTTCCATGTTGTCCTCGGCCTCTGGTGGCAGCCTGCGGCTTTTCAGTGCGTTCAAGACGGAGAGACGGTTCGGGATGGGCAGACGTCCCCGACGGAGTGCGGCCCCCAGAGGTGTCCAGAGGGCGGCCCCACCTCCTGCGGGTCTCCGCGGGTGGACTCAGCTTCCAAACAACAGAGACCCTCGCCCTTCCCGGTTTACTTGAAAAGCTTCTTAAAAAAATAGAGGTGTCACCTGTGGTCGGCATTGGGCACGTTTGTGGACCAGTCAGGCAGCCACCGTCTGTCAATCACTTCTCTGTGCACAGGTGCTGTGCTCGTGTCCCCAGGGTGCCACGTCTTCCACGGCGCAGGAGCCTTGATTTCTCAGAAAACTTAGTGCTCTGCGCCCGCCAGGGCTGAGTGGCCGCCGATAGCTGGGGACGGCAGCCCTCCTAAGACCCCCGGTACCCCCATCTGCCCGCGGTCTGTCCGCCTGGGCACCTGCAGCCTGCTCTAGAGCGATCGCCGCCCAACCCGCTGCAGTGGCCTGAGTCCCCTCCTGGCTTTCCTCCCTTGGGGATTCAAGGCTCTGATGAGAAAATGTCACCTGCTAGGCTTCCTGCAGCCACCTGCAGGTTTCCATGGTGACAGACATTGAAAGGGCACGTCCCTGGCCCGGCATTCCCGGTCTGTGCCTGATGACCCCCCCTATCCTGAGACCCCAGCGCAGGAGGCAGCTGTCGGCCCCCCTGCCGGCTCGTACCTCAAGGCAGCTGTGGACCTGGACCAGCTTCGTCGACAAGACCCTGCCTCCCGCTCCGGGGCATCAACGGGGCCCCGCCTCCAGCTCCGGGGTGTCAAAAAGACCCTGCCTCCAGCTCTGGGGTGTCAATGGGGCCCCACCTCCAGCTCCAGGGCATCAACAGGGCCCCACCTCCAGCTCCGGGGTGTCAGAAAGACCCTGCCTCCAGCTCTGGGGTGTCAACGGGGCCCCACCTCTGGCTCCAGGGCGTCAATGGGGCCCCGCCTCCCGCTCCGGGGCATCTAGGAGACCCTTTCTCCTGCTCCGGGGCATCAACACAACCCTGCCTCCCGCTCCGGGGCGTCAATGGGGCTTTGCCTCCCGCTCCGGGGCGTCAACACAACCCTGCCTCCTGCTCCGGGGCATCAACGGGGCCCTGCCTCCTGCTCCGGGGCATCCACGGGGCCCTGCCTCTCCCTGGGGCATCCACGGGGCCCTGCCTCTCCCCGGGGCACCCACGGGGCCCTGCCTCCTGCTCCGGGGCGTCCATGGGGCCCTGCGTCCCTCCCCGGGGCGCCCTCGGGGCCCTGCCTCCTGCTCTGGGGCATCAAAGAGACCCTGTTTCCCGCTCCAGGGCGTCAACGCGGCCCTGCCTCCCACACCGGGGGGCCCTTGCAGCCGGCACCCGGTCCCCAGAACCGGGTCACCAGGTCTGAGAGTGGCCGCATCTTCCTTACCTTTGGTCTCTGACGAGCACACAGCGCGCTGTGGTGCAAAGTGATTTCCTTGTGCAGTAGCGGTTCCGACAGCGACTGGCCTCCGAACGTGCCGCCGGCTGCCCACATGCCACCACAGGGCTCCCGGGAGCACAGTTCAGACACACCGAAGGCCAGTCGGGTGTGGGCCCTGTGCTTCGTTTTATCCCACAGGCCGCACCCCCGTGGTTTTCCACGACTGTCCATTTATGCAAATGAAGAAGTTTTAGTTAAACGTTTTTAGCCATAAATGCTTGTTTTCTTCCTTTGTGCCCAGTTCACCCTTCATCCCATTGACCACGGCGGGCCTCTGTCCCGCGGGCGGCGCCCCCGAACCCACCAAGGGACTTGACAGCGCCGCCCGCCGCTCTTGCTGCGGGACACAAAGCAAAGCCTTAAAACGGCCCGAGCAGGGCCCTGCGGTCTCCGTCCTTTCACGCGGAGCCGCCCGGCAGCGAGACCAGACAGGCCCGCCCCCCCCCGCCCCCGTAGACGTAGTGTGTGCAGCATTTCATATTTATCCGCACGCGTTTTATTTAAAGGACAGCAGAAGCTCGGCTCTGACGCAGCTTCGCATGCAGCTGTGTGACCTGGCCCTTCGCACCTCCCCGGCCACCTGGCACCTCGCGCGGCCTCGCCCCGCCTGGGCCTGGGAGGGCCACCCGACAGCCGCCGGTCCCTGGAGGAGGCAGCGTCCACCCGCCGGCCAGGGCCCGAGGACATTCGGCCTTTATTTTTGTATTTCAACGACATGAATGTAAACGGGACAGCTCAGGGTCGTTTTGGAGCCTGTTGAGTTTATCTGCCTGTGATTTTCTTTCTAAGTGATACTCCGAGCAGCCACCTGGACGAAGAGGAGGAGGAGACACCGGTGCTTCAGGTGTCGGCGCCCCGCCAGCTCGGCTCGGGGCCGCAGGTCCAGGACGCTTTTTTGTTGCTAAACTTTGAAGAAATATGTGCCTCAGTCTAGAAGTTCTGTCTTCTGTTTTCTGCACCTAACACCTGACACTTAGACAAGCCTGCTCACCTTTGGGGCGGCCGCTCGCGTGGGGGAGTCAGGAGCGCGGCGCCCCCGGCTTGTCCGCGTTTTCAGGGAATTGGAAGGTGCTCAGAGACGACACTTCTGTTCCATGTGCTTTGCTCCTCTCTGTACATAGCTACTCAGCTCATGAACCTAAGTATAAACTTTCAGGTATTTTTGTACAAATAAGGGACTGGTGATCTGTTTCTTGTAATTTGAAATAAACATTAATACAGTGTTCTTCATTTTCCACTGCTTGCAATGTCTCTGTATTTTGAACCCCTCCAGTTGGTCAGCAGCTGAACACCTTTGGGAGGTGACGGTGTGCCTCTTCCCACCAGGGGAGATGGGCTGGGGTGGGGTTGGCTGGTGTGAGGCGTGTGAGCTTGCCTGGCCCTCCAAGTCCCGGGTTCTCAGATCGGTCACCAGGCAGGTGCTGGGTGACCCCAGCGGGTCTGTCCCCCCAGCCCCACCACAGGAACACCGGGGGAGGGCAGACACCTCAGGAAACCCGTGAACATTCACATCTGACAAGTCCAGTGGCATCTGTCCTGCCTCGGTGACACAGTAAAAGTGGCAGCAGCCTCGGTTTTCTAGCCAAACAACAAACTGGCAGAAAGGAAATGGCTGCCCCATGTCTCTGCTCCCCCAGGACCTCACCTAGGGATCCAATGTACCAGTCCCCTCGCGGGCGGAGTGTGTGTGGGTTGTCACCAGCCAGCCTCGACCCCCGCAGGAGCTCCCCCGTGGCGTGCGGAGCTCTGCTGTCACCTGTTTTCAGGAGGGTCCTCTGGCAGCTTGCCCCTCTGTGGCCCAGCCTGCGCCCAGCCCTAGTCTCTACCTCCCCTTCCAAGGCGGCCCCGTCTGTCCCGGTCCTGTGCCAGGTCAGAACCCGTGTCCTCCGTCACCAGCACCCCTGAGACGGTGGTTCACGTTCTCACTGCGTCGGTTCCTCAGTTCGTCTCCTCCCGGCCAGGCCTCGGACGTGCCTGGATGACCGGGGCCCTTCGTGTCAGCAGAGCCCCACTCAGCTGTCACACTCCCCTTGTGAATGGGGAAGGATAAGTTGTGTCACCGAGGGCGAGGCCGGTGGGAAGTGAGGGCAGGAGACTATGAAGTCAAGGGTATGGGTCTTTCCAAGAATTCAAGGGAATATGCCCCGGTGGCCTCGAGATGGGGCTAGAAAAGTGACCTCGGCTTTAAGTGGCCAAAACAAGGAGGCCGCCTGATTGGTCAGAGAAATCAGGTGTCCCTGAGGTGGAAGCAGCCAGTCGATCCAGAGCTGCGCACTCCCAGCAGGGAGAGGCCTGCGAACTGGTCCCGGTGGACTTTGGCCACTGTGGGCCCTTCCTTGGCAACAGCCTGCCCTGTGAGCTATTTTCTAACCTCCACGGCCGGACCCACGGCTGCGATGCCCGGTCACAGCACAGCCCGAGCTCGGACCCTGCAGGCACTGGTCTGACCCGGGGCTGAAATTGACCTCCGAGGTCAACATCAGCCCTGGCGAGAGTTGTGCGTTACTTGTGCCGAAGGGAAAACCCTCCCGCACCCAGTTCCCATGACAGCTCCACTCTGTGCCACACGGGAGCCCTTCAGGAAGGGTTCAGGGGCGTGGGCCTGGAATCAACCGCAGGTGGCATCCTGCAGGGGCGCGTGGCTTTGGTCCCGACCTGACTGTGGACTTCTCCTAGGGGTCACCCAGGACCTCGGCACTCATAACCCAGGCTCAACAGGCCCCATACTAGGGATGAGAAGTTGTCCCCTGGGGGTGAGGGTGGGTCAGGTGCCCTGTCTCAGCAGGAGACAGCAGCTGCCACCCAGTGACCCTGTAGCTCAGACATTTCGGGGCATGGAGTTCAAGGGTCATGTCTCAAGCCACGGGGGCTAGGAGGGCGGTGAACTGTCACCGAATGTCACAGAGCTGCCCACATGGAGATTCACACCCAGTTCCACCTGGAGGCAGGAGTTAAACCCCGTGGCCGCCGTGGCTGCAGCGAACAGTGTGTGTGAATTTAAATGAATGTAGAAGGTTCTTGCTGAGGTGGGACCAGTCTGTGGTCTTGGGAGGATGGTCTTGGGGCCGATGGCTCGGCTGCAGGCAGCTCTCAATGACAAAGATCCCACTGGACCAGACCTCGGCCCCACACACTCTGGCTGCCGATCATGTGCTCCTTGCCAGCCACCCCCCCTTGGTGGCACATTTCCTTAGGTGATCCTCTTGGTGACACGTGTCCTTAGGCATCCCCCCTTGGTGACACGTGTCCTTAGGCATCCCCCCTTGGTGACACGTGTCCTTAGGTGTCCCCCCTTGCTGGCACGTGTCCTTAGGCATCCCCCTTGGTGGCACGTGTCCTTAGGTGTCCCCCCTTGGTGGCACGTGTCCTTAGGTGTCCCCCCTTGGTGGCACGTGTCCTTAGGTGTCCCCCTTGGTGACACGTGTCCTTAGGTGTCCCCCCTTGGTGACACGTGTCCTTAGGTGTCCCCCTTGGTGACACGTGTCCTTAGGTGTCCCCCTTGGTGACACGTGTCCTTAGGTGTCCCCCCCTTGGTGACACATGTCCTTAGGTGTTCCCCCTTGGTGGCACGTGTCCTTAGGTGTTCCCCCTTGGTGGGACATGTCCTTAGGTGTCCCCCTTTGGTGGCACGTGTCCTTAGGTGTGTCCCCTTGGTGGCACGTGTCCTTAGGTGTCCCCCCTTGGTGGCACGTGTCCTTAGGCCTATGTGTGTTCAGCATCAGGGAGACGTTCTGTGTGCACGCACCCTGCAGCTGGCCTGCGTGCGCACAGCTGACCCTCCCGACTCCGAGGGCTGAGGAGGTAGAATGGGAACGGCAGCACCTAAGGATTTCTTACGAGGCCTCTGTTTGGATCATGAAAAGTCTTGAGTCGCGACAAGGCAGGGATGTTGAGGTCCGTGCACTGTCCCCGAGCTGACGGGGCTCTGACGCTCTGCAGGGCACTGCTCGGTGTGGATGGGCACAGAGTTCACCAGGGGCGAGGCTTTATCACAGAAATTAATGTTTAACCAGCCCACGGGCTGCAAAGGCAAAGCCAGGCGAACGTGTGGATTCGAGGCTGCAGGGCAGAGCTGCCCGGCGCTAGCCCCGGGCTGTCTCCACGTTCCAGCCCCACGCCAGGGGCTTTCCTGCCGTGAGCCGACCCACGGAGCAGACGTCCCAGCAGGTGAGTCTCGGCCTTTAGTCTTAATCAGATTATTGCTGTTGGAAATGGCGACACCTGTACCTCGACTTCCGGATCCACAGATCAGAGCTTCTGCTTAAAGGTTAATTCCCCTGAGGGCTGGAGAGCATTACTGGTGTTTAACGCCGTCTCGGGCTGTGGGATCCGCGCTGGGTGCCGGCGGGCACAGTCCCTGCTGCTGCCCGTCTGACGAGGTGGGTGTGGGCGTGAGGGTCCAGGCAGGACCGACCCACCCTCTGCCCCCTCTGCTGCTGCTCACCACCCGGCCTGGGTGCTGGGAGGGCCCAGGCAGGACCGACCCACCCTCTGCCCCCTCTGCTGCTGCTCACCACCCGGCCGGGGTGCTGGGAGGGCCCAGGCAGGACCGACCCACCCTCTGCCCCCTCTGCTGCTGCTCAACCACCCGGCCTGGGTGCTGGGCACCCTGGAGCCTCTGTTTCTCCCTCTGTAAAATGGGGTGTTTGTAGTAGCTTGAGGGTTAAATTACATAGTGGCTGGGAATATCTGGCACAGGGCAGATGATTAATAAATATCATACTCCCCTTATCTTTGGTTACTGCCAAGAAGGACGACCTTCTCACGTATTTAGGAGACGTTTTGTTTGCATTTCTGAGACATGCTTCTATTTCTATCGCGTTGTCTTTTTCATATTGAAGTGGTCTTTTGGGGTTTTTTTGGTAAATCCTCACCTGAGGATATTTTTTCTGTTGATTTTTAGAGAGAGCGGAGGAAGGGAAGGAGGGGGGGAGAAACATCGGTGGGCGGCCTCCCACACCTGCCCTGACTGGGGCCGGGGTCCAGCCTGGAGCCCAGGCGTGGCCCTTGCCTGGGGATCGAACCCGAGGCCTTTGGTGCCCGGGGCCCGCACTCTGACCACTGAGCCGCCGGCCAGGGCAACGACAGGCTTTTGCATCTGCTCATCAGTTTGAGGGAAATGGAAAGGGCTGCACTATTGCGTGTCCCCACCCACGCACGGCCTCGGTTTTCACGTATCCAGGTTAACGTCTTCGGCGCTTTTATAAGTCTCTTCATACAACTCTAGCACGGCTCTTGTCCGGGTCAGCCCCACTGTCCTGTCTGGTCATCGGCGCCGTAGACGGCCCGGCGGCGGGCCCACCGTCCCCCTCAGGGGGCAAGGACAGGCCCTCCTCAGAGCCTGGTCCCGCCCCGGCTGCCGTCGTCACCGGCCCGCATCTCTTTTCTACCCCGTGTTTAAGCCTCAGACCCAGTCACTCTTTCACTCGTCTGAGCGAAGCTGGGGGGCTGCCCCACGCACCTGCAGCACGTTGCCGCCCGCACACGCTTCCTAGGGCCGGCCTTGTCCTCCGGGCCACCCGCGTGCCTGCCCACCGGGCCTCCGCTCAGCTGTGCCCTCCTCAGGCCCTCGGCAGCGCCGGGCACAGCCGACAGCTGGGGACTCCTCTCTCCTGTTTATTGGTCTGTGGTCTGTCTGCCACCCTGCCCCGGGACCCCATAGTGGACCCGGCCATGCCCAGCGGGAGGGCGGGCTGGCTGCTGGGAGCAGCGTGGGGTGATGCCACTCTGCCCTGTGAGCTCTGTGACCTCGGGCAAGTGTCCTGACCTCCGGGGGCCTCTGGGTGACGATATTATCCACATGCGAGGTGGCTGTGAGGGACTGAGTGAGCCTGTGAAATGACTGTGCTGGAACCTTCTGGAATGCCAGGTACTATCACGGTGACTGTGAAATGCAAGATGCCCCCCTGCCCACGGAGGTCAGAGCTGGGGTCAGCCCCCCACCCACCTGTGTCCCCTCCGGTGTCTCCTCCATGTGTCGCCTGGGGTTACCGCGGGCTGCGCTGGCTAAGCTGTGTGCTGCAGAAGGCAGAGGGGCCCAGTCTCTCCACTGCCCCTTGGGCCATGCCCAGCCCGTCCCTCAGCGGCCCTGTGCCAGCTCCCTTGCCAGCCCGCCCACCTGCTGGGGGGCAGCCCTGTGCCCCTGGCCTGCTCAAGCCCACGGGTCTCCACCCCAGGAGAGCACAGGCTCTGGGAAGAGATGCTGCTTAACTGAACCAGGCTGCATGGCCCTGCAGGTGGAGTTCCTGGATCCTGACAGCCACGGGCCCTGAGGATGTGTGTCTGCATGTATGTGGTGAGCATGTGCACATGCCTGCATGCGTGTGCGTGTGGGTGTGAATGTGTCTACATGCTGTGTGTGTGTGTGTGTGTGGTGTGCGATGGGAGCAGAGGAACCCCCCTGCCCCTCCTGGCCTGAGTGGCTCCCCCTGGTCCCCCTTTCCACATCCAGGGTTCTCTGTGCTCCCCTTAGAAGCAAAGGGGGCCCTGTCCTCCTGCCCTGACCAGCCCTCCCGGGAAGGTGGAGGGGAGAGAGGGACCACGCCGCTTTGTGAAGACCTGTGTGTTCTGGATGCTGGTAGCTCCAGGGTGAAAGAACAGGGCCTTGAGTTAGATGGACCTGGGTTCGATCCTCACCTGCCTCTGCTTCTCTGTGATAGGGAACGAGAGCGAAGGAGCTTGGCACACTGAGCCTCGGTCCTTCCTGGCACAGGGGTCCCGGTAGCCCTGGGAAGGAGATGAGAGGAGCTGGCCCAGCATGTGGCCCGGTGTGGCCTAGTGCTGTCACAGAGCGAGCGCTCCTGGCTTCCCAGGCCCGGCCGGCCTCATCACCCCGGGACGGAGCCTGCTCAGAGGATGCCCAGGGTCTCCAGGAGCCCTGGCAGAGTCTGGGCCCCTCTCAGTGAGCCGGGAACACAGGAACCTTTCCCTCGGCCCCTCGCCTCCAGCCCCGGCAGGCTCTACTGTCCCCTGGGCCCTGCTCTGCCCTCCCTGGCCCCGGTGTCCTGGGGGCGGGCAGGAGGCAGCGGAGGGAAGACGCTGCCAATAAATGAGCGGATCCAGCGCCGCTCTGATTGGCTTCAGGGAGGCGGACACTCTGTCTACATAAATGGCAATCGCATAATCGCATCCTCTGTGCCTTTCAACTGTCACCGGGAGAGAGGGACGACACATAGCAAGCACTCCGGCTGCCTGTGAGTACCACCCTTTGTCCCCAGAGTCTGGGGACCGGCCTGGGGAGCCGGCTCCCGGGGGCTACGACCCAGGCTCAGGGACTGGAGGGAGGCGCGCCTGTTGATTCCAGCTGGGGCTGATTTCCTTCCGTGGTGATGAGTTGGCATCCGCCGGGCGCAGGCGGGGATGCTACGGGAACTTTCTGAGGACGCAGGTGCCCGCCCAGCGCGCCTGCTTTCTGTGCGTCCCCTCTGAGCAGGAAGTCAGGCTGTGTCAGGAACTTGTGATGGTTCGGAGCCGTGTTCTCTCCGAGCCTTGATGAGACACAGGAGTGAGGACATGGGCTCCAGCTGGTTCCTGGGCCATCTGGGGCCCACGGGGCTGGGGCAGGAGGCGGAGGCGGAGGGGGAGGGGGAGGGGGAGGCAGGGGCTGGGCAGACCAGTCTGCATGGGGTGCAGCCAGTGCCCAGGCCCCGGCCCTCACGGTGAAGGGAGCCCAGGGTGGCCTCCCACGGGGAGCTTGTAAAACTAGGTCTGGTGTTTGTAAAAGGCCGGGCACGTAGGTGGGTTAACGTGGGAGCTGTGTTATTAATAAGCAGGTAAACGGCAGGTGGGGGAGCGGGAGGGGCTGGGAGCCCTGCTGAGTGGCCCTTCCGCAGTGGGTGTTTGTTCTGCCCATCTCCAGGGGAAACCCAAGCAGCTGACCTGGTTTTCCCCCCGAATCCCATTTCTCTCTCAAAGGCCCAGGATCTGGGCTCCTTACCATGGGTTTCTCATTGACATCAGCAGTGTTTCCCTCCCAGCAAGCTGGCCCTCGCCGGGTTTCTGAGGGGCCAGAGGGAAACAGACTCACTCTCTCTACTTGGGGACAGCCGGCGAGGTCCCTGGCAGGGACAGCGGACATCCTGGCACAGTTCAGACGGCAGGATGGAGAGTGTCTGGGTGTTGCTGAAAGAGACAAGGTCGTGCCATTCTCCGCAGCCTCTTTCCCGCTCTGGGCAGGTGGTGGTGGGTGTCTGCGTGCAGCCAGGTGGATTCGAAAAGCTAAAATAAACAAGACCCCTTACGCGTCCACCATTCAGAGACCTGGCCGGAGGTGCGTTACGTCTGCTGCCCCTCTTCAGGATGACCTCCAAGGGGTGGGGCCCTGTCCCCGTGGAAACCCATCGGAGCCTGGTGGTCAGTGGGGGTGTCTCTGGGGAGATGAGACTCCCCTGATATTTTAGGGGAGCAGTCCTGAGGTCCCTGTGGGTGCTCAGGCATAGGGGAAAGCCGAGTGGATGTGGCCTCCGAGGGAAGGCTCACATCCCACGGTGTTTTCCGTGGGGGCTGGGCCCTGTGAGTGGCGGGCGTGGTGGCCCCAGGCTGAAGGAAGCCGACCTGGCCTGGCGGGTGCCCAGAGCAACCCGAGGAGCTGCGGTGAGCAGGGTGGGCGGTGCGGCACCTGCCTCCCCGAGCCCGTCGCCTCGCGTCCTGAGTGAGCTCACGCGGCTGCTGGCGGAGCTGCTGCGCAGGCTGAGCCCGGAGGATAAGTGCTCACCCAGGGCCTGTGTGCCGGGAGGACCCGGCGTCTGCAGCTCGGGAGGAGGCGGGGGCAGGCGCCTCTCCTGGAGGCTGAGGACCACGGGCTTCCTTCAGCCTCTGCCTTTGGGTTTCCATCCCATCCTCCCTCCTGGGCTCGGTGCTGCCCCAGAGCCCTTTTCTGCATGTGGGGAAGGGGCAGGACCCTGACCACATTCCTAGTGGCAGGCGGTGCCCCCCAGCCATGGCCAGAGCCCCCTCTGGGGCCTGTGGACTCTGCGTCCTCAGGGCACACCTGGCCACAGGTAGTAGACAGGGCAGGTGGGCAGGGACGCCTGGCGGCAGGTGTCTGGGAAGGAGCCCCCTGCAGTCAGAACTACCCACCTCTGCTCCTGTGACTGTGTGGCCGAGGTCGGGCCCCAGCGCCCTGAGCCCTCCCAGGTCAGCAGTGATCCCACACCCTGGCAGGGTGCCGAGAGAGACGTGGGACACGGTTGGTGCCAGCCTAGCAGGTCTGGCAACATTGAGCCGTTTGGTTTCTTGGGCCACAAGATGGGACAATCAAGGGCCTACGTGGTCTCGGGATTTGTCTTGGGGGAGCCACCGATGCAGGCTTCTCAGCCCCGGGGTGACAGGCCAGCACCGGTGCCCAGGGAGGAGCCCCAGGGAGTGAGGAGCCAGTATTCAGCGTGGAACTGATTCGGGAGAAAGCAAACGCTCCCCGAGAGCATGTGACACGTGGCGCAGAGACACAGCGGCGGACGTCCCGACACGATGAGCGGACACGGGCCGCAACGCAGTCTCGGGTCCAACGCTTGATGGACAGTCTCGGGTCCACGGAGAAGGCAGGTGGCCGTGGCCTTCGTGGACTGTTAGCGTGGCTTCAAGGGAAGACCAGAAAGGGGGACAAGAATCGAGGAGAAAATAAGGAAAACGTTCAGGGGGCGGAGGGCTTCCCATCTGAGAAGAACGTTCCCTGGAAAACACGGAAACAAAGTGGAAACAGAAGGAAAGTGAAAACTAAAACCACCGGGCGGTTTCTCCACGAACCTGTCAGGGTAGCAAACAGGAAAGAAAATGAAGCCATCCAAATTATTCCAAATTTAATTTTAAGTGTGATTAATGTAATCAAGGTTTTAGCCTAATTTACATTTATAATGTGGATGAACGATAAGAGCTCACAGAAACGGGTGGGGTGTTCACGCTCACCCAGCAGGCCTGAGGGCGGGGACATTTTTCTGTCACTCGAGTTTGTGTGGAAAGAAGTTGTGCAACATGCAAAGTACCCGAGGGACCCACACCTTAGTTCATCGGGGAGTTAGGCCTTTGAGGGACAGATTTAACAGGATGGCTTCGCCTCTCACAGCTCCCAACACCCACCAACCTCATGGGACTGAGCCGTGTCCCAGAAACGCCCGGGAGTCCCCTCGTGGCAGGTTAAGTGAGGATACGTTCGGGTACCGCGTTAGTATTGTGAATATAGGAATTAGGCCTGCGGAGAAAGTAAGGGAGAGAAGGGCTCCAAATAATATACAAGCCGGACTGAGCACTATAGGGTGTCCCCCCATAATGTATACTCACTATAACAGCTGATCATTTACTTCATTTTCACTCCTTTTCAGGTTTAACTGATTTGAAATAAGGGGTGAAGCCAGACTAAGCTTTGGACAGAGAAAATTTATCCTAAAAGGCCACTAGACTATTTCATGGGGACACATGAGAGATAAAGTTTACGGGACAAAACTGGCCACAGCCGATGCACCGAGGGCCCACAGATGCCCCATGAAATGAGCCTTGATGTTGGCGATTCCATTGCGTCGCGTTATCAGCAGGGCCTGGACCAGAACGGTCACCAGTTTGAAAACAGGCGTTGACCAAAAAAAGTATTTATTTCTGTCGATTCTCTTAAATTTTGAAATTGAACTGTAGGTTAATAAACACGGACTTTATAGTCACTCAAAGTGCGGATGCACGTTTTTGGGGACACCCTGTATTTGAATTGTCTGAGCCAGGAGGAAACGGGGGCAACGCCGACCGGTTTAATGCGGCTGACAGCTCTTTTCCTTTGAAACCGCTTAAGTGAGGAATTTCTTGGTCAGCTTTACATCACTCACAACCGGCCGCAGGGGTGTGAGTGGAAGTAGCAGCGTTTTCCGTGGGAGCCCAGTGGAAACCGTGACATCACTTCCCAACGGCTGCTTTCCGTGGAGACCCGCGGCCAACAACAAACACGCGCGGCGGGGCCGTGGGGGACGCGGGGTGGACGAGGCAGCCGAGGCGGCTCCCTCCTTCCCTGGCAGAGGGTCCGGGCTTCGCCCTGAAGCCCAACCCGTGTCCGCATCTCTCACTCGAGCCTGATGTCTGACCGTGGCCAGGTGACCTGGCCACTCAGGGTGGAGGCCGCCTGTCCTTTCTGGCGTAATTACTGCGGGATCCAGACGGTGCCGCAGCCCAGGGGGCCTGCTCCAGGCAGCATCTCCCTGCCGGGGGACAAGGGAGGAAACTGAGGCTCGGAGGGGCCGACAGCCAGACGGCCTCTTCCAGCAGAGTTAGGGCTCAGCCCCTTTACCCTGAGCCTGGACCCGCTGTCCTTTGTCCCCGGGCAGCCGAGACAGAGGACACAGCCCTGCTGGACTGCAGTCCCGAGGAGGCTGTGGGGTGCGGCAGGGAGCCTCCAGGCCAGAGCAGGCCGGATGGGCAGCAGGCGCGGGCCTGTGCGGGGCCTCCCGTCTGCTGACGTGGCCTGGAGCGTGGAGAGAACGCGCGTGCTGGGAGCCCAGCCAGATGCAGGGTCCTGAGCCCCGGTTGGAGTTCCGTGCGGTGCTTCGTATCCCGGCCGCTGCCCAGGCTAAGGATGGGGGCCGGGGGCGGTCAGGGGCCACCATCCCCGGGAAGAGCCGTCCACGCCCAGAGCCGTCCTGCGCGCAGGAATGTGATCTGGGTGAACTGAGGGAGGCGCCCTGGGAGCGGTCCTGCAGGCGCGGGGAGGAACTGGTTTTCTGAGTTTCTGATCTTAAGGTTTTTCTCAGGGTTTGACAGCCTGTGCTCTGGCCAAACCTGCTGGATGTGCCCGGGCCTGGCTGGGGTCCAGCGTGCCCGGGAGGTGCCGGTCAGTGGGCAGAGCTTGGAGCCCGCTGTGGCCCTGACCTCCCCAGCGGGCCGTGCGCTCTGGGTCAGGTGGCTCAGTCTCTGAGCTTCGGCCTCCACATCTGTGGAGGGAGGGAGGGGGTGACAGTCCCGACAGTGTGATTGCAAAGATGAAATAAGAGATCACAGGCAGAGAGCTTGACGTGGGACTTGGCCCATGTAAGTTCATGGAAATGTTCACCTTTTAAAAAACTTCTAAATGTGTTTTTACTGACTTTTTTTAGAGAGAGGGGAAGGAAGGGAGAGGGAGAGAGAGAGAGTCATTGATCGGCTGCCTCCTGCAGGCCCTTGACTGGGGATGGAGCCCACACCTGGGCATGGCCCTGACCGGGAATCGAGCTGCGACCTCTTGGCACATGGGATGAGGCTCTACCAGTTGAGCCACACGGCTGGGCATGAGCCCTTCCCTAAGCCGACCGGAGGACCCCTATTTCAACAAGAGTACCTCGACTTACCCAAAAGTGAAGGCAGGAGGGGAAGACGGCGGTAAGGGGGGTGCCTGTGTGCGGTGGGAGGCCAGGGGCTTAATGACCGGAGGCTCAGGAGGGGCACCTTGGCCTCACGGAGGAAGAAGCAGAGCGTCCGTCTCGGCGCGGCTGCCACCAGCCTGGATTTCCGAGGACCCACAGCTGCTCTGACGCCGTGGTCTCAATGCAGACCCCGGGCGCTGCCGGCGGGGCCCAGCCCTGCCTGGCTCTCGTTTTCTATCCTGATAGAAGGAAAGCGTTTACATTCTTTTTACGCTTTTCCAGGGAAAATGCCTCCAAAAGCGTGTCTCCCTCTGGGACTGGGATGCCCTGTCTCTCCTCTCTCCTGGGCACAGAAACGTCGGTCTAGGCACAGGGCTCAATGGCTGCTTTCCCGTCAGTCGGCTGGCTCCTGGCCGGGCTCTTCCTGCGTGGGGACAGGACCGCGGGGGACCCAGCAGGACTGGACCTTCCCACTCTGACCGTAGGGAAGCTTCTAGCAACGAGATGCGTCCGGTGATGAGGGCGACTGTCTGTTCAGCTGTCCCCCAAATCCTCTAAGTTCCCTCCTAATTCCTAGGACTCTGGCCAGCACTACTGCGTTGTTTAGAAACGAAGCTGTTACTTAACTGAGCGTCTGTGGGTGACCCTGAATCCTATGAATCATGAGAATAATCCACCCTGGCCGGGGCTGCTCCGTGGTCAGAGCGTCGGCCCGCCCACCGAAGGTGATGGGTTTGAGTCCCGGTAAAGGGCATGCACCTGGGTTGCAGGTTCAATCCCTGGCCCGTCAGGGCACGTGTGGGAGGCAACCCATCGGTGAGTCTCGCACGTCGATGTCTCTCTCTCTCTCTCTCCCTTCCACGCTCTCTAAAAAGCAGTGGAAAAAATATCCTCGAGCGAAGATTAACAAAAACAAAACAAAAAAAAACCCAAGCCCTCTAGAGGCCTGGTGGCCACAGCCAGTGTGGCACATCCTTTAGACTTCCCGTGGCTCCCTCTCAGCCTCATAAACAGGCACGGGGCTGGTACCATCTGTGCCCGTCACTGATGTGACAAGACGCCGGGACAGAAGTCCAGGGACGAGGCCGGCTCGTGCCATGTGCAGCGAGGTCAAGGGCTCCTCGCGAAATGCCAGGGGGCTCAGCTGCTGCCCGGCACTGCCCCCGGGTTATGTCAACAGAAACTGCTTCAGGGGCCTGGAGAGGCATCGGCCGTGGCCTTTATCACCGTCTACATCTTCTAGCCAATATTTGCCCAGCTCAGGGACACGAAATATCAGACAGATACAGAAATGAGCCCCAGATTCTCTGTGGTTTGCGCTACGAGCCTCCTAGGGAGGTCTCTGGGATTCTAAAATAGTAACCAGGTCTTATCCTGCGGCCCCACTAGGGATATTTCTTTGGGGGGCAAGTGCGTGTGTGAGTGTCTGTTTCTTTCTTGAGGCAGCTGGTGCTCCGAGAACCCAGGCATCGCGCTGAACTTCGCACAGTCCCTCCCCCTGAGCCCCACCTGCGCACGGCGTGGGCTGCCCCGGGATCAAGCCGATAGGGGTCACTCGAATATTTAAAGGTTTAAAAAAATACTACGCAGCTGTAAAAAAGAAGGATCTGTTGCCCTTTGGGACAGCGTGGAGAATATTATGCTGAGCGAAATAAGCCCGTCAGGTATCCCATGATCTCACCCACACGGGGAATCTAATAAACAAAATAAACTGACGAACAAAATAGATCCAGAGATACGGAGGCAGGGAACAGACTGAGCGATCTCAGAGGGAAGGCGCGGGGGTGGGGGGAGAGATTAACCAAATAACTGACATGCATATATGCATTAGAGCTTCTGCAATCTCACCGAAATAGCAGGGGCGAGTCCAGTGAGCAAGCTGTTTGTGAAAGGAGGACTCCAAAGGGCCGAGAAGTGTGGGAACCCGGTGAACTTATCAATCAAAGTGTCAGGATAGGGAGCGAGTCAGACAGGAGCCGGGACATCAAAGGGAGAGGAGGGGTAGAGCGGCCTCGTGCATTCCTGCACGTCTGCAGGGCCTAAGGTAAAAATCTTAAGCCGAAACAGGCTTCACGTACTCGGACTTAGGGTCATCAGGTCGCTGACTCCATCTCAGGACATCACTCAGCTACGTGGGCGACAGTCCCTCCTGGCACGTACACGGGGCGGTTCACCCACGGGGGTTGGGGGGCTGAAGGGACAGGCGCGGAGGAGGCCGGGAAGACCGGGCCGTGAACACTGAGCTCGGTAACTGACCAGGGGGCTCCCCCGCAGTGCCCACTCGGTCCGCCCCCCCCCCGAGTGTATCTCTACACAGCCAGTAAATCGCTTGCTTTGTTACGCTTTGTCTCTTGGTTGAAATTGGCCTTAATCGAGACGGGAAACAGGTATTGCGTACACTCCCTGGACTAGATCAAGAATTAAGGAGTCTGCCGAACGATTTCCCTGACCTTCTCTAGGACCCTGGTGGGTTTGCAAAGGGACTTAATCTAACGGTGAGAGAATACGGCCCTGGCTTTTCTGACCAATTCCAACTGAGATACTCACTGGTTTCTGGGAGCCAAACAACAGAATTGCTGAGGAGGGTCCACTGGAAGCTCCTGTGGGACGTGTTTTTATGGTAGAGAGCCCGGTCACCTTGAGACGGGTGATAGGAAACCGAAATGGGGATGGGACGGAAGAGAGCCCGGGCTGAAGCCCCCTTTCCTCTGACTCCCCAGTGGCCAGAGCAGCCCAGCCCCGGCCCTCCTGTGGCCTCCTCTGGGCCCTTCCTTGTTTCACTGCCCCAAGTATATTTCTGCTGCGGCCAATAAACTTGCTGGCTTTTCTACACTTTGTCTCTTGATTAAAATCTTTCCTTCAAGAAGACTGTCATCTTACCAGTGACATATTCAATAGCTGGTCAGGGGCCAGTGTCATCATCACAGTTGGCACGGACATGGAAACGAGTGTGTCTCTCCCACCAGTGTGGACAGTGAGAGCGCCAGATGTGGCGCCGTCTATAGTTGACCAGCTGGAGAGCGGTGGAGGCGTCGGCCAGCGTCTCCAGCTCCAGGGTCACTTCCTCGGCTTCCGCACGTAGGAGAGCTTGCCTGACGTGGGACCTCGTGGTCCCCGGGGCACTTGGGGCACTGCCCAGGCGGCCCCAGCGGTCAGCCTGCTTGGACACCCCCACTCCCGTGTGGTTTCCTGTTGACCAACTGGTCTCCTCATCTCTGCAGTTTCTCTCCCAAGGACGCCCAGCACCATGGACGCGACTGAGTTCAGGAGGAGAGGGCGGGAGATGGTGGATTACATAGCGGACTACATCGAGGGCATCGAGGGACGCCAGGTCTACCCCGACGTGGAGCCCGGTTACCTGCGCCCCCTGATCCCCAGCTGTGCCCCCCAGGAGCCGGACGCCTACGAGGACATCATGAAGGACGTGGAGAAGGTCATCATGCCGGGGGTGAGTGTTCCCGCGTCAGGGTCAGGAGGACTGGCGTCGATGGGGCACCTGCCGGGCCCTGGGGGTTCCCATGGAGCATGTCCCCTGATCCTCGCAGCCACCCCTCTGGACAGACGCCCTTGTCATTTCTAGTTTACAGCTGAGGCTCAGAGCGGTTAGGCGATTAGTCTAAGTTCACACAGCTAGGAAGCGATGGAGTCAGGATGGCAACCCAGATCGGGGGGCTCCCAGGGCGGTGAGTGTCTTTCCCTGGGTCCGTCCCCTGCCGGAGACCCTGCTGTGTGAGCGGGCGGATGTGCCGGGTGGAGGCGAGAGCCCCAGGGGTGGTTGGAAGTAAGTCCGTCGCTTAGAATGCAGCGCAGGCCTGCACTCCACGCTCACAGAGGGCAAATCGCATGAGCGCGGGAATGTTTTGTTGATCCGTGTGAGAACGGGGACTTGGCTCGTCTGCCCAGAGTCACAGTTCGCGCGGTGCATGGAGGGCCCCGGACAGGTGTGGGCAGAGCCTCGGCGGCGGTCACCCCGCGTGACTCCGAGGTGGGCGGGCAGTCCCGGGTCAAAGGGCGCACACTGTGGCTTCATGCCTCCACAGCAAGGCCTCCCTGCCGGGGGTCACCTAGGCAGATGTGGTAGGAGCGGCCCCCGGCCCTGCCTCCCGCCCATCACCTTGAGACCGGACGCCAGCCCAGTGGGGCCCCAGCCCTGGGACCTCACCGCTCAGGGGCTCGGCCCAGATGCTCCTCCCCAGGAGTGTCCCTGACATTTGCACTCTGAGCCCAGCACGGGTGGTGCTGGCGTTGCCGACCGGTCATGCAAACACGCTACGCCCTCCGCGTCACCCCCCAGGGGGATGTGTGTTAAACGTCAGGCTCTGCTGCCATGTGCAATACCACCAGCCGGGCGCTCGCACTGCAGACCCCTCCTTCCCGGGGCTCCGAGGCCTGGGTCCGAGATCACAGGGCCCACAGACCCGGTTCCCGGTGAGGGTCTCATCCTGGCCTGCAGACGGCCAGGGTCCTCACATGGCCCATCCTCCCTCAGGTCTAATCTAACCCCGCCCCCTAATGCTCTCACACTGTGGGGGGCATCAACTAAGGACGTGTCCCCTCACGACAGGGGGGACAGGAGACTGTGGAATTCTTCCTGCAGGTTAGATGGGGGCCTTCCCTGCCAGAGCGGGGCTGGGCAGAGCAGGGCTTTGGGGCGGTGTCCCTGTGAGGGAAGCCCAGCCCGCCCCCTGCTAGCTGTGTGACTGCAGGGATAGTCGTCAAGCTCTCTGGGCCCCGGCTGACCGAGGGCCAGTTTAGGAGCATCCACCTCAGGTGCTGATGGCAGCTGGGGACAGAGGGATGAAGGGGCCGGAGGGAAGGGACTCAACAGGGGAGGGCGGGGTGGCAGCGAGACCGGGTGAGGAAACCTCCACAATCAGGCCTTTTTAGATTTTTTTCTGATTTAGACTTTTTGTTTATACTGAGCAGTTTTAGAAAACCAGGTTTCCAACACGGAGCTGGGCCTCGGGTGCGAGCGGCTCCCGACACGCACTCCTCGCCAGAATGGCAAACACTTGTTTTAGGGACGTCCCTGGCTGTGCACACTGAGGGGCTGGGTCATGGGGGCTCCTCTCATGCCGAGTGACCGCCATCCCCTCGCAGGTGACCCACTGGCACAGCCCCCGATTCTTCGCTTACTTCCCCACGGGCAGCTCCTACCCGGCCATGCTCGCTGACATGCTGTGCGGGGCCATCGGCTGCATCGGCTTCTCCTGGGTGAGTGTCGGGGAGCCGGGTCTTGCCCTGGGGACGTGGTGTGTCTTCTCAGAGGCCTGAGTGGGGGGCAGCGCCCCTGGGAGACAGGATGAGGGTCTGGCCCTGGCGAGGGGGCCTCATGGGGGAGTGAAACACAGGGGCCTAGAGAGAAAGGCACCCTTCTGGAAAAGTTATCAGCGACCACCAGGCACTCTGCACAGCCAGCTTCCTCAGAGCCACGTGGTGTGGATGAAAATCTCAGTCCTGGGTGTCCACGGCCAGGCCTGGGGATCTGAGTTTCCACCAAGCCGACCAGAGGGGTTCTGTAGGATCTGCAGTTGGAGAAATGCCACTGCCCTCGTCCCATCCATCTGCTCTCAGCCAGGACTTCTGTACCGGGAGAGGGTCCCCATCAGGAGTTTGGGCTCCTGGGGCCAGCTCCTGTGTCCACCTACCAGCCAGGCCCCCGTTACCTGGGGGCAAATGCTAGAGAGACCCCTGCTCAGGGGGCGGGCGGGACTGGCCTTCCCTCCTGGCTTTCTGCTCCCAGCACAGCCCTAGAGGGAAGGTCCTTGCTTTCCCAGGGCCTACCGGGGGTGCAGAGCCGCCTACCCACTGAGTCAGGGTCCTAGGCTGCTGGCCTGGAGGGGATGTGAAAGCCAGGGTCTGCCCTCAGCCTCTGGGTCCACGGCGTCCTCTTGTCTGGGCCATGGAGCTGGGTTGGCTCGTGCTGAGGCAGGGCCTGGGGCTTGAGCTGTGGGTGCTCAGTGCCCAGCAGACCCCATCGGCTGCCCCCCCCATGGGTCGGAGGCGCAGGCGGTGGTCTTGGCAGCCTCACCCAGACAGGTAGGGTTGGAGGGTGCCCAGCTGTCTGCCCAGGACTCTGACCTGCTCTGTCAGGTGCCCGAGCCCTCCCTGGGCTGGCACAGCAGCCGGGGCATGGCCACTGTGACCCGGACGACCTTCCTATGTCCCTCTGAGCTCACCGCCTCTGAAGCAAGGACTTTTGTCTCCTTAGATACCGCGGCCAAGGTCACTCCGCTCTGCCGGCCAAGAGCCGTCCTGTCCCTTCAGGGTACCCGTCGTGTGTGCCCTTTCTGAGACAGTCTGGTTTTTCTGGGGTGCGGAGGCAGCTGCACTTGTCCCGGCTGCTGTGCCACCGAGACCTGGCTCCTAATAGCCGGTGCTGGGTCCCACCAGAAGCCGGGATTAGCAGGGACAGGGAGAACCCTCCTGATGGGCCTGATGGGCAGGGCGGAGAGAGTCCTGCCTGCTGTAATCAGCCATGCGTCCTGAGCCCCTGCACATGGGGGGAGCGCAGGGCCCTGAGCCCCACAGTGAGACCCACGGGGAGGGAGAAGCTCGGTCCATCTCGGGTACAGCCAAGGCCGACCTGCCCCAGGAGCAAAGCTGGGCAAGCTCTTAGGCCACCAGCTCAAGAGTGTCAGCGTTTCAAAGGCAAGGTCAGATTCAGGCCCCCAGCCCAGCTCCTAATTCAGTCCCAGTCCCTGTGACTGCACAGGGGTCCACCAGGGAGCCTTTCTAGACCTTTCTTAAGCAAGCAGATGGCTGGCTGAGCGAGCACATGGTGCCTATGACCTGCAGTGGGGTAATTACCGGGGCACTCTGTCCTTACGGCCACTGTGCCGCAAGTCCTGGTCAGAGAGCCCCTGTCTGACACGTGTCCAGCGTTGCAGAGCATCCAGGGTTGGACGATTTTAACCTGGGTTGGGAGGAAGATTGAACCCTGCTGCTCTTAAAATTCTGCAAGATCTGGCCCCTGTTCATACACCAGCCCCTAGAGAATTGTGGCAGAGAAGGGCAGGGACGGGGTGACACCCCCAAGAGGCCAAGTCTGCGGGTGGAGGGCAGCGAGGTCACTGGTGGACACGTGCAAACCCTCGCACGCGGCGAGCACATGGCCGCCTGCGGCGGATCTGGGATTGGGCAGGGGTGAGGGCGCCTCCATCCCAAGCACAGGAGGGAAGGGGACACTGGCAGGCCAGGCTCTCAGCCCTCCAAAGTGGCCCAGGAAGGCCTCCGAGCTGCTGGAGGCAGGGGCGCTGCCGGGTCCCCGGGACCAGCCTCTGTCACTGTCTCCCTGAAACTCCAAGAGGGGAGGCACACCCTCCGCTGAGCACCCCCTGGGGATGGGCCTTCTGCAAATGTTTAAAAGCTTCTGTTAAATTGATAAAATCTGAGTCACAGCAGTAACAGAGCTGTCCTGTCTGTGCGTCCCTTTGTCACAAGCTGACAGGAAGCAGAGGGCAGCTGGCCGGGTTAACTCCTCTCCTCCCCCCAGGCCGCGAGCCCCGCGTGCACGGAGCTGGAGACGGTGATGCTGGACTGGCTGGGGAAGATGCTGCAGCTGCCCGAGGCGTTTCTGGCCGAGAAAGCTGGCTCGGGGGGCGGGGTGATCCAGGTGAGGAGGGAGGGGGCATCCAGCCCCCGGATGCGGGTCACGGGGCCCCAGCTGCAGGGGAAGGGGCTGGCGTGCTGGCTGTGGCCTCTTGTTTCTCCTGGAGGAAGCGGAGCTGAGCTGAGCTGTTAGGAAAACTGGGTCTGGACTGGGATCTGGCGCCATCTCTCCCTTGCTTCCCCAGGCCCTGCTGGTGGTAGACGGAACAGTGACTGTCACCTGGCAGGTGCCCAGTGATAAAGCAGCAGTGACTGATGCACGCGTTGGGTCCCTGTCTCCGACCACCACGCCCGAACCCTTTCTGGGCATTTCTCAGTTAATTCTCACAACCATGCTATGAATTCGGGGCCGTATTTCAATACCTGTATTTACAGATGAGGAGACTGGGGCACAGAGCAGGGAGGGGGCATGCCCATCGGCCCCCGCTGCTCAGTCCAGAGCTGGGTCTGAGCCACGGCTGTCTGACTGTGGAACCGTGGTCTTTGCCACCACGCAGGGAGGCCCTCAGTGCTCCCGTGGCCCCGTGGCTGTGTGTTTCGAAGGCTCCCACAAAGTTCTCCATCTTTTGTTTGTATGTTTGTATGTTTATTCTCACCTGAGGTACTTTTTCCTTTGATTTTTAAAGGGGGGGGGGAGAGAGAGAAACATCAATATGAGAAGGACACATCAACTGGTTGCCTCCCACATGTGCCCTGACCAGGGCTGGGGATCGAACTGGCAACCCAAGTATGTGCCCCTGACCGGGAATCAAACCCACGACCCTTTGGTCTACGTGCCGACACTCTAACCACTGAGCCATGCCACCCAGGGCCAAAGTTCTCCATCTACGGGAGCCGGTAGTTCACGGGAGAGGCTGCCTCTCCAACGCGCTCACCGAATTCCTTCTGTTTGTTCACCACGCACCATTGAGAGAGGCTGTGGGACAAAACATACGTCGGGGACAAGGCAGACAGGAAGGCCATCTCGGTGGACGTCCGCCCCACCAGGGTCTGCAGGGCAGACCCACACGTGTGGCTTCTTCATTGCCTCGCAGGAAGGTGGACTCTCCTGCCAGGAACCCTCCGCCCGATGTCACTCCCCTTGCGCCAGGTGTGTGGTAACATGTCGGGGAAGCTCGGCTCGCTTTCTTAAGACGTTGTCTTTGCAAAGGCTCTGAGGACTCGATGAGGCAGCTGCTCTCCTGCCCACTGGACCCCGAAAACCCGGAGGCCTCGCGGCGGGCGTGGCCATGGTAAACAGGGAAGGCAGCCCCGGTCCCGTCCCGAGGCTGCCCACCCAGGCCAGGCCTCTCACCTCCTGTCTGCACTGGTCTACGGGGCTGTAGCCCAGCTTGGCGCCTTGGAGAACCTCCCCTTGACGTCTCTGGTTTCTAGAAGGTTCCCACCTCCTTGGTCACGGCCCCTCCTCCACCTCCAAAGCCCACTGAGCTCCATCTTGCTGACCTTCCTTCATGCACATCTCCCTCTGACGCAGATGGTTCTCTATGTTTAAGGAGCCGCGTGATTAGATTGGATCCATCCAGATAATCCAAGCTGATCCCTGTGTCCAGGTTCTTAGCCTAATCTCATCAGCGAGATCTCTGGTCCCTGTAAGGTGAACAGTCCTAGGTCCCAGGATGAAGACCAGACAGATTTGGGAGGCCCTTACTCTGCTGGACACGTCCAGTGTGTGGGTGACTGGACCCTGTCCCTGGAGCCAGGATTGGACAGATGGCAGGTGGGCCTGGGAATCAGCGCTCTAAGGTGTCGCTCAGGTGATGCTGACGCAGAGATCTCTACCTGCCTTGCTAAACGGGCACATGCAGTGACGGATGGATGCCTCTGGGACCGCTGGGCCCAGGCGGCGGGCCCGACCCATCCCCTGTCCTCCCTGCCTCACCGGTGTCCCTCCTACATCAGTGACTCTGAGTGGGCAGCAGATGAAAAAGTCCCTGTGAGGCGAGCGAAGCTTCAGGAAGCTGTGAACAGGCTCAGACTCAGCCAGCAGCAACATTTCCTCCCTGACGAGGAGTGTTTCCCGGACAGGACAGTTTTCTTCTGGTCGGAGGAGCTGCCCCCGGCCAGCCTTCCTGCCTCCCAGGACTGACACGGATGAAGCCTGTGGGCGCTCCACCAGCTCACCTGGACCATTTGCTCGGGTGACAGTGTCAGAGCCGTGGGTGCCACCAAGGCTAAATCTCTCAGTTATCTTTTCCTTAAGTTCAGTTCTGTTTTCTAGAGTCAACAGAAGCCTAGAGTTTGGTGGGATTAGTCCTGGGCGCTCAGGGCCGGGGACTCACCCCCCTCAGATCCGATGTGCTCCGTTTGCTGGACAGGGCAGGGAGGGAGTCTGTGTTTACGGCAGGAAGCGCCCTCCTGGCTGACAGGCTGATTGTTGTAATTTGTGAGGCCCCAGATCGCTGAGCTTGGTGACAGCCTCGGCCCCCGGATGCGGGGGGATGCGGGGGATGCGGGGCCCCTGGGAGCCGTAATCACAGCCGCCGGCACCGGAGCCGTGACGGGCGTCTGAGGCAAATGTCAACTCACCCTCCGAGCTGGACAAACAGGCTGCAAATGGCCTCTTAATTGGGTTTGAAAGCGCTCGTGCAAGAAAAGCCATTTCCGTCGTGTGTGGGAGACCCTTGAGCACCGGGGCTGGGGGGCCGTTTCCGCTCCCGGCCGGGCAGCCTGCCTCTCGGTGGGCTTGCCATGGCAACCTTTGTCTGCTGTGACAAGGCAGAGGTGTCACGATGCTCCCAGCACAAGAGCGTACAGTCCCACCCCGCCCGTGGCAAGAGTCTGCTTCAAGCCCAGGGCCCAGAACCCACTGTCTCCCCTGAGCCCGGAGCTGGGGTTCGACTGAAAGGGTGTCCCAGGGCTTTTCCAAAGTCACGTCTGTTGCCTGAAGGAGGGGGGTCTTCTCTCAGGATGTAGACAGAGCCCAGAGGAAATGCCTAATGAGCTGGCGTGGCGGGCCCCAGACTTAGAATGTGGCTTGGAGCACGTGGACACCGCGGAGCCATGGGTCACAAGAGAGGCTGCGGCCCCCCGAGAGGGCCGGGGTCAGAAGTTTCCCATCCAGGAGCTGGGCCTTCAGGGAGCCTCTCCACCTTCAGGGAGGATGTGTGAGGTTCCAGGACATGCAGAATGTGGGGACAGGAGAGGACAGGGCCGCCCAGTGCCCCCACCCAGAGCCCCCGTGCCCGCCCCGGGCTGCTCAGCCATCCTGCTGCGGCTGCTGGCTTAGCTTTGCTGGCGGTTTCTCGGACCGAGTCTAAAATCACCACCAGGGAAAATGGGGCCTGAGGAAGGTGTAAACCCACTGCCGAGGTGGAAGTAAGAAGACTGTGTACGTGTGTCTGCCATCCGCACGTTACAGCCACGAGTAAACGCGTCTATCTTTAAAACTAGCCTGTCTTCCCCGGGGATGTGAGTTGGTTTAAAAGAAGAAGTGAAAGCAGTAAATTGGTAAATAAAGTAGGAAATCAGCATCAGTGCAAGAGGATAGCTGTGAACAAAAGGTTGACCCCTCGTGTTTTATTGAGTATTTCTCTGGAAAAACTCTAAAATCTTGTAAGTCCTTTCTCACAGTCAGCAAAAATCCTGCTGAGTTTTTAAAGTTTTTAAAACCTTTTAAAATGTTTCTCTCTGACACGGATCCTGCTCAGCTCCTGGGCTGCTTGTAAGATTGACTTACGGCTCCGGGGTCACGGCAGCAGGAACCGGGGAGGCTGCTGATGCCCGTGGGGAGGCTCCGGGCAGCCCGGACGGGACGGGCATGGGCGGCTCCTCGCCAGGCCCCATGCGCCGCGACGCGGGGGAGCAGGGCCCCCTCTGAGTACTGCTCTCCCCCCGGAAGGCGGCGAAACTTGAGAAGACGGTCACCCTGCACATTAAGTGGGGTGACATGCTGGGTGCTGAGCCCACCTCGGAGGAGTGCAGCCGGCACCATCCCCCACTGTTCTGCCAGAATAAGCTGTTGGCATTAGTTGTGCCCCGTGCTTAGGTGCCACAGCGAAGTGGCACAGCCCGGCTGCAACAACAGAGGTTGACCGTCTCTCAGTCCCGGAGGCTGGACGTCTGAGGCCTAGGGGGCGGCAGGGCTGGTCTCCTTGAGGCCTCTCCCCTTGGCCACCAGGTGAAGTCTTCTCCCAGTGTCCTCACCCGGCCACCCCTCTGTGTGCACCCACGTCCGTGCCCCCCTCTCTTCTCCTCAGGACACCAGCCAGAGTGGATGAGACCTGGGTCTGAAGACCCCCTTTAAACTTAATCTCTTTAGAATCTTATCTCCAAACTCGGTCGGTTCTGAGGTCCTCGCGTTAGGACTTTGACATGAGGAATTTGAGGGGACGCAGTGCAGCCGCTGACACTGGGCGCTGAGGGGCCTCCAGGGTGATTTGTGAGGCTCGAGGGAAATATACCCCTTTTATTTATTTTGGTTAATCCTTGCTCTAGGATATTTTTCCCATTGATTTTGAGAGAGAAAGTGGGGTGGGGAGAGAGAGAGGGAAACATCGATGTGAGAGAGACACACAGATTGGTTGCCTCCCACACGCACCCCGACCAGGGCCTGGGATCGAACCTGCAACCCAGGTACATGCCCTTGGCCGGGGATTGAACCAGGGACCCTTCAGTCTGCAGGCCGACGCTCCAACCACTGAGCCACACCAGCCAGGGTCCTAAACCCCTTTTATAAGCAAATACAATGCCTCCGTCCGAGGATGATGCTGGCAGAGCCAGGCTCGGCGGCTAGTCCCGGGGCCCCGCTCCCCTCTGATAGAACTGAAGCTGAAGCAGCAGCCACAGGGAGTTCAGAGTTCTGTGTGGAGCAGGTGAGCCTCCTAATTTCAGATTAACCTTTTAAGAAACATAGAGATTTAATAAAGAATCTCCCACAGTTGAGGCCCAGACCCCCTGCTGTGCTCTGAAGGGCATGTCCCCCTTCTCTCTCATTTAGGGAAGCGCCAGTGAGGCCACGCTGATGGCCCTGCTGGCCGCTCGAAGCAGAGCCACACGCCACCTCCAGGCCACCCGCCCGGGGCTGACGGAAGCCGCCATCATGGAGAAACTGGTGGCCTACGGCTCGGACCAGGTGAGTGTGTCCCCCCGAAGCCCCCCCAAGCCCCCATGATCTGTGTGTTTTGTTTCATGTCAAAACAAAACAAGACCACGCAGCACCCTATCAAATCTAAGAAGTGTCCCTCGGGTGCCACAGAGATACACAGAGAAGGTGTGGGCCCAAGGTGGGAACTTACTAAACCCAGTTGAAAATAAACCTGCTGCGAAGCCACAGTGACCAGTTCCATGGCCACCCACCCTGGCCTCCCCGAGACCACCCGGCCACCCTCAGAGCGGCCTTGCGGGGACCGGGGGACACGGGGCTCGGACCCAGGCTCCTATCCCAGCTCCGTTGTTTTAAGTCCCATGATCTCTGGCAAATCATGTGAATTCTCTGACCCCCTTTCACCATCAGCCCGGGACAAAAGCACGTGCCCTGGGGGTCTCTGCTCCCCCAACTGCCCTGAACTGAACCCGGACCGGGTTAGAGAGCTGCAAACTGGGGGGTCCCTGGGATCCCACTGACCAGCCGTTTGAAAGGGGCTAGAAAACAAATAGGATTGTCTGAGAACAAACAGGAGGAAAGAGAACTGAGCAGCAGAAAGTGAATCCGAGAGGGAAACCATAGTCAAAAGGTCACTAAAGAGTATGGGCGCCCCGCCCTCAGGAATGCGGGCTCCGCCCGCCCGGGACAGCCGGCGGGTGTTGCTGACACGTTTATCTCGAGTGCATTTTTAACCCCAGCATCTCAGCTGCGGCAGCTTCGTCCCAGCTCATAAATACTGGGTGTCCCCCCAAAAATGTATACACACACTTTGAATAATTACAGCGGCAGTGTTTATTAAAATACACTTCATTTTCATTTAACAGCTACCAGCTGTTGCAGTGTGTATACATTTTTGGGGGACACCCTGTATGTGCGGCCTGAGATAGATTCAGTGCCCGTAGCTCAGCGCTTGCTGGGGAGGGCCCTCCGCCTGTGGGTGGTCTAACCCCACGCCTGAGACACCTGCGAGGGGAGAAAACGGGTCATTGGTGCCTACACCTCCCTCGTCCCCCAGGGCACACGAGGAAACTTGAGATCGCGCGTGTAGGCGCTCAGTAAACACCCAGGGGATAAATCGCTGTGAGTGTTGGGGTGCAGCCTCTCCCAGTGGGGTTCTAGGAGGGAGTTCAGCCCCGCCGAAAGGAACTGTGGTGGCTTCCCGATTTCCCCCAGGTACTGCTTGGCGGGCACCATTCTAGGTGCTGGGAGTGAGGGGCATTCATTACCCGTGAGGAACGCGGGCTCCAGGGGCTGTTCTGCTCAGGGTGGTGACGCCCCAGCACGGTGCCAGGGGAGCAGGGCTGGCTGCAGGGCGGAGGGTGCTCACTGTTGATGGGGAGATGCTCTGGGGCGCTGCAGGGCGAGGGAAGCGAGGGGCCCGCGTGGAGCAGGCTGGGATGTGCTCCCGGGCAGGGCAGGCCGGAGCCTCTCGGTAGAGCCAGGGGCGCCGGGCCAACGCGTGCAGCTCGACCCGACTCCGCCGCTCTCTCTGCAGGCCCACTGCTCCGTGGAAAGAGCTGCATTAATTGGAGGAGTGAAATTCAAAGCCATCCCCTCGGACAGCAAGTTCGCCATGCGCGCCTCGGCCCTGCAGGAGGTGCTGGAGAGGGACAAGGCCGAGGGTCTGATTCCTTTCTTCGTAAGTTCAGCAGCGCCGGCTGCAAAGGCTCCTGGGAGGGTTAGAGCCCCACCAGGGCCTGGGACGGGGCCCGGGAGCCAGGCCACTTTCCAGCTGCCGCGGGCTCCCAGGCCACGTGGCGTGTAGGCCCTGGCCCCTCCATGAGGAAGGCTGGAGGAAAAGTCGTGTTTTTTTTTTATATTTATTTTATTGATGGAAGAGAGAGAGGGAAACATCAAAAATGAGAGTCACTGATCGGCTGCTTCCTGCACGGCCCCTACTGGGCATGAGTCTGTAACCCGGGCATGTGCCCTGGCCGAGAATCGAACTGCACTCTCCTGGATCCTGAGTCGATGCTCCAGCGCTGAGCCACGCCGGCCGGGCAGGAGTGGCGTATTTTCCTTCCCCTGAGTAAATCTCAGAACGCAGCGGGCAGAGGACCCCAGCCCCGAGACCCGGCTAGGGTGAGACGTCTAGTTCCTGCTTCCTGCAAAGTGACAGTGGCCACAGTTTGAAGGTTCTTTAGGCCACGGCAGACACTCTGTCACGAGGGGCACATGATGAGTGTGAGCTACATTACACGTGGCGCACGGGAGGCCTTGCTGCCCATCGGTGTTGTCCGCGGACACTAGGAGTGTAACTGGTGAGAGAGGAGGGTGAGATCCCTAACCAGCCACGGGCACCTGGTTTTCCTGGGCACAGACAGGCGTTTTCTGGTGGGGAAGAAAAAGTTGGCATGGTAACTAGAGCCTGGGGACTGTCACCCCGGTGTGGCCGTGAGAGCAGGCTGTGTCCTGTGGTGGTCATGGCACTGGCCCTGGGGCGTTCACCTGGCTGCATGTTGGCATCACCTGGGGGCTCCGTCCTGATTCCATCTCACCTGAGTCACTAGGGACTGAGCCGGGCCTGGGAAATGGTTCACAGTCACTCAGGGTCCTCGTGTGGACCCAGGACCGGGACACGCTGCCCGGGGCGGGGGCCGGGGGCACTCTTCACGCTCTGGGCATTTCCCAATTGTTAGAGCAGCCCAGGCTCAACTGACAGCCCAGATGTGGAGATGTGAGTGACCACAGGTTTTTTGAGGAAATGCAGCCAATTTGTTATATTAAACCAGCCACTAAGGGCCAGTGAAGCCAGAGAGATGGACGGCCCAGACCCAGAGGGCAGAGCTGGCCTTGACTTACATATCTAGTGGTTATAACTCTGCACGTCCACAATAATTCCATGCATCTGCCTTCATCCTGTGCTCAAGGGGGTGCACACCCCTCAAAGCACACCCCTGCTGAGAGCCAGGGCCTGTTTGGCAGGCTTGAACCCGGAAGGCTAGCCTCTGCCCTCCAGGGAGGTGCTGGGTGGTGACAGTTTCTCCAGCTTTCTCAGGATGGTTTGCCCTCCCGCCTGCTGAGGTCAGGCCACAGGCAGAGGGCAGTGCCCGCCGGGCGCCCATCCGAGGCGAGCAGGCAGGAGGATGGATGATGAAGGCGGGTGGGAGAGAAGGCTCTGGAAGGGACCTGTCCTCGGCAGCAGGACCCCGGGGGCTGTTGGAGACGGGCGCCAGCCTTGTCCTTCCCCCTCCCCTGCACAAATGTGATTATGCCTCCACCGAAATCAGGTTAGTGCCACCGCGGCAAGCTGAGCCGGGGTAATCAGAGCCCGGGGCGTGGCAGGTGCTCTGGTTAAAGTGGCTTCTGAGGATTAGGACAGCTGACTCCCTGCAACCGAGGACACCGAGCCGAAAGGGCCTGCAGGTGCCTCCGGCCGAGAGCCTGGTCCCCGCTCTGGGCTGCTGGGTCTTGGGTTGGTTAGCAGGGTCTCTGGCATGGCCCAGGGCGCTGGGCTCTTTCCCTGGATGGACAACCAGAGTTGGCCACAACGAGGTTCCATCTCTCTGAGTGTCCTTGGCCTGCCTCTGGAGCCTCACGTAGGTCAGTGTGGAGTGTGGACCATAACCGTGTCCAACACATGAGGTTTCTGTGACTGGATATTATGTCTGCCAAGCCCAGGCCTCAGAATAATGTCACACATTGACACACACGCACACACACCAAGCTGAGGAACAATCCCAACTTTCCACCTCACAGAAGGAGTGATATTCACAATATTCTTTTTTTTTTTTAATACATTTTTATTGATTTCAGAGAGAGGAAGGGAGAGGGAGAGAGAGATGGAAACATCAATGATAAGAGTCATTGATCGGCTGCCTCCTGCACGCCCCCGACTGGGGAATGGAGCCTGAAACCTGGGCATGTGCCCTGACCGGGAATCGAACCTCAATCTTCTAGATCCTAGGTCGGTGGTCAACCACTGAGCCATACCGGCCAGGCTTCAGAATATTCTTAGATCAGTAGATATCCTGTCGATAGAGCAGAGCTTGGGGACGCTGGCACGGAACGGGCTTGGTTTCCGCCCCTCGCACCACGGGAAATTCTGAGCCATCTCCAGCCTCAGCCTGGCTCTCCGTTGGCAGATCTGTTTCTCCCCATGTGTTACGATGCTTCCAGCAAAGATCATGTGCCCTCCAGATCCACATCTCCCAGAGTAGACGTCACCAAGTACCACATCCCATGCGCTGGGCGGTCACTGGGCAGGTGGAGGTTGGGACAGTGACCCAGGCGAGGGGTCTTAATGGGACATCTGCTTTGTAACCGCCAGGTGGTGGCGACGCTGGGGACCACACCCTGCTGCTCCTTCGACAGGCTCTCGGAGGTGGGGCCCGTCTGTGAGTACCACTCATATTTTCTTCTGAAACTGGTCTCAGTAGGTACGTGGGAATTAGACAGACCTTCCCCTGGGCGCTCCTCCATAATACTAACTTAATAACATAACAAACAGGATATAATGCTGTATATTACAGAATAAAATAGAACATTATCATAATGCTACTTCACATGACGATTGTTTGCCAAACTCTTTCTGTATTTGCAACGGCCTGAACCTCATTAGCTTGAACGCCACCAACTGCGAACCTGGGCTAACTGGGCAAGAGCAAGGCTGAGCTGATCCCACACCCCTCATTTTTAAGCTCGCAAGGCCCCCGCGAGGAGAAGTCACTCCTCAAGCCCTGCAGGGCCCTGCGGGAGGGTCGTGCACACGCAGGACACGAGCACTGGCCACCCTGGAAGTGTGTCGTCCTGCCTGTCTCTTTAGCCTCCTTGAAACTACTGAGTAGAGTTCAGCAGGGTATTTATTTAAAGTGGTTGAGCAAATCAATGCCCCAACACTGGATTTCTCCAAAGAAGGACCTGAGCTCCTGTGTTTATGGGGCCATCTCACCCCCACCCTCAACCACAGGCCTCAGGTTTTCTTGTAGCGCCTCAGGATCGGCCTGGGGGTCAAGGGGGGTGATCACTCCATCTTCCCGCACTTTCCAGGCGTGCGGTGAACCCCGGTCTGTGCCAGGCACCCCAGCCAGCAGCGCGGCCCCTGCCCTCAGCTCGCTGCCTTCAAGCGGAAGAGGCTTGTGGGGGTCCTGAGGCCAGGGCAGTGAGTGCTGCCCAGGGGCCGTGGGCCGGCACGAGGCCCGCTGTCAGACCCCGCGCGAACCCCGTTCGAGGAGGGCGTCCATTTAGGAACTCACGCGTGGCTCCTGGCTTCCAGGCAACCGGGAGGACCTGTGGCTGCACGTGGACGCGGCCTACGCGGGCAGCGCCTTCATCTGCCCTGAGTTCCGGCATCTCCTGAATGGCGTGGAGGTGGGTGTGCTCTTTAATGAGATTGCTTTTTTTAAAAAAATATGTTTTTGCTGATTTTTAGAGAGAGAGGAAGGGAAAGGGAGAGAGAAACATCAATGCTGGGAGAGAGCCATCGATCGGCTGCCTTCTGCAGGCCCCCTGCTGGGGACCGAGCCCGCAACCCGGGCACGGGCCCCGACCGGGAGTTGAACCGGCGACCTCCTGGTGCAGGAGACAAGGCTCAATCACTGAACCACACCGGCCGGGCTAATGAGATCACTTTTTAAAAGTACCATGTGATCAGTGGCTTCTTATGAGGATGTGACTTTCCATGTGTCAGCAAATTATTTCCAACCCAATCCCTGTGGTTATGGGGAGTCACCCCTCCTATGACGGGTCCCACAGCCTGTCTTCACACAGTGTGCCTCGCGTCTACAGCTGGGTCCCAGTCTGCACAAGTCCAGGGCAGGGCTGCTGTGACAGGATGTGTCGGCTTATAAAGCTGTGGGGAAACACTTAGGAACAAAGTACCTCCTGAAGGCATGTCCGCTGGAGGAGTGATGGAGACACCAGCTCGGTCCCGCTCGATGGCACAGCCGGGCTCTGGGCCTGCACCTGAGCACGGTGTTCACCTTACCCAGGATCAAACGAGCGGCTTCCGATGCATTTCAGTGTCCCGGGATTTGTAAAATGTGGCCCGTAATGCCAACTGAAACACCTGTGCTCCTGAGCAAGCGCAAACAACGATCTGCCAGTATCTGCTCCTCGCAGGGCAGCAGACGCAACACAGAGATGCGACCTTGGGGTGACCTGTGAGTGCTACTTTAGGCTCCAGCAGGACTTCAGGCCTGGTGGCAGCTCACGGAGCAGGACGTTCCTCCCTGCCCGGGACTCAGATGCCTGGAGAGGCGGCTTGGGAGGGATGGAGATGTGATGGAGGAGCCACAGCATCAGCTTTGTGCTCAGAGGCGGGGCTTCCTGAGACCTGGCCATGCACGGGGTGCAGGATTGAGGCCACCAGGCCTCCTTGGACCCCAGCTTTCCTCCAGGACCAGCTGTGTGCCCTTGAGCAGGTTAGGTGTCCTCTCCACACCTCACAGGATGGAGTCAGTCGATACCTTCGAGGGGCTGTTGTAAGGCTCAGAGGACTTAATCATATTTAATGGGCTTACAGCCCACGTCTGGCACACACAGTGAGCGCTGTGTATGCATTAGATGCTGTTATTAACCTTCGCAGGGCCTGGAGAGACCGCCCCTCAGAACCCGTCTCCACTCTCGTCCCACCGCCCATCAGTTTCCTAATTTCCAGTCTGGATCTGGTCACGCCATAATAGCAGGACGGGGGGTTCAGAGGCGCAGAATACAAATGTCCCCGTCTTTGGAAGGAAGGGTCCCTGTAGTACTGATGAGGAAGCAGCTTTCTGGTTTATATTTCCACGACATTCAGTGATTCCCTCATTCATTTTGTAATGACTTATTGATCCCTGAATGCACATGAGGGCTTAGATCAATCCTCGGGGCGTAAACAGAGGCCCGAGGCCCCTGTGAATATGGGAGGAGGGTGAGAGGTTCTGACTGTGGGGTGCTGACACCCAGCCCCCTGCAGGCCGTGCGGATCGCTGGTTTTGTTTGGAGCTGGGAAGTGAAGAACACACCTCTGTGCCAGGTTTTATTGCCCCGGCCAGTATGGCTCAGTGGTTAGAGCGCTGGCCCATGCACCAAGGAGTCACGGGTTCGATTACCGGTCAAGGGCATGTACCTGGGTTGCGGATCCCTGCCCCAGCCAGGATGCACGCAGGAAGCAACCAGCCTATGTCTCTCTCCCCCCTCCCCCACTCCTTCCCACTTTCTCTGAAAATCAATGGGAAAAATATCCTCAGGTGAGGGTTACCAACAACAAAAATTAAATAAACACCTTTTATTGTGGGGATGACCATAAACCCCAGGACTGGCTTTCCCGGCAGCTCGAGGGACAAAGGGCAGGGGGAGGCGTTCTCGGGGGTCTGTGTGCCTCTCCCTGGCCGGTCCTTTCTAACCACCAGGTTTAGGGTTTCAGACCTTTTCCTGCGACTCCCTTCTGTTCCCCATGAACTTGAGGTGTCACCTTTCACGGGGGTGCCTGCTTGTCAGACCCCCGCGGCGGCAGGCCCTGCGCGGGACCCTATCAGCCGCAGACAGGATCTCACGCCCGCGAGGAGGTCAGCATCTTCCCCCATCTCGGGGACTCTTTCCTGCCGGGCGGCCTCTCGCTCAGCTCAGCGGCTCCGATAAGGGCTGCAATATCCTGTCTGGGTCCCGCCTGGAGATAAGAGCCCTCTCTCCCCGTCAGCAGCAGGAAAATATCGCAGTTGGGTAATGAAAGAAGTTTAAACAGAGCAGCCCCCCAGGAGCGAGCTAATAACATTCCTGGCGGACAAAGCCCAGCTTTCACCTTTTGCTACCTTTGATCAGCAAACGCAACTCCTTGTAATTTCCTGCCTCCCTCTCAGAATGACTTTTATTGAAGCCTGGAAGGAAATGAATCTGCGCCCCCCCCGCCCCCCGAGTGGGGCCATCGGCTGACCAATGTCCCCGCTCATGCCCACCTGGCCCCTCGCCCCCTCCTGCCTCCTCCAGGCTCATCCGGGAACCAAACAGAGGAGCTCTGGGAAGCTTTCCAAGTCTTCCATCGGGGGGTTCAGCAGACGGGGGCCCTGCCTGGCCCCACCTCTACTTCCGCTCCAATTACCGATGAGCCCTGTGGCCCTGTCCCCCGGTCTCCAGGTGGCCCGGGCCCTGTCATCAGGAGAGAAAGCGGGGCGCACATTTTGAAAAACACAAAAACTCAGCCCTCGGGGCAGTTGTGGGAAGTGAGGGTGCTCTCCCGGGCCCCTGGGTGGTTGAACTCTCTCATTTTCTGCTGGAAACTACGGGTGCTGCCCACAATGGGCACGTGACCCCAGAGCCGGCTCACGGGGGACCTGCACCCCGGTTCTCCCACTCCAGTGCCCTCCTCCTGCTCGCGAGTCTGGCCCAGGATCGGACCAGTATCGGCTTCATGCTTCCTGCGGGGAGCTCGGTTGTTGCCACTTGAGTGAGAATAAAAACAGGTTCCGAGGGGCCAGGTAGCTGCCCACACCCGTCCCCAGAGCCCGGACCCCGGGTTCAGTGACCTCACGTCCCCTCCACGGGCCTCGCTGTTTCACTTGCAAAGGCACACTGCTGGTTGTTGCCAGTTTTTAAACCCCCCCTGAGTTTGTGCTTCTATTGACCTTAGAGAGAGAGGGAGGAAGGGAGGGAGAGCACTGACCAGTTGCCTCCCATATGTGACCCTCCTGGGGATCTGACCCACCACCTGGATATGTGCCCTGACCGGGATCCGAACCCACAAACTTCTGGGGTCCAGGACGATGCTCCGGCCCACTGAGCCCCGGGCCAGGGCCAGACGGCTGGTTATTGTGTCTGTGACCTCCCGGCGACTAAATGCGAATTAACTCAACCATCTTTTTGTTTCTCGGCAGTTTGCAGATTCCTTTAATTTTAACCCCCACAAGTGGCTTCTGGTGAATTTTGACTGCTCGGCCATGTGGTGAGTCTCCCTGTTTGTTGGCTGATGAACGGCCCTGTGTCCGGGGCTCTTTAGAACAGCGGTCGGTGGGGGCCCAGGGCTGGGGGCACGGTCAGCCCCTTCTCAGACCTGCTTCCATTCTCGCCCCAAGGCAACCCCCGCTCACCCGCCCGGGGACACTGTCACCCATTCCTGCTCACCCGCCCGGCTGTGGCGACACACTGGCAACGGGAAAGAGAAGCTGCCAGAGCAAATCTGTGATCTGACTGACCCGTGTTGACATAAAACAGACGCAGCGGAACCTCCGGGCCTACTTCTAACTGGTTGCTTCTGCGTTTTGTTCTTAGGTGTTGACTGACTCTAAGTGTAGGTCCTGAGGGGAGCAGAAGGAGCTCTGCTTCCTGAGACCCCCCGACCTCCGTAACCGCCGCACCACACTCACAGTGTGTTCACAGCGAGAGCCAGAACCAAAGCGTCAACGTGGGGACAGTCCGTCCCACGGATGATGTTTAGAGGAACAGCCGTTAGGAGCCACAGGGCAACACTAGGCCCTGGTTCTTTAAGTTTGTGATGAGTTTTGTAAGGACACCAGTCAGGTTTGATTAGGACCCAGACTTATGACCTTATTTTAATTCAATCACCTTTGAAAAGGCTGTTTCCAGATGGGTCCTCTTTGGGGGGCAGCGGGGGGTGGGCAGTCAGGACGTCAGCGCAGGAATCTGGGGGGAGCGTCAGACTGGCCCATAATGGTGCCCATGGGAAACAACTAGTAAAAGCCACTCGGCTAATAGTTAGGGATTTAAACCAGGTCAGCTGATGTTAAACCCTCTCGTCTTAATTATGCCTGTGATTCCTGTTTGTTCGACTCTGGGCAAACTTACGTGTCTTTGATCTCGCTGCACCCAAGCAGCCCCCCCTCCCCCCGTTTCTCCTCCTAAAGTGTTTGCAGGGACAAGGCGCTGGGGCCCGGGTCCTTCACACCCCCCTCCCCCATCCGGCCCCTCCCCCAGGAATCCCGGTGGGATGGCGCCTGCCTCGGGGGCAGCCCCCTCCAGGCCACAGAGGAAGCGGGGTCATGGCTTAATTGGAAGGGATTTGATTTTGAGCACATGGAGCTGGAGCCAGAGTGAAATGTCCCCGGGATCAAGGGGTCTCTGCCACGGGCCGGCATTCGCAGTCAACGCCACGCCAAGTTAAATTCCAGCCCCGGGTTCTGCAGGGAAGTAAAACAGGAGCCTGAGTTCTTGGCCTGTCTGGACACAGGGACAAGGGGACCGTGGTGTCCGCGCTCCCTCCAGGGCGCCAGGGTCTTCGGCCCGCTGTGTTCGCCGACCGCGCCGGGTGCGCGAATGTCCCGCCCGGAAGGACTCCTGCTCTCAAGCAGCTCTCTCCTGCCTCGGTTCTCACCGCCTCCGGTGCTGCCCGGGGGCCCGTGCCTTGGCTTTGCCGCTCCTGCTTTAGGGACAGCCACTGAGGCGCTGAGACGTTCATCTTACAGGCGCCGAACCGGGGCCGGAGCCACAGACGGGTTCACACGGTGGAGGTGACGTTAGTAACCAGTCCTGAGTCAAGCGAGTCAGAGACTTTGTGTCTCAGGGACGCCGGGCGAGAGCCCCGCAGGCAAGCCCTACGCGCTTTTATGAACGGAGCCGAGTGCAGAACACACGGGAACTGTCAGGACGAATCCGGGAGACACTGGAAAACGACAGCTGCCTTTTGGTGTGAATGAGGCAGGATCGGGCCCCGGCTGTATTTCGGCTTTTCTGCGAGCTCTCGCGGATCCCACGTTCTCCCTGAATCTTGAACGGTCCTGGGTTTGAGGCCAGACAGCCTCGCGGCCACAGACAAGCAGCGTGTGTCCCCTGGCCGGCGGGGCGGCCGGCCCGCATCTCAGCACCTGGCGTGTCTGCCCAGGGCCCGGGACAGGCCGCTCCCTGCGGCGTGGTGCCGGCGAGTGGGCGATAGGAAGACAAGGCCGAGCTCGCGCACTGTCCTGACTATCCACACGGTCGGGACAAGTATTTGCCGCCGTAAGAGGTCACAGCAGTAACGAGGTGTCCTGACCGTAGAGCACACACAGCGAGGGCGCGTGTAGGAGCCTATTGCAGAGGGGGACAGGTGTCCTCTACACACCCAAGAGTCGAAGGCAAGCAAACAATTTTAAGTTGTGAATTTTTAAAAAAATATATGTTTTTATTGATTTCAGAGAGAGGAAGGGAGAGGGAGAGAGAGAGAAACATCAATGATGAGAGTCATGGCCGCCTCCTGCACACCCCCTGCTGGGGATCGAACCCATAACCCGGGCCTGTGCCCTGACTGGGAATCGAACCGTGACCTCCAGGTTCATGGGTCGATGCTCAACCACTGAGCCACACCAGCCGGGCAAGTTGTGAATTTTTTAATAGATACGCTTTAAGATTTTGCTAATACGACGAACAAGCTAAAAATGGATTTCTTTTTTTCCGTTGCTCTCGGGGGCGTTTTTGTGTTCCTTAAAGTAAGAAGCGTCTCTCTCTTGTTTAATGAAATTTTACCAATGGTTAGTCCGTGATTTAAAGCAAACACATTGGTTCTATCTTCTAAATATTGAAATGGACAAGATAATGGAAGTTTCTAAAACTGTGATCATCACAAGCGCAGTGAAGATGTTTCGCGATGATTTCATTACTCTGTGCATGAGCTTTTTATTCCTCATTTGGCTTTTCAGATCTTTTATATGTGACTAGGAAACATTCTGCTCAGGTCTTAGCATCTCTTTAATATCAGATATTCTCCCGAGAAAGCCTCCAACTCCACATGCACCAGAGCAGGTTTTATCTGCCTTTAAAAAGAGGCTGGATTTTTTTTCTGAATAAAATTAGATTTTATCATGGAAAGTTTTATAGCTTTTGTACACTTCTGTTAGGTGGAGTTTTGTTGTTTTTTTTTAAATTCAGTTACTCTGGAAGATTTTAACCACCATAGTCACGGGGAGACTTGAATCGAGACCTTGCTCTTGGCCCTTCGTGGAGTTTTTGACATTATCTCTTTGGTTTCTTTGTGCTTCGGACCTGGTGCCTATTAGTATCGTAAATCCTTTAAGCCCCTGCCGGCATCGAGAGGTAACCTGAGCCCTCACTCAGGGAGCCTGTGCTGAGCTGCAGGTTTTCAAAAGACAATGTCAGAAGCCTTGATTTTAGCACAGCACAGGGCCCGCTCCCCTTGCCCCTCACGGCCGTCCTGCGGGGGTGTATCTGGTGATGGGGAGACTTTCTTTACCTGAGGCCCCTTCCAGGGGAGACGGCCGATGCGAGGGAGGAAGTTTCTGTGCATGTGCGCACACACACACACACAGATGCACACACAGATGCACACACACACACAGATGCACACACACGGATGCACACACACGGATGCACACACACGGATGCACACACAGATGCACACACACAGATGCACACACACAGAGGCACACACACAGATGCACACACAGAGATGCACACACATACAGATGCACACACACAGATACACACACAGATGCACACACACGGATGCACACACACAGAGGCACACACACACAGATGCGCACACACACAGATGCACACACACACAGATACACACACAGATGCACACACACGGATGCACACACACAGATGCACACACACAGATGCACACACACGGATGCACACACACAGATACACACACAGATGCACACACACAGATGCACACACACACGCCTGTTTGTTTTTTTAGCTGAAGTCTCCCTTTTTATGATCCTGGTCCATCTGCTTCACCAGGAAAAGCAAAGTTGGCACCGAAACACAGACCAGCAGACACACCCCAGACCCGCTGGAGTCTCAGATCAACAAACACAGTTCAACTGGAATCGGAAACACCAAGAACTGAAGGATACGAATCTGCAACCGAACTAGCTTCAGTCACGTGGCCAGAGCAGGACTTGGAGAAAAACAGGATCAGAAAATGATGAACTAGATCGAAGCTGGAAACCGACAACAGACACACACACACACACACCCCGGAAAACCAGCAGGAGGGAAACGACAGAGGCGAAGGGACTCTAATGAAATGGGGAATCGGCACCATAGAGCGGGCCGCAGAGCCGCACGTGAGCCCCGGACCTGCCTCCACCTGCACAGCCCTGGGGTGATGGGTCAGAGCCAGAGGAGAGGCTGAGGAAGGACACACGGGACCAGCTCAAACGTTAGGCGTTGGTAGAACGTTAGCAAATAAAATTCAATTTTTTAAAAAAGATACTACATCGTGACCAAACTGTGTGTACTCCGGCTATGCCCAGGTGATTTAAAAATAGTCGATTTTAAAATGTCACTCGCCGTGTTAACCATTAAGAAAGAAAATGTTTTCTTCGCATTTGATGCGGAATTTAATAAAATTCAACACCCACCCAGGAAAAAACTCCTAGCAAAATAGGAACAGAAAAGAACACTCTTAATCTGATAAAAAAAAAAAAAAAATCTACCCAAAACTACAGTCAACCTGTTTGTGATGGTGAAATATTAGAAGCACTTTCTTAAAACCAGGAAAAAATAAGGATTTCCATGACCCACCCTTGACCTCAGCACTGCACTGTCCTAAGCTGAGCAGCGAGCGAGACGCAGAAGTGTGGCGATTAGAGAGGACGCCAGACGCGTGGTTCCCGGGTGGGACTGTCTGCCATGAACAGAGACTCTCCGATAGAAGTTCATCAACGAGAGACACGGCAAGACTTCTAGATAAGCAACATTTTTTAAGGTTTTTGGGGGTTTTTTACATATACAATACACAGCAAGCGTCATATTTTTAAAGAGAAGAAACTGTGTATAAGAGCAAGGAAAGCTATCAGGTGAATCTGCATCAATGTAGCAAAGCCTCTGGAGGTTTCTATGAAGAAAGTGATACAGTTTCCGAAGCCAGTGCGAAGAGCCGGGATGGAGGCAGGTCACCCGCAGGGAGAGGCAGGCCCAGCGGCAGGCACAGGGCAAGGCTGAGACGTATCGGGACTTGATAAAGCTGCGCCAGATGTTCTCCCCAGACCCAGGGTGGCCCAGGGAGCGGTGAGGGCAAACCCGGGGGACCGGTCCCCTCCAACCTGGAGACGCAGGTGAGAGGCTGAGCATGGAGGGGCTGACGTCGGGGGACAGAGGCCAGAGACGGTGCTTCCAAATATTGACAGGATTTTACAGTCCTCCGTAAGCACAGAGGCAAACAAGCTAATAGAGGAATGAACGGAAATTTCCTGGCCAGAGAGGAAGCTGGAGTAGCCTCGTAACAGGCTCAAAGTTCCTCAACTTCATTGGTAATAGATGCAAATTAAGGTGACAAGGAAACACTGTGGATGGAGGAGAAAGTCTGTCCCAGCAGAGTGTGGGCACGAGCGTGGGGACTCCCCGCCCCGCCTGCTACACGGTCCCACGGGCGTCCTGCCCCCCGACCAGGACTGTGTTTAACAGTAAATGAGCAGCAGTAGGACGGACGGCCCGAGGTGTTCCCTGTGCGGGACCCACGCGGCAGGGGGCAGGCGTGAACTGCAACCCCCTGGACGGGCGGGTGCCCAGGGCCTGCCTGGGTTCTTTTTTGAGAGAAAAGGCAAATTGCAGAAAATGACACAGAAACGGTGCAATTTAGGTTTAAACACCTTGAGTTTGTATTATGTTCAGAAACGTGAAAATCAGCGACCCAGGGCTTTGTGTCAACTCAGAACTGGGCCCGATAAACCCAGCAGTCGCCGGGCGCCCTCTGGGGGCGGCGAGGGGAGGGACACCCGGGTTCCGGCGTGCGCAGGTTTTGTTCAGAAGCAGCCTGGTGGGCGTAGTATTATTTATACCTTTTAAGACATAGTTTTAACACTGAATGATGTTTTTAAATTAAGAAAAAGCAGCCCAGAGGTCACGCCGGCATCCGGGGAGGGCCGTGTGAACCTCGTGACAAAGGCCGGAGTTCTCCGGGAGGGTGAATGTGTCCACCCCTCGCTCCCCTGTCCCATCTCCAAGGCCAGACCCAGAGCTTTCCCAAGGACAGGGAGACCCACAGGGGACCCTCCAGGTGTCCTCATGCAGGGGCCGCGATGCTGCGAGATTCCTGCGCACACGGCAGCAGGCGTGACCGCCCCTCCACAGGCCCGAGAGGGCCACACGGCTCACGGCACAGCCCCACCCTGAGGCTCGCAGCCCCCTTCCCTTCCCCAAAGAGCCCAGCCTCCCCGTGTCCTCCCTGGCGCCCCCCTCCCCCCTCATGCTCGCTGCCTTCTCTCGGGGACTCTAACCTTGTGTTTGCCTTCGGGCCTAACCTGCCCTCAGACCCATGTTTCTAGTTCGCCCTTCAGATGCTCTGTTTGCCACAGAATTGCTGTGAGGCGATGTCCACGCTGCCCAAGGACACAGGGGCCGTTACCATAAATCCCTGCCCGTGTGGCAGGTGGGGCCTGAGTTGCCCGGGAGGATGCCCCCCCATGCGTGCTCCGGGGACAAACGGTGCAGGAGGGTTGAGCTCTGGGGACAGCGTGTCACAGTCGAGGCATCGCCTGCTCCCCGCGAGCCCTCTGTCTGCCCCCCACACACTAGGACACCCGTGGGGGTCGGGCGCTGGGCCTGGAGGGACAGAGGGAGGAAATGACATCCGCTGGGGCGTTGCCCCAGATACCATGTCCCAGCTCTCCAGACACCTATGGGTGTCCCTCACTCAGTTCCCTCCCCGACCCCCTGACCCGGTGCAGTCCCCACGGGGTGAGGGCTCAGACAGGAGCCACAGGTGATGGGTCCCAGGTTACTTGTACTTCTCTGTCCCACTTGGCTATAAAGTCGGGGTTCCCACGGTCCCCCACTCTTTCAGGCTTGATAACTTCCTGGAACAATCCACAGGGCCCAGGAAAGAGCTTTCCTTACCTTTACCAGTTTGTAGAAAGGAGGCAGGTGAACTGCCAAACGGGAGCGATGCCCAGGAGGAGGTACTGGGGGAGCACAGCGTCTCCCCCCGGCTCACCCGCAAGGCTGGCAACCCGGCAGCGTCGGGTAGGGTTTGAGGGAGGTCTCCTCACACACGAGCGTGGCTGGTTGACTCACTGGCCATTGGCGATGGGCTCAATCTCCAGCCCCTCCCTGGAGACTGGGAACGGGGTTCACGGTTGCACCCCTCTAACCGTGACTTGGTTTCCTGGCACCCAGTCCCCACCCTGAAGCGGGGGCCCCAGCCACCTGCCATCTCCTTGGCATACAAAAGATGCCAGGGATGTGGGCCCTGTGGTCCCCGAATGGGAGAGAAACACCAAACATTTATTATTACTTTTGTTTGTTTTCTTATTTGGTTAAGTCTCACTCCAGGATATTTTTTCCACTGATTTTTTTTTAGAGAGAGTGGAAGGAAGGGAAGGGGTCTCGGAGCAGGGGTGCCCAGGCTGGGCCTGGTGGAGGGGAAACAGGCAGGGGGGCACGGAGCCCCTGCTGAGACGCCCCCTCTAAGCCCCGTGGTCGTCTGTTCTCTAAACCAGGGTGAAGAAGCGGGTGGACCTGACGGGAGCCTTCAAGCTGGACCCCGTGTACCTGCAGCACAGCCACCAGGACTCGGGTGAGTGGCGCCTGCCTGCAGGCTGCAGTCTGTTTCCGTCGGGGCTGCAGAAAGTGACCCGGACAGGGACCCATGGGGACCACTCACAGTTCAGCGTTTGTGTGCTCTGGGCGCCTGGGGAGGGGCCACGCAGAACACCCGGGCCCCGAGCTCGCGGGCCTCATGTCTGGGCCGGGAGGGGACTGACTGACCGTGACCGTGAGGAGGGTTAGGCCTGTGATCGCCCGGCGTGTCTGATGGCTTCTCTCTTTCTCCCTCTTTCCCAGGACTAATCACCGACTACAGGGTGAGTGGGAGCTTTGTCTCACGGGCCCGGGGTCGCGGGATCCAGGAGGGAGGCAGGGTGGGGGCTGTCACAGCCGCGACTCGGGCTGCGTCCGGTGTTCCCCTCATGATCAGGGTCCCATAAAGGACACATTCCCACCGGGTCCTCAGGAGCAAATGAGGCCGGCAGTGGGCAGCTCTGCTGACCGCCAACCTCAGGTGTCACGTTAGCAGGAAATGACCATCTCCAGGGGGACAGGGACTTCTGCACCTGGGAGACGGGCACCTCTGTCTCTGTCTCCATCCTGTGCAGTTGCCCTGGGCCCAGAGCCGGCCTCCCGGGCATGGGGAGGCCACAGTCAGAGCATCACCTCGCTCGGGGGCAGCAAGTGCCCCCCCAGCCCGGAGCCCATGGCACCCTGGCTGCTTCTGCAGTGAGCAGGGTCTGCACCCCTGCCTGGACCCCAGGATGCCCAGGGCACCAGAGGTGTGGACCGTCACACACGTGACGACCATCCCGTGCCGCTGTGCCGACAGACCCAGAGCCCGTGCCTCTCCAAGGGCTGTTTCTGGCCTAAGGGCCAGTGTCCTGACTCCTCAGCTGGTCCTCGGACACACCCCTAGGCCATTTCTCTTACTCTACGGAGATGAAGCCCAAGGCATTATGTGCCCGGAGCTTAGGAGTTGGCCACCTGCTGTTTAGGGGCCCTCGTGCCGGCAGGCGCAGCATCAGGCCAGGCAGCGGCCCTTCTGGTGCCCACCTGGCCTGCAAGGCCTGGCCGCAGCCGCGGGCAGAGCTGGGGGGCGCACAGTGTGCTCAGCAAACGTTCACAGGCGCCGAAGGGACCGGCGAGGGAGCTTTCTGAAGGAGCGAGGGAGCCGGGGAATGATTCCGGAGCAGAGGGAGGGTGTCCTAAAACCCAAGGCGCACAGTCAGGCCTCAGAACAGCATCCCCCTGAGGCAGGAGCGGCCACGGGCGGACAGACAGGTTTTCTCCATCAGGGAAGAGCTTGCTGGGAGACCTGCCACCCCTCCCAGGGCTTAGCCTCCCCGCCCGCGGCCCCGCTGAGCCTGTCCGTTCCGTCCAGCACTGGCAGCTGCCGCTGGGCCGCAGGTTCCGCTCCCTGAAGATGTGGTTTGTCTTCCGGATGTACGGCGTCAAGGGACTGCAGGCCCACATCCGCAAGGTGACTTCTTTCTCTTGGTTACTCTCGGGGTGACCTCACGGTGGTCGGGGGCTCTAGAAATGAAGTCAATGTCACAGTGAGCAAATGTGTGATAAGGGCCAGCTCGGGCTGCTGCAATCAGGGTGTTTCTAGGACGGTCAGAGCACGATTACGGATCTTTTAGGACATTTCCCTCAAGACCACAGGCGACTGGGCCGGGAGACTGTCAAAGGGAAACAGCACCGAGCTGGCGCCTTAGCCACGTGTGGCCGACAGCGAGGCGCAGGCAGGGTGGCAGCAGGGAGGACACAGGCTTTTCTCCCAACACCTTCCGGAAAGGGAAAGGTTAGACGGGGGTGGGGTGAGGTCACCTGGCCCGGTGGGTCTTGGACGTGACCCCCCGGCTCTCTCAGGGGTCTCAGCTGCGAGGGATACTCAAATGTGAGGACCACCCTTCTACTCCAAGTCCCAGCACCTGCTTTGTGTTTTTTTAAACAATTGAGGGAACTGAGGCCTAACTGTGTGCTGGGACTTGCCCAAGGCCCCCCCCCCCCCCATTGAGCCCCTGTAAAAGGCCTGCTGCTTGCAGCCAGGTCCCTCCCATCCTGACGTCCTTCCCCAGCCTCAGCCCCATCTGGGTGGTCACGGGCCCTCAGCTTTCATGCCAGTTCTGGTGGTTGTGACGTCGCCGCTGTTCACTTGACGGCCTGGTGCGGAGGCTCAGCATCTGTGGGCCGAGCGGGATGCCCCCGGCCCATCCTCGGAGACGGGGCATGCGGACAGGCGTCCGTCTGCTCAGCGCCCGCCAAACACGCTGGCCCCTGCCTGCCCCTCGAGGGTGCGTGTGAGTCCACGGGGAAGAGGCCCTTCTCCGTCTGAGGATCCCCATCTCAAACACGAGGACTCGGCTTCTTTGGGGAAAGAACTTGGAAAAATGGTGGCTTGTGTCTCCATAACGAACCCAGCGTTGACTTCAGGGGCAGCTGGGTGGGACTATGCTGCCTTGGGTCGGAAACACCCAGAGGCTCCCTCCGAGGGGGTCCCAGTCCTGCCAGAGAGAGTGGCAGGGCCAAGCCTGTCCCCAGCCGGGCCTGTGGTCCGCCAAGGGGTGGCGGGTGCCCGGCAGGCCCCAGTCTTTGGCGCCCTCTGGTGGCACCAGGTTTCCCATGTGACTGGGAGCTGCTCTTCCCAAGGGGGCTTCAGACCCACCCGCCCTCTGAGCCCAAGTACCGCTCAGGTGCCCCGAACCCTCCCAGGGATGGCGCCAGGCTGGGCGCCTGGGTTTAGAACAGGAAGACACCCACCAAGACCACGTTCTCAGATCGGGTGCCGTCTGAATCACGTTTGAGTTCCATGAAGGGAAGTAAGGTGGCATTATCCAGAGAGGAAGGCTGCCGGTGCCGGTGACTAGGGCTGACGCCCTCGGGGCCGCAAAGGCTCTCACATAACAAACAGCCGGGGCCTCCGTAGAGCGGAAGCTTTCTCCTCTGGCAGCCGCATTAGGCGGAGCGCAGCCTCAGTCTCCGCATCTGCAGGATGGGTGTGGGGGTGGGACTGCGGGGGCGATGGGCTGTCGTGTGGCTGGCGCAGTGCTGCTCTGGGTGCTGGGCCAGCACAAAGGAGCCTCTCGGCCACTGCTAGCCACCCCTCCTTTCTAGAATGTTCCAACACCGCTCCGCAGCGTTTCCTCTAAAATCGTAAACAATTGTTCTGCTGGGACAGAAACAGAAGAAAAGGGTGGGAGTGTTTTCCTGAAGACACTGCCCTTTTCCCCGTGGTAACCGAGTTTTTTCTAAGCCTGTGTGGGGACAGCTGGCGAGTGGGTGACATAGATACTTGAAGAAAACAGCTAAAGGCACATCAGTGAGTTATTATAGCTTTTTTGTTAATCTTCACCGGAGGACATTTTTTTCCATTGGTTTTTAGAGAGAGAGGGAGAGAGGGAGGGAGGGAGGGAGGGAGGGAGGGAGGGAGGGAGGGAGGGAGGGAGGGAGGGAGGGAGGAGAGAGAGAGAAACATCGGTGTGAGAGAGACATCGACTGATTGCCTCCCACACACGCCCTGAACGGGGCCTGGGCAAGGGATCGAACCTGCAACCCAGGTATGTGCACTTGACCGGGAATCGAACCCATGACCCTTGGGTATCTGGTCCGATGCTCCAACCACCGCGCCACACCGGCCAGGGCACATCGCTGAATCGCAGAAGTGGTTTCTGAGGGCCTGGGTTCTGGAATGAGCCGAGGAGAGGCTCACACAGACCCCCCTTCGCTTCCAAGCACGTGCAGCTGGCCCACGAGTTCGAGTCGTTGGTGAGGCAGGATCCGCGCTTTGAAGTCTGTGCGGAAGTCACTCTGGGGCTGGTCTGCTTCCGGCTGAAGGTAAGCCCATGCCCGTTTCGTCTCCATGCCCTTTTAACGTGACAGAGGGCAGAGTGTCATTCAAGGCCTCTGAGCTCAAACACTTGCCTTAACTCCCCAACCACACAATCCAGGCCCGGTCTGCAGGCTGCCATTCGCGCGGCCCAGCCCTGATGCCACCTAACTGCCCACCGTGCCCTACGCAGGCTTCTCTAGGCAGTGTCCACTCTTCTTCGGTCACTCTGACAAGGAGAATCAAGACCCTTGGTCCCAGAACGCCCACCATTCCCTCTGTCCATCTGTCTCGGCCACTGCCACTTCCTGAGGCCTCACCTGTCCACTTGCTCCCTCGGGTGTCATTCCTGGGCCAGCCTCAGCGTCAGCTGGCAGTTGGTGATGAACGCCCGTCTTGGGCCACCCAGACCTGCCAACTCTGCACCTTCACAAGTCCCCAGGCTGGCCTGTTGGTGGGCAGGGCAGTGTGTGACCGCTGCTCTCTGGCACTCAGTCATCCTGCTTTCCGGGGATGACCGTGCTCGATGGCTGAGGCCGGAGCCCTCTTTGCTGGGAGCGGTGACCCCTTCATGGTGCCGTGAGAACCCCAGTTCTGCTGTTGAGCTCATGGGTTAAGAGATCTCACATCCAGGAATCTTCACTTTTTTAAAAAAGCCAAGAAAAGGACATCTCTTGACAGCACACTAAACAAGAACAGACTGTCACATAGGGAGGGACAGGCTGCGGCCCTTCAAGGGCCACGGAGCCATCATTTGTTTGAATTTTCCACTGTCAACGAAAGGCAAATGGTCCCGTGGCTTCTCCGCTGAGATGCGGCCCCCGTCTCTCGATCCCTCCAGGGCTCCAACAAGCTGAACGAAGACCTTCTGGACAGAATAAGCAGTGCCAAAAAAATCCACCTGGTGCCCTGCCACCTGAGAGGCAGGTTCGTGCTGCGCTTCGCCATCTGCGCCCGCACGGTGGAGCCTGCGCACGTGCAGCAGGCCTGGGCGCACATCCAGACGCTGGCGAGCGCGCTGCTGGAGGCTGCGCAGGAGTAAAGGGGAGCCAGCGCCTCCGGTGAGCCGCGGGGACCCGCCTCCTCCACTTAGAAGGGGTGCCGGCCTCAGGATCCTGTCCGGCCCAGAGAGGTGGGAGGGACCGTACGCTATGGTGGTTCTTTAGAGACTTCGACAGACTTCTACTTTGCATTGTTATGTGAAAATATCAATAGCGTACAATGGTGTATTTCTGTAATGTTCCATCAGATTTCTGCGTCCACTGAGGCAACTCAGTATCATAACATAGGGTGTCCCCCCAAAATGTATACACGCTTTAACAGCTAGACTATACTATATACATAGTATCATATGTACTATATATAGTATCACATATAAGGTGTCTCAAAAATGTGTATCTGCTTTAACAGCTATATATACTATATATAGTATCATATGTACTATATATAGTATCACATATAAGGCGTCTCAAAAATGTGTATCTGCTTTAACAGCTAGACTATACTATACATAGTATCATATGTACTATATATAGTATCACATATAAGGTGTCTCAAAAATGTATACCTGCTTTAACAGCTAGACTATACTATACAGTATCATATATACTCACACTGCCCTATATTATATATAGTACCATATATACTCTACATAGTATCATATACAGGATGTCCCCAAAAATGTATACACTTTTAACAGCAGACAGCTCAATTTTGAAAAAGAAATGTATTTTTTTTAATTATTATTATTTTTTAAATATATCTTTATTGATTTCAGAGAGAGGAAAGGAAGGGGAGAGAGAGAGATAGAAACATCAATGATGAGAGAGTCATTGATTGGCTACAGCCCGCAACCAGGGCATGTGCCCTGACCGGGAATCGAACCCTGATCACCTGGATCCTAGGTCGATGCTCAACCACGGAGCCACGCCTGGCCGGGCAAGAAATGTATTTTAATGAACACTGCCTTTATAATTATTTGAAGTGTGTATATAAAAATAGGGTGGTTTTTTTTTTGACGTTGCATACATTAGTAAATGACAGCGCACCTTTGCTGTGTTGGGCAGATTCACTAGAGTGATGGAAACCTTCACTCCTGGGATGTACCTGAGGTCATCATGTCCAGCCCACGGGCCACAGCTCTGACAGAAAGGAGGAGCTGTCCCTGTTTCACAGGGGGGAGGAAACGGGGCACAGATTCCAGCTGACCTCGATAAAATGTGTCATAGAGAAGCCGGGTCGGCAATCAAATCTCCTCCCTTCCGATTCAGGCTCCCTTCCCGTTGCCCCCAGCTCCCTGGAGATACCACATACCCTTCTCTGTGCGCAAGTGGGACGTGTACAAAATCCCGATTTTTTAATATATTTTTAAATGTAGCCACATGTTCATGCTATTTTTCTTTCCTCTGTAGAGCTCCAAGTTGAGCAGAAGTATATCTGAAAACCGGGGTGAGAGGAAGGGAAGCACCATCCCGGCTCCGCGGCAGGGAGCCCGTGCTGGGCGCAAGCTCCTTGCTCCAGTTACCAGGAGCAAGTGCTGGCGTCTCTTCAGTCTCTCATCAGTGAAGAAATATTATTTGCTATGGGAAATGTTAATCCCAAGGCATACAGCTTTTACTCATTATTTGGCTGTGATTTTTGTTAATTAAAAAATCATAGTGTTCCGTGCTCTTGAAGTTGCCCGTGGTGGGAGGGGCCTGTCGAACCATCTCCCGGGCAGCCTGTGGCTATGTGACCGGTGGTCTCGAGCTTGTTCCATCCCGCGGCTCAGTGCTTAATAAACAGTCAAGTGCAATGGCTACTGTGTCTGGCGAGCATCCTGTTCTACCCTCAACCCGGAAGATCTTTAAAATATGGACCTATCTTTTCCAAGCGGCCAAAGGCAGGGCATCCTTGAATGTTTTTACACAGTGTTCACTTATTCCACAATGTTTATTGAGTGTATAGTACACGCCGGGCACTGTTTTAGGGGCTTTAACGACATACAAGTTTTACTTGGAGGTGACTCCAACTTCTAAAGAAATAAAAAGCAAGACCGAGCATGAAGAGCAGGGGGGGCTGGTCTCAGCCGTTTACATGTCTTCTGCTCCCCTCCGCCCCCAACCCCACCTGCAGAGTCACTTTCTCAGGGAGGGACACCCATGGGCCCCACTGAGCCCAGACGGGAGAGGAAGCCTGCTGGGCGCACGATCCCCTCCCAGTGTCCCTCCCTCCTGCTGCGAGTATGTGGCTGGCTCCTGGGTCTGCGGGGTCCCCCTGGGGCAAGGAGCCCAGGCCTGGGAGGAAAGCCCCCCGGGGAGAAGACGGCAGAAGGGGACCCAGAAAGGCGGCCCCTGGTGACATCTGTAGGTCGCGCCATCAGGCCCAAAGGGCGAACCTGCAGGCTGCTTGTGTGGCACAGTGGCATCAGCTACCCAGCAGGTGGCCGTGTGGCTCTTCTGTGGCTCATGGTGAAAATGCGATTCACGAAACTAACCTAACGTGGTTCTGTTCCCTAAAGCCAAAGTCCAGGGTCATGAAGAGCTCTGCGGTCCCCAGGGCAGGGTCCCCAAGGAGCCCCGGTGGGGTGGGGGTGGTGGAGATGTGCTGGCTGCGGGGCTGCGGGGCTCCGGGAGGGACCCCGAGTCCCCTGTTCTCCCTAAAAACTCACGTGGGCCTCACGCGCACGGCTACGCAGTCCCAGCCGCTGGGTACCTGGGACCTGCCCGCCGGCGCCCGGTGCGGGGGAGGGGCCGGCCCGGAGCCGCGGGGACCGCCTCCCAGGACGCGGCGCAGGTGAGCGCAGGTGAGCGCGCCCGTGAGCGCCTGAGGACGTGGCGCACCTCGGAGCCCGCGCCGTCACCGCGGAGGCCGGGAGAATGAAGCTCAGTCCGAAGAAACGCGGAGCGCGCCCCCTCGGGCAGCCGGCCCGGCGCTCGGCCTGCGCGCCGGCCCCGAGCGCACCGCCTCCCGCTGCCCGGGCGGAGCCCAGGCCGACGCCCCGCCCCGACGCGAGCCCAGGCCCCGCCCCCTGGCGCGGCCCCGCCCCCGACGCTAACCTAGGCCCCGCCCCCGACGCACGAGCCCGCCCCGTACGGACGCACGCACCGCACGGGGCCGACACGGCCGCAGCGCGCAGGCGCACGCCGGGCGGCGCGCTTTTCGGAGGCAGCCGGTCGGCGGGGCCGCGGCGCGCGGGGAGCCGGGCCCGGGCGGGAGCGAGAGGCGCGGGAGGCAGGTCAGTCCCCGCGGGAGGCAGGTCAGTCCCCGCGGGCCTCCCGGCGCGGCCGCGGGGTGCGGGGCTCCCGGGAGGTGGCGCACGGCCCGATCCCGCCGCGGTCCTCGCGGTGGGCGTGGCCTCCACACCCGCGCGCTCCGGCGACCGGCCTTTTAGGGGCGGGGGCGGGGGCAGCCCCATCCCCATCCCCATCCCCATCCCCGCGGGGGCGTCTCCGGCCGGCCCGGAGTGGTTCTGGCCCGGAGCCCGTGTAGACCCCGCAGACCTGCGCTGCCGCCGGCCCCGCGCGTGGGAGGGAGGCGGTGCGTGGGGGCTGTGGGGTCGGGCTCGTGCTCGGGGCGTTTGCTGAGCGGGGCGCGGCTCCGAGCTCTTCGCGGAGCCAGAAGCCCCTGCCCGCCAAGGGGTGCCGCTGTGACCCCGCCAGGCCACGGGGCCACGGACAGGCCGCGGGGCTCATTGCAAATCCACGCGGCCCACGGCAAGGCACGGCTGCGGCGCTGGCCCCGTGCCCGGGGGTCTGGAAAGTTCTGCAGCATCTGCGCGGGGTTGGGGGCGGGGCGCCCCGGCGGCCCCGCGGTCGCTCCGGACGGGGCGATGCCGACCGCGGAGGCGGGGCCTGGACACGGTCCGCGTGATGGAAACACGCCCCCTCGCGGGAGCCCCTGCGCGGGACATGAGGTCCCCTGTGCGCGGAGGCCGGAGAGGCCCGGCTCGGTCAGCGCCCTGCCTAGACCTGGAGGCGCCAGGAGGGCACGGGGACCAGGGCGCAGGGGCGGGGGCTGTGCCCTTGACCAGGACTGGCCCGCAGGTGTGGGTTAGAACAGGCGCTTGTCCGTGTCCACCGCTGCTGGACGGAGACTGCGTTCCAGGGAGGAGGTCAGAAGGGAGGTGAATTTGGGGATCTTTCCTCAGGTGGAGAGGACAGGGAGGGTGTTGCCCGGGACAGGGGCGAGAACTCGGCCTCCAGGAATCCCAGGGCCGCGGGGGGCACGGGGATGTCCACAGGAAAGGAAAGTTTGTGACACACCTGTTCCAAGTCACCTGCCTCCAACCTCCTGTTTCCAGCGCTGCACAGAAGAGATCAAAGGACGTTAAAATGGTGTAGCAAGAAGAGGGATGGTCGGGAGAGGGCAGGTGTAGTTTTGACTCTTTATTTATCTTTATAACTTTAAGCAAATTAGAGTTTCCCTGAGTCTTAAGTTTATTTTTTTAACAAGGACTCATTAACACCTACCTACAGTGGGACAGATTCTCTGTAGGGTATTATGGGAGATACGAAACTATTACACATGATTCTTAAGCTATATTTACAGGTGCTTTGCAAGGTGACTTTTAAAATACACAAGGTCTTGGGTTTTCCTTTATTGCAATACTGTTAGGAGACTGAACATTTTCTTACCTCCTTTCCTCATGGGTTGGCAGGTAAATTCCACACAGCCAGCAACAGGATATATTCATCTATAATTGTGTTAAAATAACTTTCACTTAATGTAAGGAGGAATAAAAATAACTTGAGGGAAGAAATAAAAAATATAAGCACTTTACTAGCAGATTGTGTAGCTTGTTCTCGTAGTTTGTATATCAAGACGGCTTCACTTACTAATACTTCAGGTGAGTCTGGAAAACAGTGAGAGTCCTGGAGCTTCCTGCTTTAGGTGCTCGTTCACGAATACGTCCTTACAAACGCTTAGTGGTGCTGGTTCCCACGCGTGACCGCGCTGCTCTCACCTGTGGCGGGAGCATCCAGGGCTTTTGCACGCAGGGACGTGCTTGCCCCCGGAGTGAGACTGCTCCTGTGCGAGCTCTGGCTCCCGGGCTGACACTGGTCTCGAGGGACCGCCTTCACAGGCGCAGCCATGGCTTCTACATTCGCGCACGAGGGCTGGTAATAGTTTTCAAAGCATTTTTATACTTGTTATGTGACTTGATTCTGACAATGATTTCTCTCACTTTACAGATGAAACTGAAGATTCAGCGACAGTAAGAGGCTCACTTGAGATTGTTCACCTGCTTTTTTTTGGAGACCATACTGAACCCCGGGCTTGGTTTGTTTTGCTTTGTCTGTATATAGTTCCACGTTGCTGCCGTATTGCCTTTCTTTTTGCTGATTACTTTTAAGTCCTATGAATGCTTTCCCTGTTTGCAAGGAAAATTATTATATAACTACAACAGTTTAACCCATAATGAGGCATTATTAAGTTGAGTCTTTAATCTTTTATATCTTGAATGCTTGAAATTTATGAATAATTAGTATTTCCTTTGCAAATGGTCTGTCCTTATAAATTACCTTATAAGTGAAAAATCCAGTATGAGCAGAGATTTAAAAGTCTACCTTTGTCTTCTTCTGTTACTGACACTTTCACTTTTGTCTCTGTTACAGAGCCTGTAAAATGCAGGCCTCGGGCTCCAGGTCTGTGCACCTAAGCGAGTGGCAGAAGAACTACTTTACAACTACATCTGGTACGTGCACAGCGGGGCAGAAGGCAGACGCTTACCGGGCACAGATCCTGCGCATCCAGTACGCGTGGGCAAACTCCGAGATCTCCCAGGTCTGTGCTGCCAAACTGTTCAAGAAGTATGCTGAGAAATACTCTGCAGTTATCGATTCTGACAATGTTGAAACTGGCCTGAATAACTATGCAGGACACGTTTTACCTTTAGCAGGTGCTCAGCAAGCTGACAGTGACAAGTGGCAGTCTGGGCTGTCCATAGATAACGTTTTCCAGATGAGGGGTGTACAGGAGATGATGCGGGCTGGCGAAAAGTTCCGAGGCTCCCTGTTGTCCCCTGCTGATGCCATGGTAGTGATCCATAAAGGGGCCGTGGTCCCCGATCCTCCAAAATTCAGCTTTTGTTGTTCTAGGGAGAGTGACCCATTGACTAAGCCAGCTCCCAGTACAGGCCGGGCCCCGGACATCCCAGAGAGCGGTCCGTTGGGCCCTCACAATGCCCAGCCACCAGTGGCCACTAACACCCCAAAGACGTGTCCCACGTACTCGACACCATTTGGTGACTTAGCCACACCGTTGTTTGGAACTGTCAGAAAGGAAAATGGCAGCTCTCCTAAATCCAGCACGGGACTGAATATGTTCTTACCCCATCCATCCCGTTTCCCTTCCTTCAGTGACAGGAGCCCATTGTACAGCTCTGGCCCCACCAATGCCCTTTCTGCCCCGACTCTGAATAAGGCTCTTGGTAAAACAGAAGGTAATGGCCACCGAGAGGAAAGCAGCCTATCCACCTTTAAAACTGCCAAGGAACAATTGTGGGTAGAGCAGCAGAAAAAGCACCAGCAGCCCGCACGTGCGTCAGTGTCTTCCTACGGCGGCGTGAAGAAGTCCCTGGGGGCCAGTCGATCCCGAGGGATTTTTGGGAAGTTTGTCCCTCCTGTCCCTAAGCCAGATGGGGGGGACGCGAGTGGGAGGGTGCAGCATGAGCCGGATGGGGCTGTACCCCCAGATGCAGCACACCCAGTTGACGAGCGTCTGAAGAGCTTGGAGCCAAAAATGATCGAGCTGATCATGAGTGAGATCATGGACCATGGGCCCCCAGTAAACTGGGAGGACATCGCAGGGGTGGAATTCGCCAAGGCCACGATAAAGGAGATCGTTGTGTGGCCCATGATGAGGCCAGACATCTTCACCGGTTTGCGAGGCCCACCGAAGGGAATTCTGCTCTTCGGTCCCCCTGGGACGGGGAAAACCCTGATTGGCAAGTGCATCGCTAGTCAGTCTGGGGCGACCTTCTTCAGCATCTCTGCCTCCTCCTTGACCTCCAAGTGGGTGGGCGAGGGGGAGAAGATGGTCCGGGCGCTGTTTGCAGTGGCCAGGTGCCAGCAGCCGGCTGTGATATTCATTGATGAAATCGACTCCCTGTTATCCCAGCGGGCGGATGGTGAGCACGAGTCTTCTAGGCGGATCAAGACCGAGTTCCTGGTCCAGTTGGATGGAGCCACCACATCTTCAGAAGATCGTATTCTCGTTGTGGGAGCAACCAATCGGCCACAGGAGATCGACGAGGCTGCCCGGAGGAGGCTGGTGAAAAGGCTGTACATACCCCTCCCAGAGGCCTCCGCCCGGAGGCAGATCGTGACTAACCTGATGTCCAAGGAGCAGTGCCTCCTCCGTGAGGAGGACCTGGAGCTGGTTGTGCAGCAGTCGGAAGGGTTCTCAGGGGCTGACGTGACACAGCTGTGCAGAGAGGCATCCCTGGGCCCCATCCGCAGCCTACAGGCCACCGACATCGCCACGATAACCGCCGACCAAGTCCCACCCATAACGTACGTTGACTTTGAAAACGCGTTCAGAACCGTGCGGCCCAGCGTGTCCCCGAAAGATCTAGAGCTTTATGAAAACTGGAACAGAACTTTTGGTTGTGGAAAGTGAACGGGACCCTTCCAGTTGAGAGAGGGCACCTCTGTGGTGCATCCCCGTTCTGAGCGCAGGCTGGGGGCGGGTGTTCTGAATCTGATGCCGCAGGTGAGAGAGAATAACAACAACTCTGATGTTACAGCCGACGGACAGCCCGTGTCGATAGAAGCTGGGTTTTCTCCCAGTGATTCCCTGGTGTGTACACCTGTTCATACCCGATATGAAGGGGCCTTTTTGTTTTGTTTCTAATGGGCCTCTCTTCAGGATGTGCAGTGGGATGAACAGCGAGCTCAGATTGAAACTCTTACGTCTTACTTGTGTGTGAGGGTGTGTGATTTAAGTACGTCTGTCGTTGCTAGCGTAATGGTTTACGACTGAGACGGCATTGCTTACTGTTGTTTACAATTTAAGGTCTCACCAAACACTGGAAGGAAAGGGCCAGTTTTTACTTTGGTTTGTAACCTCTCACTGTTTTCTCTTAGCAGGACCAGCTAATAAAACATGTTCAGAACGCACAGTGTAGTCTAGTGTCAGATGTACCACAGAACTGAAAGGCGAGGATTGGGTTTCTGGGGGCAGGTGATGTCTAACATTGTATTTAACACCAGGTGAGAGCCTGAAGTATCGGTGTCTTTCAGAAGTAAATGTTGGCGGGTGTCTGATGCACGGTTCTGCTCTATAAGTAACAGGCCATTGTGGGAACTGCACAGTAGGGGTGAGGAGGGAGACAAGGTGGCAAGGGCTGCTCCCTGCCGCTGGGGAGAGCACTGCGAGCGCCCGAGAGCCAAGTCCCTGGTGCTGAGGCAGGACAGGCGTCCCCGCGTTCTCTCTGGTGTGTCGTCACCGATTCCCAGGCGAGCAGACAGCACCAGCATCTTCCCTTACACAGCCGCGGGACTCGTCCTGTGGAGGGGCTGTGGGCAGGATAGTAGGTTATTCACCTTTTGTTTATTGTAAACAAAAGTTTGTTGAATGTCTGGTGATCTTTGACTGCTGTTCATACCAGTCAGTCGCCTTTATACAGGGAGCCAAAGCAGCAAGATATAAAATTAAACACTAGGAAACTGTCAGGATACTGATAGTTCGCAGTAAAGGTTTGGAGAGCAGGCCATTGCCACACCCTGTGAGGGGAGTGTGGTGAGTCCAGCCTTTCCAGGAGGGCAATTTGATCATATCTACCAAAAACGTTCTACTTCTAGGTCAATGCTCTACAGATAAGTTCACTGAAACTTTAATATATGAAGAAACACAACTTAAACATCTATCAATAGAGAATTGTTCATGGGGTTTTATGGAACGGTTTTTAAAAATCAGGTGAATGCTATGAATGTACCTCAACAGGGAGAGAGCCCCCGGCTCTTGCTCGGTGAAAGGCCGGTCGCGCAGTAGTTGGCGTAGGTCTGGGCGGGAGGGAAGGCCCCAGGAGGCTCTGGGCCACGCTGCTGCCCCGGGGGCAGGAGGTGGGGGGACGGGAGTTTCCACTCCTGACGGCACACGAACAGTATAGGTGGTGTGACTGTTAACAACAGGGCACCCTTCGTGATTCTTAAAGACTCAGTGAAAGAGTGTTCTTAAAGTGTGAGACGTACAGTTGTTGCATAATTAGTGGGTTTTGTTGTCTTTGTGGCAGTAGGTTTGTTAGTAAGTGATAGAGGGGCAAGAGTAAGAATTAAAACACCCCGAAAGGTTCTTAGAAAACCGCATGTGGAGATGGGGCTGGAGAGACAATGACCAAACATAGATAAATATTTAATAAACTTTTTTAAAATACATGTTTTGCACATATATGAGATTGTATTTAGAAGTAAACTTCTCATAATCAGAATCCTTTGCAAACAGTCATTCATCCGACTCCAAACTGAGCAGAGCTGTCCAAATAGCTTTAAAAAGTAGCTGCGAGGCACGTGCCGATTTCACCTTCGTTTTAGGAGACTGGTCAGAAACCCATTTTACAAAGGAGTCTGAGCAGGCGGTGCGCACGCCTGACGGCCCGTCTGTGGCTGCAGACCTGATAAATCCTGTCCCGGGGGCTGGGGGCGGGTGGTGGTGAGCTCTCACGTTGGGGAAACAGCCTGGCCAGGCGCGTGCTTCTGACCCAGAGGAACCCGCAGCCTGCACGAGCGCCCACTGCAGCCCGCGTGCGTGCCAAGCTTCCGGAAACGTAATTGCACAAAATAGAATTGCTGGGGAGCCAGGGCACGATCGCAATTTAGGGGAAATGGTGCAGATAAATCTATTTTAATGGATAAACTTAGTAGATGCAAAGTAAATATGTCAGCATTTCATCATTCATTCCTTTCCGCCGGCCTAAATTAGATTGGAAAATGCAGCGGCCTCCACCCTACAGTGGTACACATAGAAATGGAAAAAGTTTTTCATGAGCCACTTGGTACTTTGGAAAAACCCGGCTGTAACTAATTTCAAAGGCTCTCGCTGACTCCGTTCTGCTCTGGCCTACGGCCTGTTGTGCACCTGTTGTGCCAGGCGCCACCCTAAGCCCTTAGGTTGCTCACCGCTGGATGGAGCTCACACTCTTGATTAAATGAATATTTTGATTGATCAGAAGGGTCAGTATTTTCATTTAACAACAAATCGGTTGGCGAGATTCGGCCGAGAGACTGGCCTGGCGTCATGGCCAGACAAAATGGGCGATAGGTGGTGAAGCCCCACCCATGTCCCCTCAAGAGGCTGTGACCCCTCCCGACTTGGTAACTCAGGCTGTTGAGCAACGTCGTTAAGTAAGGAGCAGGGCTCGTCTTTGCTGCAGCCCGCGTGCGCAATAGGTGGGTTAGGAAGGGCAACTCAAGGTAAACTCGCATTACTTAAGGTGCCTCTAAAATTCTGCCCAAGTTGAGGAATCGAGTCATGAGTCCCTATTCTGACAAGTGGGGAATTCAGTGTATTTCCCTTACCACATTAGCTGTGTTAATTTATGTAAAACATAGGACACAACAAATGGGGAATTCAGTGTAGTCTTTCCCTTACCACATTAGCTGTGTTAATTTACAGAAAACAGAACACACTTTATAATGTTCTAGAGAAAATAGGACATTTCTTAAAAAGCAACAAAACCAATTCCCTGATAACTTGATAAACGGTGTTACTGACTTAAAGGAGCTCTTCTGAGATTAGAGGTTATCAGCTTTAAACGGGGAAGTACATTGAAGAGACAGCTGAAGTTCGCAGGAGAAAAACCCAGCACGTACCCCGGTAACCACACACCTGTGTACATGCCCAGGGTCAGACAACCACTGAATCGGGCTCTTTCTGGTATGAGATACAGGCTGGGCAAACCTAGGTTTACAGTTGCCAGTATTCAAACACTTTATTCTTACATTGTTATTTATTATTATTGTATTATTTTCCATACAAACAACTGTAAACCTTTTGCTCCACTCTGTATTAAAATTCTAGGTACTGGAATTTAGAATCTTTGTGTTCCTGTCGCTCTCTCTTTTTTTGTTAATTCTCTGAGAATATTTTTCCATTGATTTTTAGAGAGACTGGGGGGGCAGAGAGACATCGATTGGTTGCCTCCCACACGCACGCTGACCAAGGCTGGGGATCGAACCTGTAACCCAGGTATGTGCCCTTGACTGGGAATTGACCTGAGACCCTTGGGTGCCCTGCCGATCCTCTAACCACTGGCCCACACAGGCCAGGGCCCTTATTTCCCACAGGGTGATGTTTGCTAAAGACCCCAAGGAGTCAGTGAGAAGCGTGCTTGGGAACGGGCGGGCTCGTGTGCGCTGAAGCAGTTTCTGTGCTTCCTCCTGCCCAGACCCGTCTCTGTGCTGTGCTTCGGGTATTTGAGGCTCTGAGTAGTATCTGGAGAAAAGGTGTTTTCAGTGTCTGTTCAGTGGGGAGATTGATTGTCAGGGCAACGCGTCTCGGGGAAAAGCAGAGGGTGTGGCTAAGCATCCTCCTAGCAAAACCTCGGAAGGATAGAAAAGCCCGGAATATCCGCTCACACAGGAGACAGGTGCCTCAGCGGGGCCTGGGCCGGCGTCGCAGTGGCTCCCCCTGGTGCTGGAAGGGCCCTGGAAACGGGGCTGTCGGCTGGGTCCCCGCGGCACCCTCACCACCAGGGGGAGAGCGCCGCTCAGCTTCCAGGCTCCAGGCCCCAGGGCTGGCTGGGCACAGCCCCTCCGGATTTCATGTCATTTTAAAGAGTTCCAACTCAGATGCTAGAAAATGTTCAGTGAATTTGCTACAAGCTCACGTTTTTAAGTCTTTTCACTTTTATCTATTTTAATGTACATCACCTAAGTTAAAAAAAAAATTACGCTTAATTAGATTTTCAAAATACTCTGGCTGTGCCTCTTACTGGGAGGTTTTTCTGCATGTGTGGACTGTGTCCAACTCCCCAGAAAGTGGGCTGTGCTTTCCAGGGTCAGCCGGACACAAGAAAACGGCGGGGACGCTCGGGGAGGCTGGGGGCCGGCTTCCCTCCACTCACGCCCTCGAAATTTCTGTTATCTCCCCGAGAATCCCTGAGCTACATGAGGACGCCCGCCCAGGAGCTTACTACCTGGAGGACAGTTTCCAGGTACTTACTTCTCATATCATCCCGCAGAAGGCTGCCTGCATTTTTACACTCTTGTGTTTACAGAGGAGGGGGGTCGGGCTGCTTGAACCACGCAGGCCTCACTGCCGCCCGCACGCGTGGACGTGGGATCAGGGAGCTGCCCCGACTCCCTCGGGCCTGTGTTTGCTACGAGCTCACACACGCCGGGACATTCGGTGGCTGCTGCTGGCTGACATGGTCCCAGGCCGCACAGGGAGCTCTCCAGCCCTCCTGTAGGACCTTCCAGAGCCGCGTCTCACCTGCCCTGGAGGCCGGGGAGACCCGCGTGCTCCCCAGAAGAGGCAGCTGACCGGAGGGGCAGAGATGCACACGCGACCTGGAGCGGGGTCCGCCCCGGGTGAGACCGTGTGGAACCGGCAGCTTTCACAAGGCTCCCCCAACTGCGGAGGAAATGAGGCAAGCAGTTTCTCCGGGCGAAGCAGAAGCGCGCGGGAGGCGATTGCCTCTTTTCCCCTTTTTCTCCTGAGAGCAGGATGATCCTGCCAGCGGGCGCAGCCGTCCTTCCCTATTTGCTGCTATCCCACCCTCCGCTCCCACCGCGGTTTCTGTTTTCTGGCTGCTGCTCCCAGGAGGGGACTGGAGGTCACCAGTCACCGGGGGGCCGGCCCAGCTCAGAGGCAGGCCCAGGGAACTGGGCGGACGCTGAGGGGCCTCTGGGCCTGGGGAGAAGCAGTTCCACCCTCTGCAAGGCCCAGTGAGCGGCCTGGGAGAGGACTGTGGCCTCAGGCAAATTTGACTTCCCTGCTGGCAGTGAGGGGCCCGGCCCCTGGGGAAGTGAAAGTTGCTGCCTGATTTGAATACTGAAGGCAGCTTTCAGGATTCGGTCCCTGGGGAAGGCTCTGTGGGGAACAAGCTGGGAGCCCAGGGTACACTGGGGGCGGGAGATGGTGGCCGCTGGGCACCGCCCTGTTTTGGGTGCTGAGCTGGACCTCGGGGCTGGGGAGCAAGGCAGGCGCGGGCCTGTCGGCATGCTGCCACGGGGCCATCCACGACTGGAAAGGTGGCCCGTCTGCACTGCCCATGTGGTAGCCACGGCCACACGTGGCTCATGGACATGCTATACTGCATCTCTTGTAGGCACCTTGGTGAGACTTTGAAAAGAATGACAACAGAGTGACACGTTCAGTATGGCTGAGCCTTGTTTTTGGTGCTGTTTTTCCCCACCCAATTCTTTGATTTTTCTTCTGAATCCCAAGCCTTCCTCAGCACGTGTCTTCATTCCATCATCAGTACCCAGGCACATGCTTAGGAGGGAATTTTTAGATTTCCTTATCATGTTTTCCCCCCAAAAAACTTCTGTCCACCCCAGTTCCCAGCATTCAGTGCTGTAAGCAGGTCTGCACCACTCACATGAAACAAATTTGACGACTCTTCCCCAAGACATCCGATGGCTGAGTCTAACCCAGAAGGTCTGTATACTGTCAACTATGGATAATACTGGAGGGCACTGCCCGGCCGGCGTGGCTCAGTGGTTGAGCATCACCCATGACCCAGGAGGTCGGGGTTCAATTCCCGGTCGGGGCACATGCCTGGGTTGCGGGCTTGATCCCCAGTCGGGGGCGCACAGGAGGCAGCCGATCAATGACTCGTCATTGATGTTTCTCTCTTTCTCCCTCTCCCTTCCTGTCTCTGAAATCAATAAAAACATATTTTAAAAAACCTGAAGACATCCCGGCATAGGGGACTGTTTGGAAAACAAAGATAATTTATTATCTTAATTGATGTCTTCCCTTCTACATTAAAAATAACATATTCTCTATATTTCTAAGATATTCTATTAGATCAGTATGCGTGTTGCTTGTCAATGGTGTCGTCTGGGGTATCTGGGTAACTACCTGACTTGTCTGAACCTTGGGATTCCGCATTTGCTGATGGAAATACCTTAACCTGTAAGAATGGCGAGGAAACTCTTGTAGGGTCCCCAGCACGGGCCGGGTGTACGTCAACTCAGCCAACATGAATGCCTTTTCTGTTTTCCGGTCTCCAAGAATTTCACAGCCGGTCTGACGGTATTTCCCACCGAGGCCCAGACCTGAAACACGCCTGGAAGTGGCACGTTGCCTATTTTTCACGTGTGAACACAGCTACTCAGAACCCAAGTCGGATCTGAGTTACCCGGGCCCAAAGTCAGGGCTGCCCGCCGAGGACACCCACAGGCCTCTTTCCTGCCATAAGGTGATGAGACCTAGACCCCCACCCTCAGCTCCGGAACCCAGCCGGCTGCACCCTGCCCCAGCGGATGCACTGGAGCTCGGGACAGTCCCACTCCCCTGGCGAGGCTGACCCTGGAGGCTGAGCCGAGCTCACAGGAGGGGCCTCTGTGGCAGAGCCACCAGTCGGGTCCCTGCGGCTCCCGCTCGGGGAATGTCCGGGGCACTTCTCCTAGGGCGGGGACTTCTCCCGAAGGGCTGTGCCCCTGTGGTGACTGCATGTTGCTGATAATAAAAGGGCGGTGGGATCGGGGGGTTAAATCCACCTGCGGGAAGCAGGAAGCTGGGTTAAATGCAGCCTCGTGCATTCTCCTTTCAATCCTCATGTGAGGGTGTCTTTCCGTGGGTCCTTAGAGAGTGGAAGGGAGGGAGGAGAGGAAGAGAGATGGATGTGAGACACGTCGAGTGATTGCCTCCCACGTGTGCCCTGACTGGGCAGGGGATCGAGCCTGCCACCGAGGTACCTGCCCTTGACCAGGAATCGAACCCCCAACCCTTCCGGGTGCAGGCCGATGCTCTAACCACTGAGCAACACCGCCAGGGCCGCCCGAACCGCATCTTTCGGCTGCCTCCCCAAGGCTGCGTTGCAGTGTGTCTGTCCCAGGGGGCAGGGGTGTGTGGAGTTTCCCTTTGCCCCACCCTCCGAGTTGTGCACAAGGACTCCAGGGAATGCGGCCCAAGGGTGACTCCCTGCGACCTTGAGATGGTCACTGTGCTTCCCTGGCCTTGGTTTCACTACCTGAAATCGACGCTCACACCCATCTCCGCCCTTCCTCCAAAGGCCCAGGCTGCCACCTCTCCCCCGGCCGCTCCAGGGCCCACAGGGGCTCCTTCCCTCTTCCTTCCCGAGTTCCCGCACAGCCCCAACCCTTCCTGGCTCAGCAACGCCCCTCCAGCTGGTCCCCTCCAGGGGCCCGGCCTGCAAGGGCCAGCCTCCTGCCTCCTCTGGTTCAGCTGAGCATTTCCTAGGACAGTGTTTCTGTTCCTTCTCCTGTCTGCCTCAGTCTCTCCAGATTCGGCTGAGGTGCCCGTGGCCCGGGGGCGCCTGGCTGGCCTGCCTTCTCTACCTCACAGCCCCTTCGGGTCCGGGTCAGCAGCTTCCCCCAGGGCAGCTCAGCCTGTCCCCCGGACGAGACCCCGGAGAGGGCCTGAATGCCAGGATGCCGGGAGGAAGCAGGAGAGCCCGGGGGCCCATGGCCTGTGCCCCTTGCCTCCCGCCTTTCTCCGGGGAGAGTGCCCCTGGCCCTGAAGCAGGTGGAAAGATGGGGGGGCTCTTCAGAAGGAGGAGCTGTGGCCGGGGGTCCAGGTCATCAGATCTCTGGGGCCAGGGAGTCGGGGCGCAGTGTCATCCCCAATGCCCACACCGCCCCGGCTGCAGGGCCCAACCTCTTGCCTGCTGTGGGGGTTTGGGGATACTGAGGCGAGACTTCTGCCCTCACAGGCCGGTGGAGGAGGTGGGCCCCTGACTCAGCACTGTGAGAACCTGACGCAGACTCACTCAGAGGCCCCGGGAACACAGGCCTGCTCTCGAGAGATCCCAAAATCAGGCACAGCCGGCTCAGCCTTGCCGCAGGACGAGTTCAGAACCGGCCAGGAGTGGGGCATCCCAGGCCCGGCGGCCACGGTGTGCGGCGAGGGAGGTGGGTCTGAACGGAGGTCGGAAGGAGGCTGGAGAGCTCACCTGGGCGTGGGGTCAGGGCTCGACCTGGCCGGATGTCATTCTGGGGCCTGCGGACTCCGACCCTAGACCATGTTCCCCCTGACCTCTCGGAGTCACAGCGATGGTGTCAGACACCCCAGAGCTCACAGACAAGCCTGTTTCTTCTCTTTTTTTTTGGTTAATCCCCACCTGAGGATGTTTTTCCATTGATTTTTAGAGAGCAAGTGGAAGGGGGAGAGAGAGAGGGAGAGACATCGATTGGTTGCCTCCCGCACGCACCCAGACGGGCCTGAGATCGAACCTGCAACCCAGCTACATGCTCTGGACCGGGAATCGAACCCGTGACCCTTTGGTGCACAGACTGACGGTCTAACCCGTTAGCAACACTGGCCAGGGCAAGCCTATTTCATTTTTATACCAGTGAGTACACACGGAGGATTGTTTCCCACAGGGGTGGTGAAATCCATTTTAAAAAGGAATTGGGAGGCTCTGAGGGGTGGATCTGGGTGTGGGCAAGGGGCCCAGGCGGGTTCTGGGAAGGGTGGTGCCCCGAGGGGAGGACCCTGGAACCACAGGCCCTCTTCACTGGGGGGCCGGGCCCGCCCTAGCCACAGGAAGCCGGAGGGACAGTGGCCCTGAGGAAGCCGCCGCAGGTGCGGGAGCAGCGGCAAGAGGCGTCGCAGGAGGTGCACGGCCCAGGAGGCACAGAGAGCAGGGCTCCGGCAGCCTGGGGCCTTTCCCGTGGTCCCCGAGGCTGAGCTCCCGGGTGGCAGGCACCCTAGTGGGGGGGGCGCCCCGGGGACGGGCGGGGAAGGGACCCCTGGGAGCGTGAGCCTGCGGGCCCAGCGCCCGGAGGGAGAAGCAGGACATCTCTGGACCATCCACAAGCTTAGCGTCACCTCGAGTCAGGTTGACAGCATGTGGGAAAGAGGAAGTGAAATTTGTTAACTGTACCGAGATCCATGCTGTTCACTTCGGGGGACAGGCTGGTACCAAATTACCCTTATTATGCAAATTCCCTCCCCCAGTGGCTGGGTCCCAGTTGCTCATGGGGACCTTGGAGGGTGCATCTGCTTCCTGTCCTGCTCTGCGGGTGGGGCCCCACCGCCCAGGAGGCCCCAGGGGCCTGGTTCCCGGAGCAGGGAGGGGACCAGCACCCCACTTCCCCAGGCGCCCACTGGCCCCAGAGGAGGGCAGCGCAGGGGACAGAGCCCGGGGTGTCACCTTGCTCCTGTCCTTGGCTTTGCCGCAAAGCGGAAAAAGCAAGGGGACTTCACAGTGAGGGTTTACCTTCCTCTCTAGGAGCATCCCACCCTGAAGCTGGCTTTTTTGAGGCAGCAGGTCCAAGCTGAGGTCTGGCCCCTGGTGCAGTGAGTTCCCCATTTTCTCGGCCACTTCTCTCTGGGCCCAGCCCACCTCCGCCCACCGTGGCCTCTGGCATCCTCTGGCCACCCCTTCCCGGAGCTGCTCCCCATGTGGCACCGCGAGTGCTCCGATGCTCAGCCGGTGGCTTCTTCTCAGTGCCTCTTCCATCTGTTGGCTTTTGGGGGACCTGTTACGGCCCCCCCTGAGGAGGGAGGTCTGGGGGCTGCACTGGCGGCTCTCCTCGCGTCCAGGCGACGCTTCCTCTGCGCGCTGCTCTAGGCGGCCTGCCACCGCCCTCCTGTCCCTGCCACAGCCTTCCTGACAGGTGGCCACCTCCTGCGGCCCTCACGTCCACAGCAGACCTGCGCTCCGCTCTCATCCCGCCGCCTCCGTGGGACGGCACCAAGCCCCCTCTTCAAACCCTCTGCGCGCCTCCCTTTTCCCATTAACAGCTCATGTAGGATGTGGGCCGTGGTGGGCGCACAGGACGCAAGCGGTCGCTGTTCTCTCTCTCTCCCTTCCTTTCTCTCTCTAATCAATGAACATATCCTAAAGTGAGGTTGAAGGAAAAAAAAAAGTCAGTGGAAACCCAGGAATGGAACCTGTCATCCCGTGGGTGGCTCCTGAGACTGAGACCCGGCGCCCGGCCCGTGCCCCGTGGCCGCATCCCGGGCTCCAGGACCCGCTCCGACCCGCTCAGTCGCAACTGGGGGCCGGGAGGTGACTGGCGCCAGCAGCTCCGTCGCCCACCGTTCCCGCCCCCCATGTTCGTCAAGCTTCACGAGGAATCGAGCTGCAGACACTGACGCTGTCCCCACTGTCACCACCAGGCCCACCCCCTCAGGTCACCTCTCCCCTCAGGAGAGCTGGGTGGTTGCAGGTGAGTGCAACCCGATCACGGAGAAATGACAAGGCCTGGCTGTCAGGCGGTGGGCCCCATTTGTCAGTGGGCACGTCCTCTACCCAAGCGACACGCTGTCAGGAGGGTGACCGCGAACGAGGCTGCCTTGGCCAAGGGTCGCTCTGAGAGCCCCCACCCTGGGGCTGACGCAGCGCAGTCTGTGGGCCTCATTAGAGTTTCTGGCCGTTTGGATGAAACGCTGCACAGCGTAGACCTGCTCAGATCTCCTGTTTACTGGACCTGAACCCACAGGACGTCTGGCCATTTCTCCAAAAGGGACAGAGGATTCACACCTACCACGTGGCTTTGGTCATGCGTGTCTGGGGCAGAGCGGAGACAGACCCCCCGGCACCACCCAGACCTGCCCGAGCGCGCAGCGTGTGCCTGAGGACCCTCGGCGCCCCCTCCTCGGCCCGCCGCTCCGGCAGTAAGCCGTGAGCTGTGCAGAGCCAGGCTCATTTTATTTGCCCGCTGCCTGCCCGCCCTCCTGCCCACCCGGAGGTGCCACGCCCGGCAAGGTGGCCAGGAGGCGCCCAGCGCCTGGAAACACCACTCACCTGCGCCCGCGCCAGCCCCGCCGGGCGGAGTTTGCAGGGATCCCGCTCGGCCGCGCCTTCCCCGAGGCAAGCTGGACTTCGTGGGTGGGTCCTACAGTATCTCGCATTTATTTGCTCTATGACTACAGAAGAGGCATCTCAAAGTATACAAAAGGGAACTCAGTTCCTCCAGGGGTCCACCCTGTTCACACCTAAGCCGAAATAACTTAACATCACTGAGGAGGCAGATCAGAGAAACAACTGCATTTTCTCATTGACAGTCCTGTACATGTACCTGCCAGGGGGCAGCTGGAGACCTGCGGCAGCATCAGACACGAGCAAAGGGGACCCTGACCCCCGGCACACAGCCTTGTAAGAAAGTACGCTGGGGTGCGTCAGGGACGATACTGCATATTGGCATCTGGCTCTCAGGGACCGCCGTCCCGCCAGCGGCAGGCGGGCTTCTGCTGTGACACCGTCGTCTCTGCGAAGCCTGCTTTCGGTTCATGTTAAAGTAAAACGTCACACGTGGAGGCCGGTGAGAGGTACGTGGGTTTCGAGGGGAGCGTCCTTCGTTATTGCTGCACCGTGAGGAGCGAGGGGGGAGGGAGGCACCGGCCTCCCCACAGGCTAGCAGGTCTGTTCCATCCCACTTGGGTTTTGGCAACAAGATAAGAGAATGAGAGTAACATTGTAATCAAAGGAGAACAGAAACAGGAGAGCACAAAACAAAACAAAACAACACAGGCGCACCCTCGCTCCGCGCCTGGGGAGCGCCGTTTCCGGGCAAACGTTCCGAGACTTCATGACGCGGCTGCGTCTGCGCTGGACGGGAACACGCCGGTGTCTGCAGCGACGGGGCTGGGGCAGGCCTTGGGTGGTAAAGCGGTGACAGTGCAATTCTTAGGGACTCTCCAGCGAGGACAGGCCCCGGCTCTAAGGTACACGTGACAGAAGGGACCTGGGCTGGGAGCAGGTGCCGGGCTTTCTGCACCCAGGGGAGCTGGTGACCGGAGGGCCGGGGAGGCCGAAGGGCGAATTCTCCTCCTGCTCAGCAGCTGGACCTGCTCCTGCAACCCTCCTGCCTCTGATATTTATTTAAAACGCACCGAGAGTGCGCGAAACCCAGGCACCCCTCCATGCACAGAGCCCCCAAGACACACCCGCACACCACCCAACGACAGACACCACGGAGGGAAGGGGCGTGAGGCATGGGACGCCCGCAACAGCTCTTGGTACAGACTGTGGCCACCTGGTGAACATAATTTAGCTACTGTGTTGCCCTTACAGAAAACCTTATTTAAATACAATGTTTCAAAGGAAAATGCTGTTACAATGTAAAACCCCAGCAAGAGGTGTGGAAACAGACAGTGGCACTGGCTGTGAAAGGCGGTGAGAGGGAGGGGGAAGCGTTTCAGAAAAGAGCTCCTGCCATCGCTATGTACAGCCCTGGGTTCAACCCGCGGACTCGCGGGCCGGCCGGGAAACGGCGGCGGAGTGGCCAGCACGCCGGGGACCTAAGGAGCCTCTCGCCCTGGACTACGGTCGCTGGGCTTGGGCGTCTCTTTCTCTGCAACGGGTGTTGACTTAGAGCCGTCCGTCGCCAGCTCTTTGGCTCCCCTGCCCAGGGTCTCGGTGTGCCACCGTCTGGATGAGGACAGTTGTGTTTATCGCCAGTCTCAAAACGCCACACTCCTCTGTACGCAAGGCGTCCCCTGGCTGCTTTGTGGGCTCCGTCCCTCCACCACCACTCAGATGCGCACGGGAGGGTATGTTTCTGAAGGGGGCTATTTCAGTTATAAAATTTATAATGACTCCCGGGGCTCGAGAGTGAGGCTCCAGGACGCTGCCCGGGAAAGTCCCCCAGTGCCCTCTCCCTGCAAAGCTCCCAGGCCTTCGGGGGCGGGGTTCTCCGCCAGGGGTGACCTGCCCCTGAGGGTACACTGGGCAGCGTCGGGGGGGTTTTTAGTTGTGGACTGTGAGTACTGGCGAGTGACTAGGGATGCTGCTAAATATCCTACAATGCACAGGAGAACCCCCGACAAGGCCCCGCTGGGCCAGGGGGCGCCTCCAGGGCTCACCTGGAGCACCCACCTGCGCGGCCACACCCCGGGGCTTGGAAAGCACGCCTGGTGTGTGCCTGCCGGGCTTAGCACTGGCACCAGCCAGCCTTCCCAGGTTTTGGCCCGGCTTTTACAAAATACCCTCCGAAAATGACATTGTTTGGGGGAGGGGGCTTCCAGGAACCACGGGTGAGGAATTTCAGCTGGCGGTCCCCCCAACATGGCAGTCTCGGGGCTCCCCAGGTAACCCTGTTTCTGACAGTAACAACCTTGTTTTCCTAAAGCAAAGCAAATCCCAACCAACTTAAAAAAAACGGGACAGAACAGAAAACCATCCAGAAATGAAAGCACAGCGGGCCCGTCCAGTCCACGCCGCGGCACCGGGAGGCGGCTGGGCGCCGCTCCTCGCGGGTCCCCGGCCTCGGGGGGCTTAGCTCATGTGGAAACGGTGCTCCCCCCGCGTGATGTGCGACGAGAACTCGTACCTGTCCTGGCTGTGGTAGCCGCACATGTTGCACTCGAAGGGGTCGCGGAAGCCGTGGCAGCCCATGTGGATGGTGTACATGACGTGGTCCAGGAACAGCACGCGGCAGTGTTCACACTTGTACACCTTGATGGGCTCCCCGCTCGTGCCCACCACGCGGAAGGCGTCCTGGGGGCTGTCAGAGGCGGCTCGCAGCACCTCGTAGGCCGCGTGCTCCTCCTTGATGGAAAGCCCGTTGCGGGCGTGGGCGCCAATGTGGTTGGTCAGGTAGATGAGGCCTCCCCGGTGCTCCTCCGTGTTGCTCTCCGTGTCCGTGGAGTCTTGGCAGCTGTTGCTCGGGGACGCCTCCCTCTCGGAGGACAGCGACTTGGCCTTGGACAGCAGCAGCAGGTTCTCCACGGCGCTGTCCTGGGCCGAGTGGTTGGCCCTCCCGGGGCCGTCCCCGTGGGCCTTGTGCAGCGGGTACAGCGGGCTGATGACCGGGACCACCTCGGAGCTGCCCGGGGGCGTCTGCACCAGCGGGCGCAGGGACTCGGCCCCCAGGTAGCTGATGGCGTTGTTGATGGCCTGGTCCATCACGTGGCTCTGCATCATCTCGCTTTCCTTCTCGTAGCCGGTGCCACTGTCGTAGGGCAGGTCCGACAGGCACTTGTCACCTGCGGGAGGCAGGCGACAGTCAGGGAGGCGGGGTTAGTTAGCCCTGTGTGGGGCAGCAACAGCCAAATCTTCACCCGGGGGCACCCAGTTTCGGGGGGTCCGCAGGCTGCAGTGCGAACACCCCCAGCCCAGCCCAGCGCCCGGCCCAGGCAGGGTTGGCATTTAAAGAAATCCTGCTGGACACACAAGTAATGACTCAGTGGAACAGGGAATGTGCCTCTCGGTTTAAAAGCACAGATTTAAACAGACTAAAGCAAGGGCTGGGTCCTTTCTCTGTATAACTTCATATATAATTAAACATGGTTATATTTCAGCTTCACGCTGAAAGGATGTATGTTCAATACGTAATTTATAATTTATCATGAATTTATCTAATTAAAATACATAATCATGTGACTATTCACACGAATCTGCAATGTATTTATTTAAAACAGTATTACATCATGTATTTTAAATCCAGAGCTTTAACATTCTGCGAGAAATTTAATCAGAGTGCCTGAGAACGGTGCGTTCTGGGTGATAGGACAGCGGTCCCCCCCCGCCCCCCACACTGCCAGATGGGCTCCGACTCGGCTTAAAGGCGACGCTCAGGCTTCGCGGCTGCTGCCCACACCCCTCGCCTGGAGCCCCGCTGCCTCCCCCCCCCCGGCGGCCCCCGGGCCCTACCCCACAGAGGTGGGGGAAGCGGGCGGCAAACCGAGCCACGGGGGAGGCTGTGATGTCCACCTGTTCTTTCAAAAAGGACTGAGGCCTGGCCGGCGCTGCTCGGCGGTTAGAGCGTCAGCCTGAGCACCGAAGGGCTCAGGTTCGATTCCCAGCCAAGGGCACGTACCTGGGCTACAAGTTCAATCCCCCGCCCTGGTCAGGGCATGTAGGAGGCAGCCAGTTCATGTGTCTCTCTCACGGTGATGTTTCTCTCCCCCCCCCTTCCCTTCCACTCTCTCTAAAAAATCAATGGAAAAAATATCCTGGGGTGAGTATTAACAACAACAATAATAAACTGACTGACCCAGAGAGGCCCCGGGAGTTGCTGCCTAGGACGGGCCGCAAGCCCCCGTGGCCCACGGACACCCGTGATCTGAGCTCGCGGTTTGCAGGAAGCTTGCTTCCTGTGAAAGCTAAAACCCGAGTCTAGCTTTGGCTTCTTGTGATTAGCTTTTGAGCAAACATTTTCATACAGAAACAAAACACATTTCCTCGAAGATACGCCTTCTCGATATACGGGCTGTGAACTCAGTACGAAACCTCCACTTCACGGCAAAGCCATCGATCGCTGTTGCCGGTCATCGTCAGCTACGGATGAGCTCTGCTCGCCCAGGCTCGTTCCTACGTCAAAGCCCACGAGGCCACCCAGGGCGTGTGGGACACATTCACAGCTCCCCTCTCACTCTGTTCCTTTCCCTCCTTCAGCACATCTTCACTGAACATCTACTGAGGCCCAGACAGTGGGGACACAGAGCCGAGCAAGTAAGAACGGGCCCTTCCCCAGCAGCACAGAACAGGCAGGGTGCTGACCCCAGAGCCAGACCTCACAGGGCTTCCCTCGTCCTCTGAGAAGAAAGAAGGCTGGCTGGACAGGGTCACCCAGGCTCCAGGCAGAGGACGGGACAGGGCCACCCAGGCTCCAGGCAGAGGACGGGACAGGGTCACCCAGGCTCCAGGCAGAGGACGGGACAGGGCCACCCAGGCTCCAGGCAGAGGACGGGACAGGGTCACCCAGGCTCCAGGCAGAGGACGGGTCAGCCGGGCGAGGGCCCTTGTGTCCCACAGCGAGAGCAGGAGGTGAAATGGGTCAGACGTAGCCTGGAGCTTCCAGGGGCCGAGGGAAGGTGGTAGGGCCTGAGCCCTGGGTGCAGGGCGGGTGGGGAGAGCACTGGAGGGTGGGCAGAGCTGGGCCCTCAAGAGGCTTTGTCCAAAGGACAAATGAAGCCACTGGAGGGCCTGAAGGGAGAAGCCCTTCTCCAGTCCACAGGGGAAGACCAGGCTGGGAGGGACAAAGGGAAGGGCATCAGCCCCAGGCTCCCCCAGGAGTCCCGGTCATGGCTGATGGTGGCCGGTGGGGCAGGAGCAGGGGAGGGGGAGGCTCCCCACACCTCCCACCCGACCCGGCATCAAGGTCTCCTGCTAGACTCCAGCAACGGAAGGATAAGCTACCCATGAACTACCCCACAGATTGTACTTATTAATAATTCTTTTTTAAAAAAAAATCTGTGACCATTGCCCAGCTGGTGTGGCTCAGTGGTTGAGCGTCGACCCATGAACCAGGAGGTCCCAGTTCGATTCCCGGTCAGGGCACAGGCCCGGGTTGTGGGCTCGATGCCCGGCAGGGGGCCTGCGGGACGCAGCTCTCTCATTGATGTTTCTCTCTCTCCCTCTCCTTTCCTCTCTAAAATCAATAAAAACACATTTAAAAAAAAATCTGTGACTGTTGATACTGGCCTAGGAAGAGGCCCCATCGCTCTACCCATATATTGCTCTTTAGGTCTCATTTGTCGCTTTGTAATGGATGTTTATCACGTAACAGCCCGGCTTCCCTTCATTCTAACCTACTGGTGGTCAGGGCGGCATGTTTCCTGATAACGTACCATGTGGTCCTCAGATCACAGGAAGAAAACTTGTTGGTGGCCGTCACCCCCTCCACAGACACCGACCAGGGGGAATGTGTATGTGAAGCGGGTGAGGGGCCCAGAGGTGCTGTTTCTCTCCGAAGGTCAACAGGACTGACTGGGCCGCAGAAGGAAACCACAGTGTTTTTCTGGGTGTGTTGAGGAGCTAAAGGTCTTGTTACACTAACCCCAGGACAGAATTTAGCTGTTCTGGCTCACACCCCGGTCTGTCCCTCCACCAGCTCTGTCGACGAGAGAAGGGAGCATGACTGTGGACAACTCTAATAAATATAAAAGTGCTTGTAGCCCCACCCAAAATGATGCTTTCCCACCTAACGACCCTGTTCCTCCCCAAGGTCATGGTTCTGAGGTTTCCAAGCAACCACTGAAATCTGTTCCTTTTTTTTTTTTTTTTTTTTAATATATCTTTATTCGTTTCAGAGAGAGGAAGGGAGAGGGAGAGAGAGAGAAACATCAATGATGAGAGAGACTCATTGATCAGCTGCCTCCTGCACGCCCCCGACTGGGGATTGAGCCCACAACCCGGGCATGTGCCCTGACCGGGAATTGAACCCCGATCGCCTGGATCCTAGGTCGACACTCAACCGCTGAGCCACGCCCGGCCAGGCGAAATCTGTTATTCTCAAAGCTTGGTATCAACAACAAATAGATGAGGGGGGAAAACCACACATATATCAGATTCCCGTGGCATATTGAAACAGCCACAGGATCTCTCTTTCCTAACATTCCACAAAGTGAGAAGAAAAAACCCCCACAAAATTCACTTAGGCAACCGGGTAAAGAAAGACACATATTCTAATGAAATACGTATTTGAAAAAGTCAAAGAACAAGAAAAGAAAATTCTGGCATGAGATACATGGCAAAGCTCACCTCCAAAAACCTTAAGTACGAATCAACACAATCCTCAGCATTTGCCCTAAAACCCTCATATCAGCAGAACGTTAATGCAACAGGTATTTTTTCCATTTCTGATAAAAAAACAGTTGAAACCTCTACTAGTGAGAACCAGGTGACACTGGATGAGTGGCCCTGAGGTTGGTTCACTGTAGTGAAGTCTTCCTCTCTGCACTGAGGGGCACACAGCCCTGGGGATGGGGACCCCCCCCCCCCGGCAACCAGGCTCAGTGACAACAAATTTGGGGCATTTAACCCAATCTCCAAACAAGGGGGGGAGAGCCAGCCAAGAGGTAGTCTTCTAACAAACACTACGCTCTGCCTCACCTAACTCCCCCACCCCATCCTTGGCATTCTTTCAAGATTTAGAAACGTCGATAGCTCTCACAAAAAAAAAAAAAAAAAAATCTCAGATACAGTGGGAAGGATGTCAAAACACCAGTCAATCTGTATCAGCCCAAGAAGAACAAGCGAGATGAAAAGCAACACCGTGGTTACTGTGAAAATATTTTCTAGCAGCACAGAGGGAGAAAGGAAGTAACTCAAACCACTGAGCCACCCCGGAGAGGAGCTCAGTTCAAAGAAGGGAGGAAATGCTCGTAATGGCTCTGAGACACAGACGCAGTAATAAAAAGAAAGGTACCGTAAGGAGGCATGTTGAAACAACAGAAAGATGAAAACGGAGGCTGCAGGTCTCAGGAAACAAAATATCCAAACAGTGTTGTTACAGGACTGATACATGGATCAGAGGCAGCAAGTAGTGAAACAGAAGCTACAAAAAATGGAATGGTTGACACAGAGGAAAAACACAAGATAGTAACATTGAATAAATGTGAAAAATAAAGGTGAAATGCTAACAGATGTGGAAGACAAATTACCCAACATAGGACAACTGGTATCCCTGAATCGAGACAACAGATGGAACAAAGATGCATTTATATAAGAGAGAATTTCCCAGAAATAAAGAAAAGAAAAGGGAGTCCCCATATTAAAATGTCGGGAAATTTTTATTCAGAATGCAAAACTCCAAGTCACACCCTAATGCGGGTATTTAACTTTAAGGTTAAAAAAAGAACTCTTTGGGCATTTAGGGAGAAAGTGAAATCTCACCATCGTCATCATGACAAGATCTGAGAAGTTCTCAGAGGGACAAAACGGGTGACCCGACACCACTCGCTCAGCCAAGTAGGCAGCAAGCAGCTGTCTCAAACACAAACAACTGTGGACACAGAACGCCAATCGGACCTTCTCGAAAAAAGTCCTGTGAGCGTAAAAGTCCAATCAATTAAGAGATGATTGATGTTAACAGAAACAGTGACACCTGAAGCTAATACAATAGTGAATTTCAGCTGTGTGGAATACTACGCAGCTATAAAAAGGAAGGAGCCCTTGCCCTTTGGGACAGCATGGAGGGACCTGGAGAGCATTATGCTGAGCGAAATAAGCAGTCAGAGAAAGACAAGTGTCTCATAATCTCACTCATATGTGGAATCTAATGAACAAAATAGACTGAGGAACAAAGTAGGTCCAGAGACATGGAAGCATGGGACAGACTGAGGGACCTCAGAGGGAAGGCGGGGGGGGGGGGGGGGGGGGGGGGGGGAAGAGATTAACCTAAGAACTTATGTGCATATAGCATAACCCAGGGACACAGACAATAGTGTGGTGAAGGCCCGCACGGCGGGGTGGGGGGGTGGAGGGGGTCAATGGGGAAAAAAAAGGGAACATCTGTAATACTTTCAAACAATAAAGATAAATTAAAAGAAAAAAATTTAAAAAATGAAATAGTTATAAAAGAACTGGGTCTGAGCCTTTAATCTATTTAAATACAGAGTTAATAATAAATAGCTGAACTGTTCTCATAGTTCTGATTCCAGAACAGAGTGTGAAATAATGAAGCTGGACAGTGGACATATAAAAACATAACTGGACGCTGGGAAGTGGGAGGATGTCCCTCTTTTTCAAAGTAGTGAGTCAGTAGATAGTGACGGAAGTGACATAAATGAATAAAGAGTGATGTAAAGGTTCTAATGTTTTTTATAATATACCTTTTTAATCTTAGAGACAGCCTTTACAAACATATTTTCATGAGAAAATATTTATTTGAAGGTGAGCCAGTTTGGTTCCTGTCCTCCTCTTACATTTAAGACACGTGTAAATGGTGCTTTCATTAGACGTAGCATCTCGCACGCGACAGGCTCCTCACGGTGTCATTTACACCTGTGTCAGTCCCCCTACCCCCCCCCCCCCCCCCCCGCATTCACAGACAAGGCGCAGAAATGAAAGGGTATTTAGAATGAATCTCAGCTAATATTGCTAATTTCTGGATGTTGGGTTTTGTGGTGATTTTTAAAAATATGTTTTTATTGACTTCAGAGAGAGAGGAAGGGAGAGAGAGAAACATCAGTGATGAGAGTCACTGACCGGCTGCCTCCTGCACGCCCCCTGCTAGGGATCGAGCCCGCAACCTGGGCACGTGCCCTGACCAGGAACCGAACCGGTGACCAGTTGGTGCACAGGGTGACGCTCCAACCGACGGAGTCACCTGGCCAGGGCTCAAGGCTTTTCTTTTCTTTTTTAAACATGGAAGCTTCTCAATCTCGAGGCCACACCTAAGCTGTGGTCTCACCGAGGTGGCTGCAGCAGTTTCACCGAGAGGCTCATTTGGTTAGAAGCCTCCGAAAGCTCAAGGAGGCCCATGTGCACCCACTAGGCCCTCGGCAGGGACCCGAAGGAGGAAGTCCCCCCGGCTTCCCAAGGTCAGTGACCCTTAGCAGTTGTCCGACCCCTGGCTGCACCTCCTTGCAGCGTCTCCCTGGCCACCGGCAGCCACTGTTCCTACTGCGCCCGGAGTGAGCCCCACACTCTCCCCTCAACCTGGGAGGCTTGAGCCCCACCGCCAACGGCTCCTGGTGCCAGAGCTCCACCTGCTCCGCTCAGGAAGTACAAGGGCTCCCTCGGCCCAGCCTGAGGCTCACATGTGTGGGCGACTCCCCCACGTGTCCCCAGCCCATGGTTTGCAAAAGCGTCTTTAACTTCCTTCCCCCACCTCTCCCTACCCCCAGCCTGTGACAAACCTCCATTTAAAACCTGATCAAAAGGAAGCCTATTTTATGTGCAACAGGGAGGGAGGCTAGAGCCCCAAGCACGCGGCCTCTGCTGTGTGTCCCCCTTCCTGCTGTCCCCTCTGTCCTGTGGGACAGCAGGCACCTCTGGGACCAGCTTCATTAACCAGGAACCCCCCCCCTCCTCTCCGACAACACACATTTCCCAGGCTCCCCGAAGGCCTTGAAAATCTGCAGATTAAAAGTGAGACTCGATGTTCTCCAGAGCCTGGCTCGGTCATTTCTGTTAGCAGCACCCACTGCACTGGAGTCACCCTGACTCTCAGTTTCTGTCACCGAGTCCCTGAGCTGACCCCAATGCTCCCCTCTCTCCAGCCTCTCTCCTCCACAGCCTCCCCTCCTATGCCAGCCCCGCACCCTCCCTCTCCACAGGGCGGTCTCCATTTGCCAGGATGGGGCTCCAATCAGCATAGGCCGGTGCTTTGTTCTGCCTGCTGAATTAGGATATTTTCTTGCCTTGGCATTCAAGGCCTCACCCCGAGGCCAGAGCACAGTGACAACTTCATTCTTATTGCTTCCCTGAGGGACGTGAGGGACCCAGATCACGCTGGGTCCTCGACAGTATCCCGCCTGTCCCCGCTCCCGTCCCCACACCAGCATCACCTCTCTTTATTTTTATCTGCCTGCTGAGAACCCTCTCCCATTCTTCCTCTATCAGGAATGGACTCGACCTGATTCTTCCCTCAAGGTCACTGTCACCTTCAGAAGCCTGTACTGGTCTTTTTTCCCAGGCATGACCCTCCCCCACGGCCTCTGTCTGGAGGTGACCCTCGGCCATGATCCTGTGATAATAGTTGACCTTAATATTGACAGTTGCTAAATATTCTCACATCCTTCGTGTTACTTTCTGTTCATAAAACCCTGTGAGATATACAAAGAATAAACCCAAGGCTGGGGGGGGGGGTGTTGAACAATCTCACCGAGGGGACAGTGTTCACGTGTGGCTGTGACTGACACCCAGGTGGCCCTGGGCCCGGAGCGCCTGCACTCTCACACCTGCCTCCACCCTCTTTTCTGCCCGTCAGTGTCCGGCCTGGGCGGCGGCTGCTGGTGCACCTGTCTGCCACCTACACCGGACAGCAAGCTCCTGCAGGACAGGTGCCTCCTCTGCCCTCTCCCTCAAAGCCCTGTCACAGGCAGAGATCCACCTGTGAACACAACAATCGTGGCTGGGTCCCTCTACCCTGGGCTCCTCTCCTGGGCCAAGTGCTATGTCATTCTGCCCATCAACCCTTCAAAGCAGCCCGTGTGCGGAGCAGCGTGGGCTCCGAGTGAAAATGGCCAAGTCAAGCTCAGGCAGGGGGTGCCCGGGCTGTGCCTGAGCCTCGGGCTGAGCCGGGCCCGCTCTCTGACCCCTTGCACACTGATCCACCCCCCTGGTGCCCACCGAGTGTCCACAGGCAGATCCCAGCGAGCGCCCGGACACCCCAACATCACGTCTAGGACAAAGTACTCAGAGAAAATTTGTCCTATTATGAAGCCTACTGGAAAATTTCCCAAGGCATTTAAGACATGCTAAGCTTGCCAATTTCTGCTTTCTAAAAAATGAGACACTTTTTCTCTCTCCTACCCTCCGCTAGTGACCACCTGAGTCTAAAATACCCACAGAGTTGTGTGTTTTTTTAAGAGACAGCAAACGTTTAACTCTTACCAACAAATTTCTGAGGCATAGAGCTCTTACGTTTGGCGACGTTACTTGCGAGCCTGTCCAGCACCAGGGCTCTCTCGGCTCCTGCCTTGCACAGGTCTTCTGCCATCTCCCCGTGGTTCGTCTCTTCTTTAATGACTAAAGCCAAAGACATCAGAGAGGCCAGCTTAGAAATGCTTACGGGGAATGGTCCAGGCCTGTCCTGCGTTACCCCGACGCAGAGATTGTTTCCAATCTTCCTAGCAACCTGCCCAGTGACCGCACTGCTCAGAGCCGCCTGCTGAACACACCTGTGGGCTCCACATTGTCCCCCAAGACCGAGGACCGAATGTCGCCGCTATTAACATAACGCGGGCTGTGATTCATTGTGTCCCTTTGACAAATCCTCTTAACTTTTCAAATACTCCCTGATCCCCTAACTCGGTCAGTCCTGACACTGGGCATCTGAGAACCGAAGGACTGTCAGAGCCAGAAATGACCAAAGGGTCCGACTCCCTCCTGGGCGCAGGGAACTGAGTGAGAAGCAGAGGAAATGCTCGAAATGCTACCGCAAATCCTGGCAGCGGGAGAGAACCAGCCCTCCTGAGCCCTGCGCACGCAGAGGAAAGCAAAGCCCGCACCCGGGGCCGCGGGAGAGTCAGGAGCCCTGGGGGAGCTGCTGCTGGACGGAAGGGGTGCTTCCCGCTCATCTGTGCTCTCCTCACATTGTCTCTTCCTTCCCGCCACTGAAGATGCAACACTGTATCCTGCATGGCCTGCTCTATATCCTAGTTTTATACGGTTGGATTTTTGGAAATACAGCTCTTCCACCTCCCTGCAGTTCATCCTCATGTGCACGGAGCTGAAAATGTCAATGGACCATATAGCTAATCAATAGCTAATCAATTCTTCCCACACAGTTTCTAACCAGTCCCTTTAACCCCAGAGGATGTATCGCAGGGTCTTTGCAAAGTGTATCCATTTCTCTCCGTGTCACGGCTACATTTTAACACAGCACGAGACAGAACTCTTCTTTCACAAAAGAGCCAATTCCCTCACTGATTTTCTCCAGAGACACTTTCCAGTACATGGTTTCCAGATTCCAGTAAGATTTCCAAGCCCGTCTGCTGTGAACCCACGCCCGGGTCTGGGAGACCCACGCGCGGTGTCCAGCCCTGTCCCCCCGCCTCCCCCACCCCGTCCCCCTTGCCGCAGGGTGGCTGGGTAGCTTTCCTCCTCGTGGCTTGCACGCCACCCGCTGAGGTTATTTCTAGTTATTTTATGCCTTCGCTGCATCATTATGAATGCCACTTTGAAGAAGTATTTCTCAAATTGGTTAATATCACTGGTAGATGGAATTCTGAACATCAGAAATGTGTTTCTTATTCAATGGGCAACATAACACCCTGATGTCTTTGAGGGATGCGCATGAAACCATCAAGTTCAATACTGCTGGTCGAACTTGGACCTGTGGCGCTAACAGGCCCCCGTAGGTGTCCGTCCCTCCCTGAGGGCAGGCACGGTGCCACCAGGGGGTTTCCCCCTGCCCGGCTGCGGGCTCCTGAGCGCCTCACCCTCGGGGTCCTCAGAGTGAGGGGCAGTCGGCCCCCAGTTCCCGGTCACCGGCTGCTCTGCCCTCCACTGTATTTCCCACCAAGGGTCTGCAACGCAGTCTGCGCACCTGAGCCTCCAGCGGAACTTACGTGCTCCGTGCACACATTGGGTGATTACTGCAGGTGATCAAAATGCTTTCTATTCAAAGATGCTGCAGTCATAAAAATTAATATTTTCTACATCCTATAAGCTGGGTTCTGTTTGTACTTAATCCAAAAGAATGGCCCCAGCGAAGGGGGTTGGGAGAGGGAAGAGTCTGCTGTGGGTGGGGGTGGGTCTCGGGCTCGTGGGAAAGAGAGGAGATGACGGAGACACAGCGAAGCCAAGCGACCAGGCGTCCCCTGCCCAGCCCAGCCCAGCCCAGCCCTCTGCCTGCCCTCCCAGCCCGGGCACCGTGTTGGGGGCCTTTCGTTAAAGCCTCTGCAGCTTTCCAAGATCCCTCAACCGGCACTAACTGCCCCCCAGCAGCCTTCCTAGCGCCTGAGGACGTCCCGAGGTTCCCCAAACAACCGAAGCGCCGGAGGTTAGAGGTGAACATTTTAGGACTGAATTGCTTCTGACCATAAGGTTATTGACATCGCAACGGACAAGCACTCAGCCTCAGGTGGCCGTCCTTCACGGCCTAACCCTGCGTGTCTGGGGACGTGTGTGACACGCGTGCACACTCCACGCCCGCACGCCCCCCCCTCTCGTGCCTCGCCCCGCGCTGTGGGCCAGGCGGGAAGCATCGCTCCCACTGAAGAGACGAGCTCAGGGTCACATTCAGTAAAAGATTCAGGGTTGGAAGTGGGACCCAGGCCCCGGGGATGGGCCCCGCTCGTCCCCGCGAGGAAGCTGTCCCCCGCTGTGGCTTCACGCGCGTTTCCATGGTAATGAGGACAGTAGAGAAAACCGGCGGCTCTGTGTGCGCCTCGCTTGTCTTCTCTAGTCCGTGTGTAGACTTTTAAAGGGAGGCTCGCATTATGGTACTTAATAGGGCTTCGTGTAGTGGAGAATGGGTCCTCGGTGAGCGCCGGTTGCGTGGGTAAATGGCCATTTAAACGCTAATCAGCAGCACTTATCTCTAAGCCCCGTTCATTTATTTTTTACGGAAAAATACAACACCTGAGTGTTTACATTTTAAAGGAGCACAAACCACCTTCTCACCCCTGGTCCCCCACCTTGGGCCTGGCCGCACATCGGCATCTGTTACACTCTTCTTCTTATTGTGTTTAACACCTAGTCTCCCGCTTCCGCGGGCCCTCAGCACCTTTCTGCTGTGGAAACACGCCTGAGCCTCTGCGGGACGCTAAACGATCATCTCAGGGACTGTCCCCATTTCCCAGGCGAGAGGAGCGGGCACAGAGAAAGCAGCCTCCCCGGGCGGAGGGACGGTGGGCGGGGAGACGGCGCCAGGCCCCCCCGTGCCCTCTCCCTGCCCAGACAGGTGACCTTCACCCTCGCCTGACCTTCTCTCCCGCTCTCGCCCGCCTTAACGACCTGAGTGTCCTTGAATGTTCTAGTGCCACTGAACTGTCCCCTGAAAAATGGGTCAGGTCCTGAGCTTTCTCTTGTAAAAAATAAAAGACAATCGAATAAAATTTAGAATTTAAAAAATGACCCGTCCCCTGGTGGGTTCCCTTCACGCGCCGTTCCCTGGAGTCCGACGGCTGAATGTGGCGTCCTACACGCTCAGCTACTCGCTGGACTGCTCGCCTTGGTGCAGCGACTGTTTTTCCAGGGGTCGTGCTAATAAGCCGTGCTTCGAAAGCAAGAGGGCGCCTTCGCTGATCTATTCCTAAACGTCCCTGCCTTCCTAAGAGAGGAAAGCGCCTGCGACGACACCGCCGTCCCTGAGTGAGTCCCGCCGCCTGGGCCACCCTCCCCTCCATTCTCCACTTTAAACGATCTGCGGGGGGGTCAGGCGCGCCCCCGAGAAGCACCGCGCTCAGGAGGAAAAGGCGGCCGCTCCCCGAGTCCGGCCACAGCGCCACGCTGGCCGTCATGGCTAAATCAGGCTCGCGCTCTCGCACCCACGACCACAGCCAGCCTGGAAGCGCTTATTGGATACACGTCATGAAAGCAGCTTTTCAACAAGATTTCACGTCCTGTGCTGGTTACGAGGCACGAAGGACCGATCAGCCCTGCCCGGTGTGGCTCGGTGGTTAGTGCCGGCCCTCGGGCTGAAGGGTCCTGCGTGCGAGTCCCGGTCAGGGCTCGCTCCTCCACTGCAAGCTCGGTCCCGGCCCAGGTCAGGGCGCATGCGGAGGCAACCCGTCCATGTGTCTCCCTCGCACTGATGTTTCTCTCTCAGTCTCCCTCCCTCCCTCCCTTCCACTCTCTCGAAAAAAATCAATGGAAAAAATATCCTTGGGTAAGAATTCCCAAAAATACAAAACAAAACAAATAACACAAAAAAGGAGCAACCAATACTCCAGGTTAAAATAATTTACAAAAGACAAAAAAAAACAAAAACAACCTCAAAATGTCAAGGGTCACTAATATCTTAGAAACTTCCCCAGATTTCAGGAGGGAGGGGCTTGAAGGTCATGCTCCCTCCGGTGGGATAGGAGTGGGCTCCTAGCGGAACTGTGGGGTGTCAGTGGCCAGAGGCTCCCCTGGGCCCTGGCGGGGGGCGGCCCCCCCGGGCCGGGGCAGGCCTGGCTCCCGCATGCTGTGGCGCTTACCTGGGTACAGCGTGCCTGGAAGGCCCATGGTTTGCAAGTAGTTGTGGCAACGCTCTTTATGTTCCTCTAAAGAGCTTCGCTGTTTATAGCTTCGGCCACAATATCCACATTTGTGAGGTTTACCAACTGCAGGAGACAGAATTGAGTTCGAGACCCCCGTTAAACTCCGGCCTTACGGGAAGGGGGGATGCATGCAATACAGTCATTACCAAAGAGCCAAAAACTCTGCTCCTGAGAGCTCAAAGCGTCAGGGACTGGTCAGAACTGCTAACTTTAACGATGGTAACGCCGAGGGGTTTTCTCGATTCCCCAAGAAGCCCTGCGAGTTCTGTTCCATGTCAATCCGTCCACTCCACCGACCACTGATCTCTCCTGCTAAAATCACTGACATCCGTCCTTAAACTGGCGGGAACGCACCTCCAAGGAGTTACAATGAGGACAGGTCCCCTGGGCAGAGGCGGGAGGAAGGTGGCCTGTTGGCTGAGTGATCTACAGATTCACCTCTTCAGTTGGACTCTGGTCCCCATCTGCACCGGGGCTGGATATAATGCAACCAAAGTAAATTCCTTTCCAGGGTATAAACTGGATAATTTGAGGTCTCTAAGAAACCATAAAGATCAGTATCTTTAGCCCGGACGACGTGGCTCAGAGCATGAGCATCGACCTAGGATTCAGGAGATCGAGGTTTGATTCCTGGTCAGGGCACATGCCCGGGTTGTGGGCTCGATCCCCAGCTGGGGGCGTGCAGGGGGCAGCCGATCAGTGACTCTCATCATTGATGTTTCTCTCTCTCTCCCTCTCCCTTCCTCTCTCTGAAACCAATAAAAACACATAGAAAAAAATCAATATCTTTAATGAAAGGAGCATTTATTTTCCAAAATGCATTTTCTTGCTCTAACTTAGACAAGTTATTTTTTTCTCCCAAAGAGCCACAGGACGGCGTGGGCTCCAGAGGGGCGTGTTCTCTGCCTGCGCGCTCAATATGGGGGCCGCCGGCCATCTGAGGCTCCTGAGCATCTGAGGTTGACTAGTGTCACAAGAACTGAAGTTTTCGTTTTGTTTAGCTTTAATTGATTAAAATTAAAATGTAAATACCACATATGGCTGGCGGCCAATTCTATACAGTGAGTTTAAGTGCTTCCTAAATTTTATTGGGTATTATTGTAGGAAATAAAATTAGGATTCACATCATGCCTAAGTTTCCAGACTTTAATACCCAGCACTTTAAGAGATGAAACAGACAAAGTTTCTTCAATTACTTCTTAAAGAATCCACATTTCCTTCTAAGGTCAGAATAGTCTTCTCCTTCCTTCTCATAACGTTAGATTTCACTTACTTGAAAGTATTATGTAAAAGTCAATACCACCTAACTAGGAATGTTGGGTGAAATGGGTCAAGCAAAGCTTGTATTGGTTAAGTCTCTTCCTTAGGTGGATGGAATCTATGGTTAAAGGAAACAGAGACAAAAAACAAAATCGGAGCCCTGGAACATTCCACACAGGAAGAAAGGGTCTTCATTTGTAGAAGGTGTTGTTTCCCTACCAACGTTGAAATGTACGATGTTGCCTAAAACATAGTTTTACAGAATATAGATAACCCTGCAAGGTCCTTTCCTGAAAAAGCTGTAACTTCTTAGCAAATTCCTATATCTAGGGCACGGTGTCTGAAGGTCCATTTTTCTGAGTATGTGACTGATTTGGACTCTGGAACCTAAGAAAGGCATTTACTGTGACAACAGAGCTAAGGCAGGTCTTGAAGCGTAGCCCAACATTCTTCAGGAAAGAAAGTCCAACTAAAATTCCAAAGAAAGCGGTAAAGAAGGAATGGGTCCCTCCCCTGCCTGCCCGACTACCTGAGCCCCTCTGGTTGTCAGCGAGGGGCAATTCTACAGTGACCTCACCACGGAGGGGTTGGTCTCTGGAGCCTCAGGCCACCGGCAGTTGCTAGGAAAGCTGGGAGCCGGATTGCGTTTTTGGCAGAATGGAGGAGCGGCCATTTCCCAATGAACAGAACGGGGCCACCTTTGAGTTTGCAGACACAGGCTGAAGTCTTCATGTATTTCTAGTGAAATCATCTTGTAGAACCTGAATCATTTCTTCCAAGAGCCGTGTATTAGCGGCACCTTCCTTTACCCATCAGAGTCATTAGGTGCTTCCTCAAGACAAGATTGTTGACTTGCTCATCGGTGGACCCACAATAGGAGTAACCTGTCCAAAACCTGCCTCTGTCACAGAGAATTACTCAAGAACTTAGAGCAGGACACAGCCAGGCCTCCAAGGAAGCAAACAGGCATGGAGCCAGAGTCATCTAAAATACTGAGTCAGGTGTTCCTAACGTCACAGCAGGAAAGGAAAGAGAGCAGTTTCATCCTAAGCTTTCAGGACTGATGAATATGCAGGAGAGATTCCTCCTGCAAATCAGCATAATCCGGGGATGACCATGAGCTGAGGACAGGCCCACGTGGGAAGCTATGCTCCCTACAACCCCGTGCTGGATTGCTGTCACCCATGCTGATGTCTGCTTGACACCTTATAAATGACATCTGCCAAGTTTCTCTGTCCTCCATCACCTGGGAGGCACTGCACACAGGCTGCATAATCATCACATCTGAAGCCTGCATGGAACCTGCTTGTCACTTAGTCCCCGCACACCTTCACCTCCACCTGACACATGCCTCTCATTACAGACGCATGGAAACATTTAAAAATGCCCACTGTCACACTGTCACCATCCCACTTTGGAGAGGCCCCTGTTCTCCCTGTCACCTGCAGCAACACCCTCCCCAGCCTTCAGCCATCCCCATCCCAGATGGGTGGGGGTGGCCTTGGTCCCACTGTCACTGGGGCTGATCTGTCCCCTCAAGGGGAGGAGCAACTCCCTGGCTTTGTGTGGCTCCTTTCTTGGAAGATTTTAAGACTCTCCCCCCAATAGTCACAAGTTAATAATGAAGAGTGTTTTGGGAGCCTCCTCCATGTTGAGAACCAGGAAGGAGGTCAGGATGGAGAGGGGACGGCCTGGCTGAGCACTAGGGTACCAGGACCTGGCTCCCCCTTGCTCCTGGATGAACTCCGCAGGTTCCACTCACAGGAGAATAACAAGTTTCCACCACACTTGCTAACATGCACCCTGCACCCCTTTCTGGGGTCACTTACAGAACTGTGTATCCAGGTGGAACATCTCTGAAGGTGAACCTCAGAAATGCATCTTTCTGCTGGGACTCAAGCCCTTTTCTACTGGAGTCTCCCCTGATGCCCCCCACCCTGGAGACCAACCCTCTTCTCCTCGTGCTCCCCCCCCCCATGTCACAGCACTGGGAACACGCTGGTGCTTTGCTACTTTGTACCTGTATCCTCCACTGTGAAAGGGGGCCCTTGGGGTGCTCAGTACATGGGTGACAAAGAAATGGACATAGCAATGGACACAGAATCCCTACACTAACTAGGCTGATAACATTTGGGAAGGAGGTGGCTTGAGCCCAGGAAAACCTTCCCAAGGACCCAGCACCCCTGCTTTGTGGGGAGGCACCTCTGATGGGCGCTGCCCTGGGGATGTCAGGAAGGAGCTGGTCTGAAGCTTCTGTCTCCCAGCACCCTGCTCGAGAGGAGTCCTTGAAACATCATGGTTTTGATGGACAGCTCCAGGAGGGCAGGGGCGAGGGCCTGTCACCTCCTGTCCCCAGAGCCTTCCTAGGGCTCAGGCACACCATGCAGGCCCCACACTGTCCTCCTCTGACCTGTAAGATTATGGGGCCACCCGATAATGAAAAATAGCAAGAAATACTCCTTAGGAGGCAGAAGATCTGATCTGATCTAAACTTGTGCTTCACGGTGGGGAGAGCTGAGGACTTGGCGCTTCCTGGTCACTGTGACCCAGCTGGCCCTCCGATTACCTAGGATGTGTTTACTGAAATCTGGTAACCGGCCTCTCAAGTGAGACATGACCAGCTCCTGGTGTGAGAGCTACACTCGGGCCCGGGGGGGCAGCGTGGCTTCAGGTGACAGGTGTCCGCCCAATCAGGACAGGTCCGGGTGAGGTGTCACCTATCACCTGTGCAATGACGCTACTGAAATCCTGAAACCCTCTGTAGCCCAGGAGCATGTGCGGCTCAACAAGGAACACAAAGGCATATATTTGGGAGCTTTGTGGGCATTAGCAGGACCCCCAATGAAAGCAGAGCTGGGAACTCCTTTAAAGAGACCCACTTACCTGACAAAAGTGGATGGGGGGCCTTTTCTGAAACACTTTCCCTAAGGTGGGACTCCCTGTGAGATTTCCCCACCCACTGCCTCTGGCTCATGGAGAGATCACAGGATGGCGGGGACACTGATGCCACCGTGACCAGGGTGGCCAGTGCCCGCCGGAGGGCTGCACCTGGGGACTCGGGCACCCCGCGGGGAGGGCTCCCTCGCCCACACACGGCTCGGGCGGTCTCTGGATCCCGGATCCCGGGGCCCCAGCCTCGCCCGGAGGACCTACCGGAATGCGTCCGCAGGTGGCCGGTGAGCGCGTCCCTCCGGCGGCAGGCGTAGTTGCAGAGGTGGCATTTGAAGGGCTTCTCCCCCGAGTGCAGCTTGATGTGTCTGAGCAGGTTGCCCTTCTGGGTGAAGGAGGCCCCGCACTGGTTGCACTGGAAGGGACGCTCACCTGGAGGGAGACAGGGGTGGTGAGCGAGACCCCGGCCGGGACGAGAGCGGGACACGGACAAGAAAGTTGTCTCCCGCAGGGTGGCGACTCCCACCGGCTGCAGGTCTGATAGAACACACGGCTTTCAGACGAAACCTGCCAGGCTCCTCAACGCTTCACTGGTTGGGTCAATTTGATCTGAAAATCTAATTTTTTCTCCCTAAATCAGAGCGGCACATCACAATGCAAATTCAGACTCATTTAAATAAAGTGACTGCAACGCTCTGTGATGAGGAGCCAGTCTTCCTGATCAGCAGTTTTGGAATAAACCAATATCCAATTTTGCGTGTTGTGGCATTTGGTGGGGCTTTTTTTTTTAATGTGGCTTTTTTCAAAAGGGTCTTTAAAATACGCCACTGGAGCAGCAAATAAAAAGGAAACTCATTAAAAATGCATTTCAGGATCACGAGTTCATTTCAGCGTTACATTCTTATATTCAAATGAAAGGCAGTTCATTATAACAGTTATAATAACTTCTTTTCATTTACATCTCCCCGTATTTCCCTTTCAATTTCTTCTCCATTACCTGTCTGTCCCCACGCGGGCAGATCAGGGAAGAGACAGACAGAGAGCGCGTGAGGGGACAGGCGGAGGAGAAACGCCGAGCAAAGCGAGGAGGGAAGACTCGCGAGGAAACTCCGCGGCGTGCAAAGCGTCCCGCGTCCCCCCGTGTCCCGCCGGCGCCTGGCGCGGCATCCCGCACGCATCCCCAAACCTTCCTGCTGCGGTGGGCGAACGTCCGCGGACGACGGGCGATGTTTTCACGGCACACACAGGGTGTTCCCCGGAAATGCACACGCACCGTGACAGCCGGCGGCTCCGTTTGGAAAATGGGATGTATTTTAATAAACGCGGCCTTTATAACTGTTCAGAGCGTGCGTACATTTTCTTGGGGGGGACACCCTGATTCTAAGGTGTGGGTTAGTTGTCCCTAGGATCTCTCTCCTGGGCGGCGCCGAGGGGCTGGCGGCCAAGGGCCCGCTCGGCCTCGTGTGGGGCAGAGCTCGTGCCCCTAGTCCAGACCCAATAGGGGGACGAACGGGCCCCTGGGGAAACTACGCCGTGGCGCAGTCAGGGTCTTGGATCTAAGCGGGTGAACGTGCCGTTTAACGCTCACGGTCCAGAGCGAGGCATTGGTCTCGTTCAGGGAAACACTACCTCTCTCAAAAACGATGCTTTTTTTAAAAAGAAGACTCGCTCTGTGTGACCACCGTGCCCGGCGCTGAGCTACCATGAAAATGCGCTTCCTAGGAACGATGTTTTTTTCTTAGGAAAATAGAACCTGCGAAGATGCACATTTAACGACCTTCCCAGCTGATCCTCATGGCTTTGCAAACAAAACGTCACTTATCCAAAGTGACGGCGTAGAAGGGAGCAGGCTCTCTGGTTCAGCAACACCTACAGCCGTTTGAGTGAAAGGGCCGCGTGGGCACCGCGGCTGCACCCGTCACCCTTTTCATTTTTAAGGAGGCAGGAGGGAGGCGCTGCTATAAAAATGGAACTGAATTCACAAGGATATTCGGCGACAGGCCGCCTGGGGGGACCCTGATACTAACTGGCATACAGTCGGCATTTGCCCAAATCCGTCCGGACTGGACCTGGCCGAGCGGAGAAGGGGGTCACGCCGAGCCGGGGGAGCCCAGGGTAGGCCACCTGTAGCTGCCCAAGAGGAGAGTCAACGGCTGGTGGCCAGGCCGCCCGGAGGAGCACCCGACAGACAGAGACCAGCCCTCTGTTAGGGACCCCCGGGCCGTGTGCCGTGTAGCCCTGCCTCGCTCCCGCGGGCAAGCTCTCCTGGACACCTGCCTCTCTCCCATGGCCTGTGCTAGCCTGACCATGTGACACGGGTCCGGGAAGCTGGGGGGAGCATTCCCTGGGTGACAACAGGGAGGCGGGCTCACGGCCACTTCCCCTCACAGGCGTCAGCGCGGAAGGGGCCAGGCCCTGGAGTTGGGCTCAGGACAGGGACCGCGAATCTGTGGGCTCCCCCGCTGGCCAAGGTCCCCCACTCGCCTCCTGCAGGGCCCAGGCTTGCCGATTACAGCTGGGTGAAGTCAGGCTTCTCCAAGGTGGCGTTTCCTTATTGAACTGGGATGAAGACTTTACTATCCTTAATTCAAAACTGAGTTTAAATCCCAGTGACTCTACCAGGGCAGGCAGCCAGTCTGTGCACCTGTGTCCTTGGTCAGGGGCAGGAGCAGGGGCAGATCCTGGCCTCTTGGGGACATTAGCTAGCTTGGTTGCACTTAGGCTCCCAGAGGAAGGGCTCCCCGAAATGTCCCACCTACAGTCTGCTCCTCAACTGCCGTCCACCCACGCTCAGGGTCCCGCCCAGCACCCAGGCCTCCTCTGCACTGACCCAGCTCTGCATTTTCACAGGATGCCCGAGCGACTCCTACAGTCTCCAGGTTGGAGAAGCAGGACTCTGGGAAGGTGTAAACTTGGGGAATTCAGGTGGGGCTGGTGGTCAGCAAAACGGCCTTTTCTAGCATGTTCGACTCGGACCCCAGGAGCGTGGGAGCCTTCCCAGCCTGTCCGGTTAGTCACACCTACGATGCCTCTATGTGGACCCTCCCGTTCAGGCCAGTGGAAACCATTATGGAGACAGTCCACGAGTTCCCTGTTTTTTGTTTTTTTTTAAAGGCAAGGCAAGGACCATAAAGTGGCTGCTAGTATGTCCCATTCCCGGAATTCCTCGCTCTGTGTGGGTGGCACTCGGCCCTTAGCTGCCACCCCGGGGGAGAGGTGGGCAGCAAGCAGGCCCTGCTGCTGTGCGTCTCCATCCTTGGCAGGTTTCCTTAGATGCAATTACTGTTTTATCGGGGCAGGAGCCGTTATATTTTGGCCATTCGGTGCCAGGATTTGATGCGTGTATCAGATATTTATCTAAGAGAATGTGCACCGTAGGGTCAGGCCTCACGCAAGTCAGCAGGGGAGTAGCTCCTCTGTGAGGGGCCTCCTGCATCGGGGACGTGTCTCCGAGTGTCCATCACATGGTGGCCACCTTCACCTTCACCTCCCTCTCGTTACAGCGGACGGGGGGACGGGGCTGACAACTGTCCCGCGGGTGTCGCCCACGCCCGGGAGTGATGGGCCCGTCGCTGGGTAATTTCAGGAGCAAGGGGCCCGCCAGGAAAAGCAAAGTTTGCTCAATTTTAGAAAATGAATTTGTACAGAAAATGAATGTACTGAAAAAAAGAAAACATTTTCCCAGAGGAACTGCACACGGGAGACATCGTTTCAGAAACTGCCCTGAGCTCTTAGGGGAAGACTGACTGCGTGTTGCTGGAATTCCATCTCCGGGCTGGTGTTTCTAGGAACCCAGCCCTTTCCACTCGAATTTAAAGCATGAATATGAAGGTTTGGCCTCACTGTCTAAGGGTGAACCACCTGCACCTCCACCTAACAGCACCTCTGCCCTGCTGAGCGGGCGCGACCCCCCCGCGGCACCTCCGCCTGAGCCGTTAGCGTCTCTGCGCAGGCTCGAGCCCCTAGGGTCGGACTGGCCCCGCCGGAAGTCCTTCCCCACGTTGTTCCAGGGGTGGGACTCGCGCCCGCCCAACATGGAGCCCCCGAAACCCTCGGGGCAGCAGCTGGGTCAGGGGCGGCCCGCCCTGCTGCCCCGGGGCCTCTCCCAGGCCCCTCGGGCGGCGCTGCCCCCGGCCTTACCCGTGTGGCTCCTCTTGTGGACCATGAGCACATTGGGGCCGATGCAAATGATGCCACAGACATCACACTTTAGTTTGCCGTTAGGAAGTCGGATGCCGCCAGCTCCCGACAGAGCTCTGCCGCCTTGGCCACCGTGGGAGCCATTCGTGTCCTCTCCCGCGGCACCGAGCGCGCGCAAGTCCTGGGCACAAGCGTCCCCATTCCTGTCACAGGCATGTCCCTTCTCTTCGTCACTCTGAGCCTCTACTTTAACATTACCGGCTGAAAGACACAACACAGGGGCCGCTCAGTGTCATCACAGAAACAGGGCGGAGCAACACAGCAGAGAGCGGGCCCAGGGCTCCCGCCTGGGGGCCGAGCAGCTGCTACCACGGGGATGGCGGGAGACAGCGGGCGTGGGGACACCTGCCCGCCCGCCCGCCCTCCGCAGGTCCGGGTGGTGGTGCCTGCGAAGGCCTGGGGAAGGTAGTCCCGCCTCTTGCTCTAAGGCCACGGACCCGCAGGGACAGCCTGTGGCACCTCTGGAGCACCCGAGGCCTGGCCTGCACCAGCTCCTCCGGGGGAGCCCCATCCACCGGAGTATGGACCCCATCAGCTGTGTCCCCGGGGTTGCGACCTTGTTGGGCAAAATCCCTCCTTAGTGGTTATGGGGCCTGAGAAGCCTCGGTCCCTCCAGGCTGCCTTCCTGTCTGCTGCGTAAGTAACGGAACGAAGCTCGGCCGCCTGTGCCCGGCCGCTGAGCAGGCTCCCGACAGGTGTCTGCTTCTTCGGTACCTGACGTCCCCTCTTTGCGTGTTAGTCCCCGCAAACCGAGGACAGTTCTCTACTGACTTTAAGCAGGAGGGAGGCCTGTTCAGAGCCAGGGCAGGCAAGGCCCCGGGGGAGGGATTCCGGGTCCTGCCCTGTTCTAGGTTCCCGGGAAAATGCAGGCAAAGCCCCGGGTCTCTGGGGCGAAGACGGAGCCGTCCACAGCGGGCACCGGCCAGGCTCCGCAGAAGCCAACGCCACGCACGTTTCTATCGGAAAGCGGTTCCTGGACCGTCACGATAGCGCGAGTCTAGGCCCCGGGAGCTTGGAGGGCTCCCTCTTTTAAGTGAAAACAATGGAAACAGAGAAATCCCCGCCACACCGGTGACTCACCAGGAGAGAGCAAAGGGAACGGAAATGTTTACGGTGTCTCTGGAATGAGGGCAAGTGAATGAACATGTGCGAGGAGGGGACCCGTAGGTGTCTCTGTGCTGCCTCGGAGAGAGGTTTGCGAAAACGTTTAAGCAGTTTACAGGTTAATAAAACCATTTCTTATCACTTACGCCATTTTAAATGTAGGCTTTTCTCTTTCTCTCGTCAAGATGCAAGATTAGGAATATTTTAATCCTTACTTAATGTTTAGGCTTTTAAATGGAATGAAGTCAGCCCTGGCTGGTTCAGCTCAGTGGTTAGAGTGTCGGCCTGGGCACTGAAAGGGCCCGGGTTCGATTCCGGCCAAGGGCATGTACCTGGGTTGCAGGCTCGGTCCCCAGCCCCGGTCGGGGCACGTGCGGGAGGCAGCCGATCTGTGTCTCTCTCTCCCATCGATGTTTCTCTCTCACTCCCTTCCACTCTCTCTGAAAAAAAGTGATGGAAAAAATATCCTCAGGCGAGGGTTAAAAACAATTTTTTAAAAATTAAATGGAACGAAGTCAGGGAGAGAGAAAAGAGGAAGCCTATGAAGAGACAAGTTACAAACAGAGTCACATTTCCTCGGGTAGCGAGGGACACGCACCAGCACAGAGAAGGTCCAGGGGGTTATGTTTTTAACTTTTAAGGGGAAAAAAAAGGCGCTGAGGGGAGGGGACAAGTCTCCCCAATGACCACTAGGTGGCGACGTTGGCCCAGGACAGTTTGGTTGCTGTTTGGTGGGCAGGTCATCAGTCAACAGCCACTGGCCCACCCGCGTGGCTCAGCGGGGGAGTGTTGACCCCTGAAGCAGGGATTGCGGTTCGATTCCCGGTCAGGGCATGTGCCCGGGTTGCGGGCTCGATCCCCAGCAGGGGGCGTGCAGGAGGCAGCCGGTCCATGACTCTCATCATTGATGTTTCTATCCCCCCTCTCTTCCTCTCTCTGAAATCAATAAAAACATATATATATATTTTAAGTCAACAGCCCCTGTGCCAGGGGGATATTTACAATTTGGGTGCATGGAGGAGGGGAGAAAGAGAGAGAGAAATACTAATACCTGTGAGCCCAATTGTTTAGTATATACAGGCAGTGCATCCAAACACACACCATCTATCTTATTAAAGCTCCAGTGTCCTAGATTCTGTTTATTTTCAGGCATTTCTTATATACTGAAACATTCACCAAAGGACCTGCTTCAACACTGCCACATGCTTGAGCCTCCACGTCCTCAAGTCAGTGACACGCGTCTTAGGTTGTATTGCCTTACCCTGGAGTGCACCTGACTTCTTAACATTTCAACAGTGTGACTGTTCACCTCAAAATTCATATTAGTTCTCCGTCCCAGTACCGCAATGTCTCATATAATCAAATAAGCCCACGTACACATGTGTACACATATACAAACATTTACATGCCTGCATACATACATACACGTCACACAGAAATAAAAATCAAACTAGTGGTTAAAAGGTGAGTCCAAGGAGCCTTAGTAGGAGAAGGGTCTCTGGAGCCGAGTAAGTGGGAAAGGCAGCCAGCCCAGGTTGCGGGAAAGGGTCTGACTTGGAGCGACACTGATAAATCCTTTAGATCCCCGGCGGTTTCTGATACCCAGGATGTGGGAGACCCGCCTCCCCGTTCCCGATGGCGCCTAGATCAGAGCCCGCAGGACGCCTGTGGCGGGTTCACAGGCGCTGTCTTCAACCCACTGACCCAGGCTCTGGTTAAGTCCTAAGGGGTAACCTGCTTGTATCACTTCGAATATTCGACTATCCGTATGTTTTCAAAAAGCAATCTCCACTCCTTAAAATACACCTTCAAGGATGCTGCTCAGCTACACTCACGATCTCTCCTCTCCCGAGGCCTAAAACTGAAAGACGAGATTAACATCTGCTCTGGGCTTAACAGCTCAGACCGGGAGTGGCCGCGGTGCCCCACGAGCGCTGCGAAGGCCTGCGGCCCGCGACGCCTCTCGGTTGTGAAATGAACACTGCGGAGCAACGGAAGGGCAGGGCGGGCCTTCTCCTGTCCTGCAGGGTTGGAGGACGACCCTGAAAACAGGCTGGGCTGTTCAACGGTGACAGAAAGCCCGGCCATGTCATCAGCTGCTCACTAAAAAGGAGACAACCACACGCTAATAACAAAACTGGTAACGGCAAAGGCACAGGAACAGCTCCATTCACGCTGCTGTTTCTTCTGCCCTTTGTTACTCCCGTAACCACAGAGGGTTGCTTAATAGCACATCTTTGGACATCTGACATGTCACATATGCCCAGCCGGGGTGGCTCAGTCGGCTGAGAGCATCCGTGCACCGCGAGGTTGCCACTTTGACTCCCGGTCAGGGCACACGCCTGGGTTGTGGGCTCCATCCCTAGTAGGGGGCGTGCAGGAGGCAGCCGATCAATGTTTCTCTCTCTCTCTCTCTCTCTCTCTCCCTCTCCCTTTCTTTCTCTCTAAAAAAAAAAAAAAAAAATCAATAAAAGCATTTCAAAAATATTAATAAAATGTCACCTATGTCCTTTATCAAAAAAATGATGTTGCTGATGGGAGCCATTTCATGAACAGAACGGCCAATGTTTAATTGATCTCATGTCGTCAAGCATGGAAAAAGGTGATGAAAACACACACAATATTCACACGATGGAAACAGAGTGAAATGGACACACATTTCCATTTTTCAGAAGCAAAGCATATACTTACGAGAGAAAGAATTGGGAATTATTGCATGAAAATCCCTAAAGCCATCAGCCCCATAGGAAACTGCAACAAAAAAGCACAGAGAGAGAAAGCGGGTTGATACCGTTTCAGAGATGCAGGAAGAGTTTACAAGAAAACATCACTTTTTAAAAAAGAAAGTGGTATTGCTCAAAGCCATTACTTAGCTCCAGACGGGCTACTGTTTGCTCTCAGACAGTGAAAAGGTGGCCGCAGTTACTCAGGAACGGGGCCGCTGCTCCCGGAGGCCCGAGTTCGCGATGTGTGTCACACAGGAGCGGTGGGGAGCAGCCTCCGGTGTGTGACCTCGTGGGGGTTTCTACCCTAAACCATTCAAATGGCGAGTGACCTGAGCTGTACACACAGGCCCGGGAAGCGGGCACCTTAGCCAGGCTTCTGCTGGGAGATGCTCGTTTCACAAAGGCAGGTGCTCATGATGGGCGGGTTGCATGCGAGTGATCTTCACTCAGCTTGTGCCCAGAAAAGTAGAAAACATTCATGCCCACACCAAGTGGGGAAGAAAGAGCATTGTCCCTACTTCAAAGAGAGCTACTGAATTTATGTGGGTCTTATCATAAATGCGATCACCACCTTAAATCTTCCAATTCTCATTTTTTTATAGGTCAGAGCTTCCTAGGGAGTGCCTGTGTCTTAAGACTTAGTAGCTACCACACATGCACACACATGCACATAGTTTCTCTCCAGGAGGGCCACCCCGGTGACCCTCAGGCACGTCTACACAGATGCACACACTGGTACACATGCACACACACACAGACATAGGCACATGAGTGCATGCACACACTCACAGTGTCTCTCCACGAGGGCTACCTCGGTGACCCTCAGGTACCTGCACAAGTGGCTGCTAAATTAAACTCATTCGATGGGCCCCTGAGTCAGTAGACTAAGATGGTGCCATCCTGCGGGAAGCAGACCTGCAGAACTTTGTTTAAACCAATGTTTTCCAAACGGATCTAACCACAGATGCCCTTTTCCCCACAAAAAGTCTATTAAACTATCAGGATACCAAGCAAACCCAAATTGGGAGACGAGTCCAAAGCTGTTGCTTGAACCAATGGGCTTAGTACTTTCCTAGCAAATGTCTAGCCTTCCTCTCCTTGTCCTGCTCCCTGGTCGCCCAAATCCAACAAAGAGAGTCACTGTCACAGATGTGGTCAGACAGAGCTGATACCACTTGGTCTGCCAGGCGTGTATGTGCTCATGGGCCTCCAGGCAGTTGTCAGTCCAATGCTGGCTCCCAGAGGCCTTTGCAATCGGTCATCTTCACTGAGCTCTGACCCTTCATATCAACTTCCTGAACCTCGGTCGTTTCGTGTCCTAGAGGCACAGCCACCTCAAATGATGGGGGAAATAGCAAAGATGTTTTAAGGTAGGTATTACCTTTTTAAAACGGGGACATTGCAATATGTGATGTGACATAAAACTGTCTGGTGAAATAATTGCACAGTTCCCCAGGACCCTGCCAATTAGGGGCTGGATGGCAACTGATGTGAAAGTCAAGTTCCTAGCTCACCCCTCCAGCTCTGAGGCCCTGGCTCATGTGGCGCCGAGGACAGACACGGGGAGTTCAAGTTCACTGCTACACTGGCTAGCGGGGGAGCTCAGGGGTGAGAACTGATACAATGTATCTAAAACTTCCCACCACGAGAGACTGCAGACCTCGGGCAGTCCAAGCGTGAGTCCTGAAATATGAAATTTTGTCACAATGTTTCCATTTCACCCATGACTGTTCAACATAAATGATATCAAATACTTCTCTGGACACTACATGTTAACTGTTTTCAGGAGGATCTGTTCTTTGCCTAGTGTAAGTCCAACTAACTTTGAAAGTTTTGTCCTTAATATTTGATTCCCTAAAAATTATGAAAAGTCTAAAAAACAAAACCTAGCTGTGGCTCCAGAGCCCATCTACTGCTCCCAGGAGAGCGGGGCCCGCGGGAACTCGCTGCTGCTCACGCACCACGTAGCTCACATGCGTCGGCTCCTGAGTTCCAAAAAGAAGAGGTCAGTCCTCATGGACAGGTCATTGTCCCAGAGGAACATGTGACAATGTGACAACGTGTCTTGTCCTGTCCTGTGGACTCTACTGTCTCTAGTCAGCCCCGCACCTGTGCAAGGGGTCACTGGGAGCTTTGCAAATGCCAGGCACACACAGAGCTCTTCCCATACCCTACCTCTCATCCCCACCGGGGTCCTACGCGGCAGGGACTATCACCCGTTTACTGGGGAGGAGACTGGGCTGCGAGGTGGATCTGGAATGTGCCCTCTTGGTGGCTGGCTTGCAAATATGCAAATCTGAGAGCGTGTCCAATGCACACATTACGGTCAGTATTCCAGACATGCCGCCTCCTCCTGCAGGGAAGGCTTTGGGAAGCTGTGCAAGCTACGGCGGCAGCACACACACGTGCACATGCACGTGTACACACACACTCAGACACATAGGGGAGAAAGGGCGCATTTACCAACAGAGTTCCCTACACGCCCGTCCTCGCAGCACCCCTCCCGCTGGCCCTAGAAGCTGCTGCCACGGAGCAGGGAGCAGGGAAGTGACGGTTCCATGACCGGCTCTCGGCCTTGTCTCCAAGTCCAGTAAATTCCACCCCAGATTTCAGGCCATTGTTATGAAAGTGCAGAGAGTAAAAGACTCAACATCTCATTTTCTAAATTTCAGGAACTACATCCTCTTATCAGGAGTAAACTGAGTTCACTTGTGGGAATGTCTGTTGCCTAAATCATCGCTGACGTGCTCCGATAAAACGCTGTCTCTGCTTCAGATTCTGAGTCCTGTTCACACTGCCCAGCTGAAGAACGTTCTGGAAAGAAGCCTGCCCACCCCCCGCCAGCCTGCATGTAACTACGCGTATAAACATCAGCTGTTGCTCCTGCAGGGAGACGTGAAAACATTCTCGAGATTTTCAAGTCAGAGACCGATCCCCGCAATTTTCTGGCAGGAAGCACGTTTAGATTTGTACTCAGGGGAATTGAGAAATATGCTGGCGTTTGGCTTTTATACATTTTATTTAGATCACATTAGCCTCCCAGGCATGGTCAGTCCACTTGTCTCTAATTAACTTGTGTGAGCGCGGCTAGCAGTGACCTTTGCAATGCGTTTCACTGTCACCTGTGGTCACGCTAGAGCAAGAGACCCTGAGGCGAAGGAAGCGACACCCCGCACGGAGCTGGACGCTGAGGCCAGGCTCCCACGGGAGACCCAGTTATGCCACACCCGGGTCCTCTGGGAATTCTTCCACACTGGACGTGGCCGGAGGGGACACCCATCCTTAAATCATCCCCTAAGCGGGGGCTCGAGGTTTGCTCAGGGGGTGGGAGCTCGAGCCAACGTGTCCGACTGCTCGCCGCGGGGGCTGCTGTCTGTCTAGACTCACAGAGCGGGAGCTGAAACACAGGCAGTCTAAGGTTGGACCCAGACACGGAGCCAGGGGCGTCCCTGTGGCTGTCACCTGCACGGAGTCGCCGCTGAGCTGCGCCTGCAGGTGTGTGTGGAGGCTCCCTGCCCTGCGCAGGCCCCGTGAGGACAGGAGGGACTGGGCACACCCTCCATGTGACGGGTTTGTTGTTGTTAATCCCCACCCCAGGATATTTTTCCCATTGATTTTAGGGACAGTGGGAGGGAGAGAGAGAGAGAAACATCGACGGGAGAGGGACACATCAATTGGTTGCCTCCTGCACACACCCCGACTGGGGCCAGAGGTTGAACCTGCAACCCAAGGACGTGCCCTCGACCAGGAACTGAACCCATGACCCTTCGGAGTGCAGACCGAGGCTCACACTACTGAGCCACACAGGCCAGGCTCGGGACAGTCCCGTGTTCACTACAACCCTGGGAGGGAGGGGAAGAAGGGCAGTGAAGGGATGTGGAGCCGACGCCCTCACCCCTCATCTGGGTGTCTGGAGCGTGGGCCCCGCAGCGGGTGAGTGTCACCTACTGGGCGTGCACCCCTGCTGGTGTGACAGTGTGGGCTCAGATGTGGGTTTCCTGGCGGCATGTTCTCACTGACGCAACAGGATGAGCTGCTGGTGCCTGTGGAAAAGGGAGTTTGGCAAAGGAAGTCTTAAAGACGAGAGGAAGCCTTCTGACTGTTAGCTTGCCCCCGCCGGCCAAAGTGTGGTCGCTGGGCAGCTGTCCCCACGAGGAGGCCTGGCCAGGCTGCTCCCGCCCGAAGTGGGCAGACAGAGGGGGGCTGAGGACTGGAGACCCAGCTGACCTCCATTCTCCTGCAGCCCAGTGCTCCAGGCTCCCTGGCCCTGCCCACACTCCTGGCCTTTCCCTCCTGTCCCCGTGGCTGGCACTGTGTCAGGCCCCAGAGATTCCAGGAGCCCAGGCTTGGCTTCAGGGAGGCCAGAGATAAAGTAATCTTCCCCAGGACACGCAGAGGGTGGGCCCCGCTGTCCCTCCCTTCCAGAGGTTGGCAGGGGCGTCCCTGCCAGAATTCCAAGCAAGCGGTGACTCAGCAAAGGAAGAGAAACAGCTCATGTCTCACTGTCCCTTGTCCCCGAGCCCCCAGCTCACTGTCCCTGGTCCCTGAGCCCCCAGGTGCAGCCCTCTGTCTTCCCACAGGCTCTGAGCTTGAACGGCAGTCAGTGTTCGCGGGGTCATCGTGGGGGACCCCGGGGCAGTCAGCAGGCCACCGCGTAGAGACGAAGCCTTCGATCCTGACTTTCCCATTTCTTCCTGTTCTCCTCCCAAAAAGCATGTTTCTCAGGCCGCCAGCTGGGGGGTCTGGGGTGGGAAGGAGCAGAGTGCACAAGACACCCCCGCGTGTCTGCAGCCGAGCCGGTTACAGAGGGCAGGGCTGGGGCTGGGGCGAAAGCATGTGGGGTGGATGCGCTAGGGCACACGTGTGTGTGTGCATGTGTGCACGTGTGTGTTCATGTGTAAACGGCACACAGAGATCGCTCTTCCTGCTCACACATTTGCAAAGGCAGCTCAGTGCCATGGATGCCCAGGACCCAGAGCTGCCCCGGGCACTGAGGGGTCACCCACAAGCTCACTTCCTCCTAACTGGGGGGCTCCTGCAGGGGCCCCCGGGAAAGGAGCGCGGCTCCCAATGGAAGTGACACCCTGACGATACGGAGTTCAGTGGCCGTGCCAGCGGACTGCTACCCCGGGTAAGAGAAACGGGAAGCACTAGCGTTCCCCCTCTTCCACTGAAGAGCCGTAAGGCCTCCCCTTCCCCTCCCTCTCGCCCGGCTCATCTTTCCTCACTTTCTGCGCGAGGCTGGACAAGTGCTGGGCACTCGTGTGGCCTACAGGAGGCTCTGGCCGTCGCTCTGGGCGCTGGTCTCAGGAAGTCCCCTCCTGCAGGGAGCAGCTTTCCTTTGAACCTGGGCCCCGCGGCCTCCCTTTCCCTCTCCCCGCAGTTTCTGATTCAACACCACTTCCTGGGACACGTGTGAACAGAACCGGCGAGGCCATGAGGGTCCCACTTCAAATCCGGGCACTGTCAGCTGTCCCCACATCTGTTGCTGGCACTGGGGCTGGCGGCTGTGACGCACTTTCCACACACCAGCTCCTCTCTTTCTGGAAGGAGCCCCAGAGGACAAGGTGACCCCCTTCACACCGAAAGGTCACCACCTGCCAAGGCCGTGGGCTTGTGCACCAGGGTGGGTGCCCACCACGCCCAAGGGCTTCACCAGGAAATCAGACGAGGAAAACCCAGTCTCCGAGCACAGGGGAGCCTGAGGGGCCGGGGGAGGAAGACGTGGCCAAGACTTTGCTGGGGATCCATGTCCTCCGGAGACGCGAGCAAACCCAGGGCAGGGAGCTCGGTGGGGGAAGTGACAGCAGAGCCTGGCCTCCTGCAGGGCAACCGCCCCGGGAAGCGGGAGGAGGGAGTCCCCAGTGGAAAGGGGGCAGCTGATCCTGGGGGCTCGGCAGGCACGAGGGGGGGTCACAGGGGCCGTGGGAGCCGAGAGGACGGCCCTGCCCTGGGGGGTCTCGCGGTGGGAGCCGGGCTGGGTGTCGGGATGGCGGTGGCTGAAAGAGGGGAGACACACAGGAGGTGATCCCGACACCCCACAGACAGAAAGAGGGAAGCTGGGAGCCGGCGGCAAGAGAGCTTCCAAGGCACCAGCCCCGCAGAGCACGCGCCCCCCCCCCCCCCGTCTGGTCTGGAGCCGCCGCCAATGGAAACTCAGATTCAGGGAGACGCGTCCCGCTCCCGCCGGCCCTGGGCTCCAGAAGCCCCAACTTCTGCATTCTGTCATCTTCCCTCCCAGCCGTCCATCCCCCGCCGGGCCCAGATGCCTCCGGGAGGCAGGCCGGGCGCGATTGTGACAGGCGGCCTGTGTCATAGTGTAACTGGGTGTCCACATCCTCCCGGCCCAGAAGAGGAACCCGGCGAATAATGAAATACAGGGATGCAGGGAAAGAGGAAGCCCGGCAACCGAAGCGCAAGAGCTGCGGAGAAGCCACGGAAAGGGAAGCGGGACCGCGGGATGCAGGGAGCTCGGCGGGCCGCGGGCATCTCCCGCAGCACACTCGTCCCAGCACACGCTCACTCAGGCACACTCACATACGCGCACAGACACACACACTGACACACTCAGACACACTCACACTCACTGACACACACTCACATATATGCTCACAGACACACACAATCACATTGACACACACTCAGACACACACTCACACTGACACACACTCATACCAGCACACACTCAGGCACACTCACATACGCTCACAGACACACACACTGACACACTCAGACACACTCACACTCACTGACACACTCACATATATGCTCACAGACACACACACACACTTACACTCACTGACACACACTCACATATATGCTCACATACACACACAATCACATTGACACACACTCAGACACACTCACTGACACACACTCACATATATGCTCACAGACACACACAATCACATTGACACACACTCAGACACACTCACACTCAGACACACACTCATCGACACACTCAGACACACACTGACACACACACTGACACACACTCTCCCAATTCCCTCAGCCTTTCTTGCATCTGAATCCGACTCCTGAAAGGGCCTGATGGCCGAGCTCTCAGCACCGGAGGGACAGGGACAAGTCTGTCCCCGGGGGATGTGGTCCAAGTGTCCCTGGCACGTCTGCCCCGCTCGGTACCAGACCCAGACATTCCTAACAATTCCAGGAGGCCATTCGTTAGGCTTTCTCCTGTGTTTAAACAGCCAGCGTCAAAACATGGCAACCGTTCCTAGCACCCTCGCCGAAAATTTCATTTCAGGGCTGAGACCGAAACACGGACGGACGGACCAGGAGCACACCTGTCCGTGCAGGTGGGCCCGAGGCCAGGCCACGCGGGGCCTGGAGTCAGGGACAGAGGAGCAGCTGGGAGTTTCCCGTCTGCGCCTCTGTCCGTGGAGATAACCAGGGGCAGCCGAGCAGAGCCATTCCCGGCGGAGCGGTTGGGAGGCTGCTCACAGGGGCCTTATCTCGCTTTTCCAGGGCCCGCGGATGAGGGGCCCGGCCGGGAGGGGTTCCCGCCACCTCCCAGGCCTCCCGGCTCGAAGGAAAATCTCCCTCCCAGGCGCAGGTGCAAAACGAACCATTTCCCTCCTTGTTTCCCTGGGACACACTGGCCTCCTCGGGAAAACTGCTGACTATCCCCTGAAGCCTGACCCTGGAGTGGCCCCTTCTCCGAATCGTCTTTCAGTTTATTCTTTGCAAACAGACCTGTGCAAATTCACTTGGGAGGGGCTGCCGGCCTGAGGACTGTTCTGCGTGTCCACCTCCATCCTGCTGTCCAGTCTCCTCGTTCCTTCAACCCTTGGCCGTTGCCCGCCGATGGGAGTGCTCTGACGGGCTCCCCACCGTCCCGAGATCCAGGAGGGAGGTCGAGGTTCCCTGCATGGGGGCCCAGTGCCAGGACTGCTGGGGGAGGAGGCCCGTCTTCCCCTGAAACCCTCCCGCCCTCTGCCATGCCCGGTGACCCCACCCGAAGGTGTCCTGGGACAGCTCCCTCTAACTCTGCATCACTCGTGTCTCCACCCCCACAGGCCGTTGGGACACAGCGGTGTGACCCCGAGCAGGCTGAGCACGCCAAGTAAAACCAGGGTGGTTGACATCTTCCCCCCACATCCCTCTGCCCCGAGATGAACTTCAGATGATGCGACCAGCTTTCTCGGAGCGCCTGGGGCCAGCTCTCTGTGCTGCTGAGATGTCACACTTAGCCTGTGGCTGCAGGCCTGTCACTGAGGGCACCGGCTCTTTACTTTAAAATCCTCTCAATACCAGGAAAAGAGCAGCAATGCTGGGGGGATGGGGGGGGCGGAAGGCCTGAGACTCCAAACCTCCGAGTCTGTTTCCCTCTGGTTTTGGCAAGTTGGTTTCTCATCTCTGAATCTTGTTCTCTTCTGGTTGTTGGGGTGTGTGTGTGTGTGTGTGTGTGCATGTGTCTAAAAATATATGTGGTAGCACAGATGCCACCTCGGGCACCATGTGTGCTGCGGACGCCTGGGTCCCCCCAGCCTGCCTCTCGCCCCCTCAGGCAGTGTGACCCCGGGCCCTGTCCCTGCTGTCCATGTGCTCTCTGTCCCCTGCCCTAGGCGTCGAGGCGACGGGAGGGGCTGTGCTCACCCAGAGCTGCCAGTTCTCACCCTGTCACCCTCGCTGGGACGGCTGTGGCCGAGGGGGCGCCTGTATGCAGTCCCTGAGGTGGCTCAGAAGTGAGACCGAAGCCCAGTCCCCACCTCTGTCCATTGCCCTGCCCCCAGGGTTACCTTTCAGATGAGATGAACTATCTGCTCAGAGGGCTCTGGCTGGGCTGCTGTGGAGGGACCCAGGCCTGAGAATCACTGACCTCTTCCCAGTGAAGGCACCTGAGCTACAGGTGAACTTGGGGGTGGGTGCAGGGGGAGACTCTGCCTTCTCTGGATCCTTTTGCCATAGAGTTTTTTAAAAATTAAATGTATTGGGGTGACATTGGTTAATAAAATTATATAGGCTTCGAGTGTACAGTTCTACAATACATTACCTCTATATTGTATTGTGTGCCCACCACCCAAAGTCAAACCTTCTTCCCCCACCATGTACTTGACACTCTTTACCAAAAAGGCAACCAACCCAATGGGAGAAGATATTTGCAAACAATAGCTCCAACAAGGGGTTAATATGCAAAATATTTAAAGAACTCATACAACTCAACACCAAACAAACAAACAATCCAATTAAAAAATGGACAGAAGCTCTGGACAGAGACTTCTCCCAAGAAAACATACAAAGAGCCATTGGGTTTTAATACAGTCCCCACATCCCAGCTCTGGGACGTCTCCCACCTTGTCATGGGGGTTCTGGAAGAAACACATGAATGAGTCATCTACACTTTTCAATAAATGAAAGTTTAGTAACTTGCTGGTAGATTTAGAGATTTGCTAGCAAGAGAGACCTTTCAATAGCAGGAGGCAGGTGGAGACCCACGGGGACCCTGGCTGGCATCAGGCTGCCCACAGCCCCTGGGGCCAGAGGGCCTGGTCTCACGTGGAAGCTCCTACACGTCCGGCCTTGTGTCCCCACCGGAGGACCAGCTTCCACAGTCAGTCAGTCTGTCTGTGACTTCAGAGGGCCCCTAATGTCTGGCTGGAGATGAGGCCCCAAGGAGGAGGCCGCCTCCTTATGCCATGCCCCTCACCGGCGTTAGCAGGCACTGCAGAGGTCAGGCCTCAAGGTCAAATGTGAGGAACATGGAAAGGCCAGCAGAGGTCCACCGGGTGGGCAGCCAGACACCAGGCCCATTGTGGTCGGCGTGGGCATCAGAGAGATTGAAAACGTGACCCCTCTGCCTCACTCTGAGTTGTGAAATGCAACCATGCAAACCTGGGAAAATAAAGATTTCCCAGAGTCTCGCGGTTGGTCTCACCCCATTGACATTACACAGACAAGTGAAGCTCCATCTGCAGCTGCTGGTGGCAATAGGTCAAGGAGAAAGAAAGTAAAACCGGCCACTGAGGCAATCAAGTAAAAGTGAAGTAAAAAGTCTTTGAACTAAAATTCACCTATTTACTCAGGGTGAGTCCTTCTGCTCAGGGGGGCCCTGTGCCCTCCTCTACTGCACAGTCGTGAAAATAATTCAAGGGCCCCTTCTTATCTAACACCCAGCACATCTGAAGCTGCAAATTAGAAAGGAGAGAGACAGACAGAAAATACTGCCGAAGGGATGAAGCCAATGGACAGGAGAATTCAAAGTCAGGGTCATGCGGGGACAGGGAGACGCTCTCCACATGCAGTGACACTTCTGAAGGCGAGTTCAGGACCCATCTGGTCAGACAAAGGCGCAGTGGGCCTTCTGGGTACATAGTTGCAGTTTGTAACTTTATGGAAAATCTGGAAGCCCAGGCCCGCTCCCCTGGAGGCTTGATACATGTTTGCAAAGGAAAGAAAGAATGAATGAATGAATGAGCAAGTGAATGAAATAATGACACAGCCCTCCCTGCTTACGGGCTACAGTGTGCCAAGCAGGTGCCCGCAGACGTCTCTCCGTAACGCCAGGGTCAGCATTGGCAAGAGTAAACTTGGGTTCAGAAGAAAAGATCAAGGTATTTCCAAACTATTCTTGAAACAATTACAGTGGGTCTAGTAGGTTCTAGAAAGATCCCTTATCCAGCAGGGTTAAAATACACCAAACACAGAATGGGGCAGGTTTGAGCGGTTTAGAAAGTGTCACTGTAAAGAAACGCCACCCCCACGATGCTACACGAAGAGACGCTGGCTGGGGGCGCTGAGGACACCACGGTGGGCGCAGGCTGTGAGCATGAGCGACCGGTGTCGGGCTCAGATACTACAGGGTTCGCCGACCAGCTTGCTGGATGGTTTCCCACATAATCAGGGCAACAGAAACGCCCCTCACGTCCCCATTTCTGTGCAAAGAAGCAGATTTGGCTGCAACCGCGTGTAAAGTACATGAGCCTCAGGCAGGGGCCGGGGAGTCTGGTGTCAGCTGCTTCCCGGGTCCCGCTGCCAGGAAGGTCGAGTTGGAGGACACACAGAACGTTCTGAGATTAAAAACAGGAAATGGGTGAATTCGGTGCCCCTTCTGGGAAATGATGAAATGAAATGTTTCAACCCCAAGGTGCAATCGTGCAGAGCCCAATGTATCAGGTTCTTAGGACACACGATTTCTCCTCGTGATAAATGGCTTTTGAAAATGAAAACACCCAGGTACTAAAATGCACTCCCTCACACGTCCTAACACTGCAGGAGCTGGTGCTCGGGTGTGTCCTGTGAATACACAGCAGGAGAGAGAGCACGTCGTCGTGGCCAAGTGTGGGGTGGCGAGCGGTTCAGGGAGCTCGACTCAGAACCTGCGGGGATCGTCGCAGGCTGGTGCTGTTCAGGGATGTGACGCACAGAGAATTAGACAGCGAGGACCGCCGCGTTCAAACCCCGACCCTCGCGCCAGGACCCCCAGCCAGCATCAGGAAAAGCAGGGGTTCAGCCGTAAGTGGGAAACCGGGAGCCCACGCTGCTCGTGTTCACGGACGCGCAATGGCCCGGGTAGAGGCCCGCGTGGCACGACCGCGGGGGTCACTGCTGAGCCCCAGCAGGCGGGGACAGTGGCCCCGCAGCTCGGCCTGCCCGGAGCTCTCTCTTCACGGGGGCAGTGTGCCGATCACACCCAAGCCCTGCGTTTATGAGTAACCGACGCAAATGAGAGGGGTGAGCGCACAGGAGACGCCGGCAAGCCTCACAGCACAGACGTTTTCACACCTCGGCGGCACGTATCTAACGGCTCGGGGAGGCGGTTACGGGTGCGTGATGCCAGGTGTCGCCGGGGTAACACACGATCACCCGTTTATCTCCCGTCCACCTGCCTCCAAGCCTGGCCCGAGGAGCCTCTGTCCAGCTGCAGAGGCACCTGCCACACACTCCTCGCCACCGGGGAAGATGCTGCTGGTGGCTGCAGCAACTTTACCTTCCCGCCCGCTCAGGTGGCTCCCTTCCCAGAGGGCCTGGACATCACACCTGGCACCGTGAGCACCAGAGGAGGTGGCAAGGACGGGGAGGGGGAGGCTGGCACTGCCTTCATGAGAAACGGACCCCAGCGTGGATGCCAGTGTGACCCCATGTTGCTCCCCTGGATGGGGGGCCATCAGCATGTGGCTGCTCAGGAGGAGGGGCTGCAGGCTCAGGCCACAAGGTCGCCTGCTGAGGGCCCCTCTCGCGGCTCCGCTCACACACCTCAGCTACTCGGGGACCCTCTCTTTCATTTCTCACATGGGTCCCTGGGATTTCAAACCTAAATGAAAACGTGAGACAAGCTGCCTTGTTCCTAAGCCCTGACTCGTACTTTGCACTGGGGGGCCCCTTGTGCCCCAAAGTTATTTCTCGCCGACCCCACAACATTATTTAAAATACAGGAATCATCCCCTACTTCTGACAAGGCTTCAGTTAGGGTGATGCACCTACAAGATCTCTTGATAAAAGTGAACAGAACAGAAGGTTCAAACCAGCAGTCATTCCAGGGGGCAGCCTCTGCCGAGGGCGCCCAGCCGGTCCCCTCACGCCCACGCTTGCCAGCCTAGGGGACACGTTTACGGGAGGCCCTCTCTGAAGTCGGACCGGGATCGTCCCCTCGGCCCACGCAGACACCAGAGCCACCACGGCGCTCCCCGGGCCCAGGATTTTGCCCCCCAACGTGACCCTTTCCTCCTGTCAGTCTCTTAAAATCCTACCCTTCTTGAGGGGACAGAATATAGGGTGTTCCCCCAAAAACGTATACACAAACATATACACTTTGAATAATTATAGAGGCAATGTCTATTAAAATACATTTCATTTTTTAAATTGAGCTATCAGCTGTTACAGTACAGATTTTTTGGGGACACCCTATATTCTTGGGGATACCCCCCCAAATGTCATGTCTTCAAAACAGCCCACGCCTGTTTTATCGGAACTGACTTCGATCCCGGCCTTTGCTGTGGGTTTCATACTCCCACTGAGGCATCTGTGTGTCCCGGCCCCGTGGGGAGGCCTGTGGGTGCCTAGGGAGGCCTCTGTCCCACTGTGTGCCCAACAAGTACTGCACGCAGGACTCCAGAATGCGTAGTAGGCACTGCGAGCCCGTTCCCACCAGCCCCTAAGGCCACTGGAAAGTCCCTGCCAGTGTCTTCCAAGGTCACCCGGCTAATGCCAGCTCTGTGGATGGTAACAGGTCACACACAGGCCTAGAGTAAGAAACGGAACAGCTAAGAGTCTAAATCAGAAGACTGGGCACCGGGAAAGCGGGGCTCACACAGGTTGAGATTGAAGATCAATCAGTTAATTAACCTTGTTCATTTTATAACCAACCGCGGAGCCAAGGAGGAGGCTGGAGAACTCCAAGTACCGACTGGCGTTTCTGGGCAGCCGGCAGCGCAGACACAGCCGGGAGCGTCCTCGCCTGTGAGGCAGGCAGGGCACTGCTCCCGGGGGACCGCGCCAGGCGCACCGAGGGGCCAGGGCCGGGGCCGCCAGCGCCTCCGCCTGGCAGGCGATCCCAGTGAATCCAGGGCAGGGTTCCAGCGTTGTCGCTCCTGGCCCCGCGCACCTTAGCAAACGGGCATGTGCAAAAACAACACTCACTTATTTTTTTTTTAATTAATTCTCCCCTGAGGATATTTTTCCCATTGCTTTTCAGAGACTGGAAGAGAGAGAGACAGAGAGAAACATTGATGGGAGAGAGACAGGTTGAAGGGTGGCCTCCCACACATGCCCTAACCGGGGCTGGGGGCCCTTGACCGGAAACTGAACCCGAGAGCCTTCGGTCCACGGGCCGGCGCGCTAACCACCGGGCCGCGCCGGCCAGGGCTGACATCTCGCTTACTGAGCCTGCTTTGCACTGACCGCTCGAGTTCTGCTGTGTTTGCCTTTTCCCATGTCAACCTTCAGAAACGCTGCCCGCCTGGGCCCACGCCTGGCCGGTGGTCCCATTTGTTCATCCCTGACACAGAACGCGCCCGGCGTCCGCCACCTCTGAGGTCCACGGTGTCACAGCCACCACACTCTAGTTCTGATCTTGGTGCCACCATCAGGGGGAAGCTGCGCCCCCCAGGGGCGTCTCGCCTAGAAGAACCCGTCCCAAACAGCCGTTTCTCGGTGAGCGTCTCCCTCCTTCCCTCTCCTCCCGAGGCGAGGCCTCCGCGGAGGGCCACCCCGGGGGCAGCGCCGGAGACCCCGCGCCCGCGATCTTTCCCTTCTCGCCCAGGGCTCCCGGGCTCTCCCCGCGGCTCCCGAGAGTCAGGCCACTCACTGCCTGTGGCAGAGCCTGAACCTCCGACAAACTGGGAAAATGAACTCCTTTCCCCATTTCTGAATTAACAATCTGGAAAGCACAGCCCGCGGACAGGAAATCGACAGAGACGCTGCTCTGACGTGGGAATTCTCCCGGAAACGCCCCTGGGACATCGCGGGGAAACCGTGGGGTTTTCTCCATTCTTAATACATAAGAACACGCTTCGTACTTAGATTCGAGTAAAATGTCTCTCCCTCCGTGCCCGGCTCCCTCAGTTCTCTGTGGATCTTTTTTTTTTTTTTTTTAATGGTTAAAAGGCAAATTTTGAGGTCTATGTATTTTACCACAATTGTGTTGTTTGGTTAATCCCATTACTTTCCCATTGAATTTTAGAGAGTGGAAGGGAGGGTGGGAGGGCGGGAGAGAGAGGAACATGGATGTGAGAGAGACTCATCCACTGGTTGCCTCCCGCCCCCGCCCCGCCCCGCCCAGACCGGGGCTGACCCTGAAACGGGTCACTGCCCTTGACCAGGAATCAGACCTGCAAGTCCGCCCGAGGCGCCGGCCGGCGCTCCAGCCACTGAGCACACCAGCCAGGGCCACGGCGTAGTTTCCTGCTCCTGCTTGGACGGGAGCTGCGAGGTTCGCTCTTTTTAAGGAACTTGCTACATAGTTTCCAATGGTTTCAAGAGCCTGGCCTTGACCTTAGGCCTGGTTCACAGACAGGCTCCCGCGCCCTGCTTCCTGCCTCACGTGCCGTAGACAGCGAGCCCGGGAGCCCGGGGTGGGGATCCGAGCGGGTGTCCACCAGCTTTGACCCCCGGGCGTCCAGCCCAGTCGCTGGTGCGGGACGCAGTGACTGCGCCGTGAAGACATGGCCTGAAATCCACGTCAACAAGCATTCAGATGTCTCCTCCGTTTTCGAGGCTGAACGGGATAAAAAACCCTAATATATACCTGTGGACATCTGCACAAGGGGAGTCTGCGCAGGGCACACGAGTCATTTCTGAGATCCCCGGGTGCCGTTAATTGGGATCACGTGTCCCCGTAGGGTCGGGAGAAGGCCAGAGGGGGCGACCTGCGGGGGCTCCAGGCTGCGGAGCCAGTTCCAGCTGTGCAGCAAAACTGAAAATGTCCATTTCCCTTATTCTGTCTGCATCTGACTGAAATGCCCAGGTGACAGGTTTAAGGGCCGCTCCCTGCCCTTTCGTTTTCATTACTTTCATCCCATGGGTGGGATGTGGCTTCCTGACTTTCTGCTCCCTCCAGAGACGATCTGTTTGCACCGCCCGGGTCACAAGAAGACCGTGAAGAGAGGGGCCCGCCCGCAGGGTGCCGCAGTCTGGCTGTAAGTACGGGCCCGAGAGCCCGGGCGTCCAAACGCTGGCGTGGGCATCGCAGGGCTCCGCTCTGTCTGGTCCCCGGGAGCGGGAGGCCTCCAAGTGCACTAAGGTGAGCTCAGGTAAATAGCCTGGAAGTCGTAAAGTACCTCTCCTAGATCACAGAGAATGTCAAGGTGAGACGCGGACCACCGGCCCTCACGCGACAGCCAGCAGCCTTTCCTCCAGGGGCAGCTCTGTGCGGGAAGCAGCTCTCGCCCACAGCTCCCGCACCGGCCAGCCTGTCTAATCCTTGAAACAAGCGGAAAGCAAGAGCTAAGCTAGCGGCCTTGAGATTTGCGGGGCTCTGGCTCTTCTCATTACGGCACCTGCACTGCCACTTTAGGCGACCTGCCCCACAGGTGGGCAGTGCCTGAGGCGCTGGGGGAGCCTTTTCTTTCTGCCTTCTCAAGTGCTTTATTCCCGGGCCAGGGACTAGAGTCTTTTTTTTTTTTTTTTTTAATATATCTTTACTGATTTCAGCAAGAAGAAAGGAGAGGGAGAGAGAGAGAGAGAGAGAGAGAAACATCAATGATGAGAGTCATTGATCGGCCGCCTCCTGCACGCCCCCTGCTGGGGATCGAGCCCGCAACCCGGGCATGTGCCCTGACCGGGAATCGAACCCTGATCGCCTGGATCCTAGGTCGATGCTCAACCGCTGAGCCACGCCCGGCCTGGCCAGGGACTAGAGTCCTGATGGAGCTGTATCTGAGATCAGTTTTAAAAGCAAGGGCGCAAGAAACACAGGCAGGGAGGAGGGAAGGGAGAGGGAGAGGCGGAGAGAGAGGCAGAGAGAAGAAAAAATCCTAAGACAACAGCAGCAGAGTCAAAGCCACAGGCTGCTGTGTGGCCGTGGGCTGCGGCTGCTCAGGAACAGCGGCCACGTGGGTGCACACCGTCTCCCTAAACGCAGGAGCACTGGCCCTCAGCACCAGGCCTCCTTGCCCAGGACGTGTCCCTCCCCCAGGGCGGCTTTGGGGGGCTGCACACAGTCTGGGGTCCAGGGCTGTAAGGACGCGGGGTTGAGGGGAAGCACAGGCGGTGCCCCTCACTCTGCTTCCCTCTCCCCCTAAAAAGTACAAAGAGCCCGCCTTGGCCACCTGCCATGCCGCCCACTCAGCTCAGGGAGACCCCGGGAAGCTCTGTTCCCCGCGCACATTCCTGCAAACCCCTTCTCGCTTTGCAGCGTCCCCAGGAGGCTGGTCCCCTCAGCCCCGCCCTCCCCGTGTTCTGCTCCAATGGGCTTTGTGTCTACAGAGCAACCGCCTTGTTTCAAAAATTCAAAGGGATTCCTCGCCCCGAACGTGACCACAGAGAGGGTGTGAGCGTCGAGTGAATGGCCGAAAACTGAGACCGAGTACAGTGCCTTCCTGTATCTAACTCACTCCTGTGCTTCGGAAAAAGGTTGTTTTATGGGTTTAGGTGCTGACCATCCTCACTACTTTGTACTTAATCAAATGCTTCCAAGACCTAGAGGTAAAACAGGGCTACAGGAAATAAACCCAAATGATGTGAAAATGGGACTGGACCCCCATTTTCTCTAAATCAAATGTGGCCCCAAAATGGGACAGCCAAAAGCAAACGTTCATAGTCATTCATGATGATGACTGAGAAAGGATTTGAAGAGAAAACTGACTTAAAAACCACTTCAGCGACTTGATAAATGACTAGTTCTGAGCTAAATTCCAGCAAGGATTAATCTAAAAGGTTTCCTATAATATAATGACACACTCTTCCACATGGCCCTGGATGTGACCCCACAGGTAGCCCCGCCCACAGGTAGCCCCGCCCACAGGTACCTCTGCCCACAGGTACCTCTGCCCACAGGTAGCCCTGCCCACAGGTACCTCTGCCCACAGGTAGCCCTGCCCACAGGTAGCCCCGCCCACAGGTACCTCTGCCCACAGGTAGCCCTGCCCACAGGTAGCCCCGCCCACAGGTAGCCCCGCCCACAGGTAGCCCCGCCCACAGATACCTCTGCCCACAGGTAGCCCTGCCCATAGGTGGCTTCTGAGTCAGTCCGAACCCAGATGTGCTGTGAGCATAAAACAGTTCCTAGTTTCTCAGCACAAAAAAAGACTAACATGCTCCCTGATTGTTCACACTGAGTGCCTGTATAAATGAGTTAAATAAAATATATTAAAATTATTTTTCTGTGCCATTTTCCTGTTTTAATGTGGCTACTTGAAGACTGAGAATGACCTATGCGGGTCCCGTTTTGCTTTCATGGCACTGAGCTGCCCTAGAGCACTTGGTTCCCATATTTCACAAATACGCCCCGGAAATGCTGGTTATCACTCATCTGTGAAGCCTCTGTCCCAAACGGGGACTGTTCAGGCGGCCGTGTCTCCCGAGGGCTGCCTGCCCAGGCCGGGCTGGGCCAGACCCCAGACCTCACCGAGACGGGGTGCGTGTGCGTGTGCGTGTGCTCATGCGTGTGTGTGTGCTCATGCATGTGTGTGTGCTTGTGCAGGCACAGGGCAGGCTGCCTTTTAGGTGAGTGTCGGGAGACGTCCTGTCAGTCACAAAAAATAGTTGTGGAAACAGGAAAAGCAAAGCAAGGCCCCTAACAGAATTTTCAACACCCTCAGCTACAAAGTCAAACTTAAAAATCAGTACTGAGACGGGGAGTGAGAAATAACAGCATGACTTTAAAATCTCGAGTGAAGGCAGTGTTTAGAAGGAAACAATAACTGTTACCATCTCAGGATTAAACCCACAGCATTCTGCACTGAGCACAGAGTTCACCAAAGACCTCTGAAACTGTGACGCCAGGATTCAGTAAGCGGCCGCTCACCAGATGACAGTTAATTGTCATTATCTAACATTACGCTGGGAACGGAGGCCAGCAGAGTGCTCGGGGCTCTGGCACAATCATATTTTTACTGCTATCGTGTTCAACTGGAGAGCACAGAGAAATTTCAAAAGCAGCAAAATTCTACTGGAATCCAAGAATAATAATAATAAAAATAATCACATAGGTGCCTGCAGGGCTCTAATAAAAGTCCTTTTCTCATTTTAGCAGGATTTCACCTTTAATGTGACAGTCCTTCATTCTGAAAAAGGGAATGGGGGCTTTTGCCAGGCACTGTAACGGCAGCCGGGACCTAGGTTTGAGGCCTCCGTCACCCTGGTGGGCAGTGAAAACACAAAACAGCCCAGGCTTTGCAGGAATCATGCCCGGGGGGCTTCAGTGGGAACCGACACCCTGCAGCCACATCCCCTGTAGGGGCAGTTCCCTCCTGGCAGGCAGCCTGGCAGAGACAAGGGCCCTGCAGCTGAGCTGAGTCCTGAAAGTAGGGCAGAAACAGCAGTTCAGTTAATCCAGTAGCTGCAAGTGTCAGGTGCCCAGGCAGGGAATGTGGAAAACCCCCCCGTCCTCAACAGTCACCAGCGTTTGACAGTCCCCCGGCCACCTGCACATGGCTAAGCTTCCGCTGAGAGAGTGTCCTAACGAAGCCACTGTGTACATGGAGGTGATGGAAGAGGTCACCCCCAGACCTGTACACACCCCCCGGGGCTGCATTTAATCCAAGGAATTCAGACTGTTTCGAGAACACCAAGATCAATCCCAAATTGTGAAGGAGGTCAGGGGGTGAACGCTTTCCTGGGAAAACCATTGCAACTTAATAACATAGTAACGGAACACAGACAAGTCTTGCTTTGCCTGTTAAAGGTCTTCAAACCACAATAACAGCAACAGTAATAATCATACGACACAGAATCCTCTTCTGATCAAACTCTCCCAGCGACAAAACAACTGCTAGAGAAGTCTTCTATTTACAAACAGTCTAGTTGGCCTTAATTCCAGTGTGTGACAGCAACAGCCAAGAATCATTTTTATCAGTCCTTGTTGGACAACCTACATTTATGCCTTATTCCAAGGGGCTTCCCAACAGGCTCCCTCTCCCAGAAGACCCACTCCCCAAACAGTAACTCCTGCTCTGCACAGTAGCTGCCCAGACACCGAAACTCTAGGTAAACCAGCTCTCATAGAGCAAAACAAAAAGCTCTCATTATAGCATTTGCCAATTTCTGTGGTGTAAATTCTTCCACCCACGGTTGCTTTGAGCTGCCAACAGCTGAACCAGAGCCCCACAGCTTCTCTGGATCTGTCATGGTCCCTAGTTCCCCTTGGATCCAGCCTGCCACCAAATTGGATGCACTTTCTGAGCTCCCTATGAGCTTCTGCTATTCCCCAAATCCTAACAGGCAAAGGGTTTAGAGCCTAGGCCCAGCTGCAGTAATGAGTGAATGAGTAATGCTGTAGTTTCTGCTGGGCTTATCTGGAGGGCACAGTCCTGGTCTCAAGTACGCAGGCTGGGGCTGTGGGAGCCGGCAGCAGCTTCCTGGGGGGCCAGCTCCCCAGGGCCCTGTTTCCACCAAATGGGACTGGTTCTGTGGAAACTGCGGGGCCCTGGTAAGGCTCTGCTGTGCCTCAACCTTTCTGCTTTTGCATAAAAGGAGGGGAAGCTTTTTTTTTCTTTCTTTCTGGGTTATATTTACACTTCCCAAATCAGAAAATGTCCTAACCAGATAGGACAGGTGGCAACTGGCAACCACAGCTCAAAGCCTTTTTTTTTTTTTTTTTTCCATTTCTTTCTGAAACCCCATGTAGAAGGAAAGTTAACGAAATGTCGGTTGGTTGTTTTAGACACACAGCGAACGCTTTGAACACAGATGGAACAGAGAAGAGGAGAAAACTGGGACCAGACTGCTTCTCTCTCTACTCTGGGGGACAAGAGTCTGTGTTTCCCTCCATAAACCAGTTGGGCACCAGGTGATCCTAAGTGTAAGTTGTCGGAATAAAATGAAGATGAGACGAACACTGGTTTCTGTTTGTAAAAATAAACAGCTTTTCAGTTAGTGCCTTGGAGGCAGGAAGTCAAAACTGGAAGTATGGTCAGAAAGGCCAGGAGTGAGTTCTGACACACTTTTCTGGTCCAGTTTTTCTACAGATATGATTCATATGTCAGGATTTGGACCATACTGTCTATATTTAAAATAATTTTAAATAATCAGCGACAAATGGCCCCCTTCATGTGCAAAGCTCCTGTGACTGAGAGGCACTGAACCGTGTAACTGATGAGGTGCTGAAGTGAAATGGTGGGGCTTCCATTGGGGTCTCAGCTGAGAAATATGTGGGACATTTAGGGAGTCATGATGACCAGGGAGAGGTATGACATGGGTACTTAAATATCCCACCAGGGGTAGAATAGTCTCTGCCCCCAATACCACCTGTGCCCACAGAGAAACACTGACCTAAATTAATCTGCGTGATGAACCTTAAATCCCTTCCCTTCAACCTGAAGTTCTCTCTACAGCACTACAGTCTCCACCTGAGAAAGGAGGGAGGACCACCATCACATTCATTCACTCACTCATTCATTCACTCACTCATTCAGCCACTCACTCACTCACTCACTCATTCAGCCACTCACTCATTCACTCATCCACTCACTCACTCACTCACTCATTCATTCACTCACTCATTCAGCCACTCACTCATTCACTCATCCACTCACTCACTCACTCACTCATTCACTCATCCACTCACTCACTCACTCATTCACTCATCCACTCATTCACTCACTCACTCACTCATTCACTCATTCATCCACTCATTCACTCATTCACTCACTCACTCACTCATTCACTCATCCACTCACTCACTCACTCATTCACTCATCCACTCACTCACTCACTCATTCACTCATCCACTCACTCACTCACTCATTCACTCATCCACTCACTCACTCACTCATTCACTCATCCACTCACTCACTCATTCACTCATCCACTCATTCACTCACTCACTCACTCACTCACTCATTCACTCACTCACTCATTCACTCATTCACTCACTCACTCATTCACTCACTCACTCACTCACTCACTCACTCACTCATCCACTCACTCACTCATTCACTCACTCATCTACTCACTCACTCATCCACTCACTCATCTACTCACTCACTCACTCATCTACTCACTCACTCACTTATCTACTCACTCACTCATCTACTCACTCACTCACTCATCTACTCACTCACTCACTCATCTACTCACTCACTCACTCACTCACTCACTCACTCACTCACTTATCTACTCACTCATTCACTCACTCATCCACTCACTCATCCACTCACTCACTGATCTACTCACTCACTCATTCATTTACTCCTTCCTTTTCCCAGCGTCTTCTCCATCGTATTTCTTTCTGGACATTTTCCCTGAATGAAACCCCTCATCCTCCACCTCCTTCCTTGCCTTCTCTTCTAGATTATTCCATGCACATATCCCGCCGGGTCCCTGACGCTCACACGATCACTGATGTAATGTTATTGCCCAGCATGTCCTGATGCTCTGTGAAGATCATGACTTTCGAATATTTCCCACTGACCTTTGAAGGGAGGTAACGCGAACCCTAACATTTACTTCTAAATGGAAGCAAGGAGCCTGTTACATCACAGCCTGTTTCCAAAAACTGAGAAACTTATAGGTAAGCACCAGGATTTTTCTGAATGCTGGGTCTTGTGTTTTTTGGAACTTCAGGAAAACGAGAGTCTCTCCGACTGGAGGCACCTGGTGGGGCTACGTCTTGGTGACGACACCTGCTGTCTGCACCAGGTGTTCCCACAGAGACAGACTGCCGCAGGATGGAAACCAGGCTTTTTAAACGGTGCCCTGCCCGAACCATCCCCAAATCCTTCAGTTACGAAGAGGAATAAGCCCTAAAGTAGGGAGGCGAGCAGCAGCCAGGGGGTAAATTTACAGTCATCTCTCAGAAGAGAATAAGGAACTGCATGCCAGGGCCGCCCCTGAGGTGCAGCGGGCAGTGCTCTGGGCTGGCGGCTCTCGGAGCTGGGCCTGACCCCTGGGGTCCAGCAGGCAGGGCTCTGCCCCGGGAGGCTCTTAGTGCCTCCTGGCTGCACGTGCTGAGCTGCTGCACCTCCCTCAGATGCTGCCAGATAAACGTCCTCGCTGGGTTATCAGCTCAGAGGTGATGCACTGCACAGATAGAGCAACTTCCTCCAACTGCTGATGAGATAAGCAGCTCAGCATCCGTATTCTAACGCCACTGCCCCATCTCCAGCCTATCGAAGCCCAGTAGCTTCTCCTTCCACTGTGAAAACCCGCCTGTACCCCCCCCCCCGGCTGTGCGGGGGGCCGGCGGGAGGAGGGGCTGTGGCCTCGCCTCCACCCTCAGGGAGGTCTCTGTATCCTGCAGGAAACTTTACAAAGAGGGTGAGATTTGACACTGAATAGCCAGTAGCAACACAGGAACCCCTCACAGTCCCCCTGTGGCCCTCAGGCCGGGTGGAGTGGGGGATTTTTACTTGCAGGGAATGGATGGGAACAGAAAATGTGCTTTTCCACACTTAAGCATTTTTCCGGATTCCAAGGGGAGGGGGGGAAATAAAGATTTCCCCCCTACTTTTCTTTCTTATTTCCATCCTTGCCAGGGGGAATCGAACCCTGGTCCAGCTCCTTGAAGGGAAGGACCCAGGTGAGTTAATTTGGCCTCGAGAGAGCCCCCTGCTCCAGACAGAGGCTGCGGTGACGAGGTCCTGACGCGGGCCGCTGCTGCGCAGCGTGGGGAGGGGCACCCGGCGAGCAGAGGCGAACGCCGCGCATTCTGGGCGCAAACCCGCCGGCCCTCGCGCCCGGTTCACGCCCTTGCCCACCCTCACAGTGGCCTCTACGTGAGCGGCTGCTGCCCGAGGTCCGAGGTCCCCGTCATCTGCCCAGGTAGCCACGCCGTTTGCTGAGCCTCAGTCCAGCCCTCCCGGCCCCTGGGCCTCTGGCTCCGGCCTCTCCCTCTGCCTCAGCCGCCCCTGTGCTCAGGGGGGTCCTCCCCGGCCAGCCCCTCAGCTTCCTGGGGCTTCAGCCCTGGGGCTCCCCTGCATTTCGACTCTTAAATGCTCAGCGTATCTGCTGCTCCTTCCCAGCGCGGCCAGCTCGGCGGGTGTCCTGCTTCGGGTCCCCCTTATCTCTGCCGGACCCCCTCCCCTCTGCCCCAGCCTCCTGGACTCGTGGGGGGGCTGCCCCTGCCCCAGCCCCTCCTCTCTGAGGGGGACACACACCTCCGGGGCGGGGGTGTTACCCACAGCTCCAGGGCTCCAGGGTCCTTGCTCAGTGTTAGGACTTGGAACCCACGCAGCAAGGGGGGGCAAGGCAGGAATGGGAACGGCCCAGGCTATAAGGAAGGAAGGTCAGGGTTGCTGGATAAAGGCAGAACATCACTAAGTCTTCTTCTTTTTTTTTTTTTTTAATACAAAACACTCATCTGTTCCAAAATGCTCACCCGAGGATATTATTTCTGTTGATTTTTTGAGAGAGCGGAAGGGATGCGGGAGGGGGGGAAGAGAGATCGATTGGTTGCCTCCTGAACACACCCCAACCGGGGCCTGGGATGGAACCAGGTCCGCGCCCTTGACTGGGAGCCCAACCCACACCCCCCCGGAGCACAGGCCGAAGGGCTAACCGCGGAGCCGGGCCGGCCCGGGCCATCTGTTCTTCACACACCCATCCCAACACCATCCCTACGGGAGCCCCTCTTAAGAGGCCCTGGTCAGGAGCCGTTTGCCGGGATCCGAGGCCCCCCCCCCCCCCGCTCCCACACCTGCCGGGCTGACTGAGTGGGTGTGGGGCGCCTCGAGGTCACCGAGTGCACCCCCAGCGCGACGCAGTTTCGCACAGAACCACTTCAGAGAGGTGCGACTCTCATTTTTAAAGAGACCACTTCAGAGGAGCAGCTCTCGCCTCTGCCGGGGGCCGAGGGCCGAGTCCGCGGAGGTGCTCTCTGAGTCTAACTTACATCCCCCCAGCTGCCCTCTCTCGGTCCCGCCTCCCTCTAAGTAATTCCTTCCTTCTCGCCTCTTGCTCGGGCCCAGGAGAAAGCGGAGCCCCAGGCGGCCGCAGCCTGCCCTGGCCTCGTTTCTCCGACACCTGTTTTCCAGGCGTGTGGGTTGCTGGTTGGTTTGTTTGCTTTTTAAATCCAGGCGAACGTACTTCCACAGTCCCACGGGCGTCCCCTCAACACCGGGTGGAGCGAGGAGGTGAGAAACCAAGGTCCGCGAGTCAGCGCGAGTGCCCCTCTCATCTGATTTCTGCGCTTTCTCACCGATCTGTCCGTAACTGTAGCTGTTCCGGCTGCGGTTAGATTTGTCTCGAGCTCGGAGCTTCTCAAAAGTATCCCTGTCTCGTCATCAAACAGACACCCCAGGGGGCTGATATTTCCGGGTGTTTTCCCACCTTTTCCCACCTGCCGGCCCCTCCCCGTTTCCCGGTATTTCCTCGGAAACAGCGAGGGCCCCTGGCTTTCGGCTGAGCCCGGGGTGGCCAGCACCTCAGCTCTCTCGGCCCCGCCTCCCTCTAAGTGATTCCGTCCTTCTCGCCTCGCTCTGTTTTCAGTTTGCTGATTCCACGGGTCATTTTAAGACCAATTCGCTCCTCTCCCATCCGGGTGCTACCCCCGCGGCCGGCTCTCCCTCCCTCCTCTCGGGCGAGGCCGCCCGGCCTCCTCCACCCTTTCCACCCACGGGGGACCCGCTCCGCATAAGCGGCCACCGTTCCGGCCGGTCCTGCCCTCCTCACGCTCTGTGTCCTCCGCGAAGCTCGGTTACGTCTTTCCCTAACCCCGAGCCATTCTGCGGACGCGTCTGTGGCTGTTGCCACTTTAAAACGAGGAACCCCGGGCCCGGAGGGGTGTGACCAGAGAGGGGCCTGGGCGCGGCCTTCAGCCTGCGGCGCCCCCTGGGCTCGGCCAGGCCCCCAGCAGGTCCAGCCCTGTCCCCACAGGCGCCTCCCTTCGGGCCCCACCGCCCCTGCGCAGGGCGGCCGCTCTCCTTCCTGCCCTCCGCCCGCTCCCACGCTCTGGGGCTCCTCCCGGGAGCCCTCCCCCTGAACTTGCTGACTCCCCACCTTTACACGGTCTCCCAGCTCGCCACACACTCAGCTCGCCTCCAGCGACACATTACGCGTCAAATACGTGATCAGCTCCCACATGCTAACAGAGCCCCACCCCAAATCGCAGGTGCCGGGCAAGGGCGGATTTGCTCGCTGGGCCTTTCGCTCCCTTCTCTCCTGAAACCTGTCCCCTCGCCAGTGGCCGAGTGTCACCTGTGCGTCTGCGCTTTGTGGCTTCCCTGCCGTGGCCGACCGACCCCCGTGGGCCTCCAGCCCCCATGGGAGCCCTTGCTCCCCGACAGTGTTCCGGGGCCCACGCCAGCTGCTGCACACAAGCCAACAGAGGCTTCTCAGGTGTTTTAAAATTTAAACCCCGAGATTCACTTTTTATGAACTTTATCGTGAAAGGAGAAGATGGGAATCCTGTCACACGTGGCCAGGCGCCCAGGAGGTCTCAGGCGATGGCGGGCCGGCCCCTACCCGCAGCTGTCCCTGCGCTGGTGTGGGCACTACCTGCAGCTCAGAGCTCCCCTGGGGCACACAGTCAGCCTGGGGACAGTCAGAGGCACCTGCCAGGAGGTGGGTGGCCTCTCCCCGGGGGCGAACCACCAACCCTCTCATGTTCATCAGGGTGGTACATTGAGAGCGTGTGGAGGCCTTTCTAACGTGGCTGGTCACCTGTGTGCTGTCCCCAGCCCTCGGGAATTAGCCTGGCTCAGCTCCTTGAGGGATGTCTTGGTGACACCGACAGGCTGCGGGGGACTCTGGGGACAGCTCCTCCGTAATGACCCCCAGTGCCCTAACCGTGACGTCTGCGCTCGGCTCATGATGGTTAGTGGCTAGGCATCCACACAGTTTCTCTGGCCCTCGGTCCTTGAGCCCCTCTCTGGGTCGTGCGTAAGTTAAGAGCACGTGTGTTGATGTGAAAGTGCAGGGAACAGGGCCCGTCCCATCAGCTGCTCCAAGCACTGGACCGACGGGACAAGGCGGGCTTCTCGCGGGCCACCTGGGCAAGCCCGTGCACCTCCCTGGCTTATGCTTAGTTAGATTTGACTCTCGAATCGACCCTACTTGTTCTGCACGGTGCAGGATGGCCCAGCATCGCTGGGATTAACGGGAGACGATCTTAACGACAGACGCGTCGGCCGTCGCCCAGCCTGCTCTGCGGGCCAGCTTCGAGAGCCCCCGGAATGAAGCGTGAGCAGAGCGGAGGCCCCCGAATGCTTCTCTCGCCCACAGGAGCCCTTTGCTAATGGGGGGAGAGATTCATAGGGACACGTCTTTTCTTGGCCCATCTACATCAAATGGCTTTAGTCACAGTCCTTGTCTGTCTGTACAATTAATCACTGAACTAAATTTTTAAAAAAGGCCCCGTCCTACTGATCTGCGCCCTGTGTCTCCCGCGTGGCTGAGGGCAGCAGAGGGAACGACCCCACAGCCTCCTCGCTGTCTCTGGGGGGAGAGGGAGAGGAGGGCTCATGGGAACAGGCTGAGCGGCGCGGGGCCAGCAGCAGGGCGACTCACCCATGCCTCTGTCGCTCTTCGAGGTCTGCTGCCCTCCGGACGTGGTGGACAGGTCTTCCGGGACGGGCATGGGCTCGTCGCCGTCGTCCGGAGTGTCACTGACGGGAGGGCTTTCCTTCCCTGGGGAGAGAGGTCGGAGCATGAGTTTCCGGGGACGCGGCCACCGCCGGGGACGTGGCCTTGGGGAGAGGAGCCAGCAGGGAAGCCGGGCGCCTGGCCTGCACCTGGGCTGCGGGGGGGGGGGGAGGGGGGCGGCCAAATACACAGGCCACCTGTGGCGCCAGAGACGGCGGCTACAGCCACGGGCGTGTGCGTGTGCAGCCGTGTGCATGTGTGTGCGCACATGTGTGCATGCATGTGTGTGCGTGTGTGCGTGTGTGCATATGTGTGCGTGTGTGCACCCACCCACATACTTATATACCGTAGATAATATGGGTGATACATGTCTTTTTAAGCCACTGTCACGAACAGTTTTCCACGCCGGTGACCACGCTTCCACGTTAGTATAACGTCTGTGTCACTCCCACTGCGTGGTGCACGAGCAGCAATTTAAATCCTTCTAGTTTTGAACTTAGAGATTTTTTTATCACACAGCCCCGTGTTGAGCATTCCTTTCACCTGGTCCTGATGACTGCCAGAGTCTGAATCCCCAGGAGTCTGACGCCCTGCTCTCTGCCGAAGCCATGCTCACATATGTCCAGGTAACTCCCGACTGCCTTTTTAAAAAATGTAACTGACCTTTCTGCTGGTTGCCAGTTGGGCGGGGGTTGGGGTGGTGGGTGAAGGGGTGACGGGATTGAGAATTACAAATTGGTAGTTACAGCGCAGTCATGGGGGTGTCAAGCGCAGCACACGGAATACAGTCAATAATATCCTAATAACTAGGTAGGGGCCAGGTGGGTGTGAGATTTTTTGGGATGATCACTTAATAAGGTTTATAATGTCTAATCACTGGGGTGTGCACCTGAAACTAATACACTATTGTGAGCCAACTGTAACTGAAAAATAAAAAATGATTTAAAAATAATTTTAAAATTTTAACTGATCTGCTTATTACCAAACAAGACAAACTATAATTTATTGAGGATGACCGGTCACCTCCAGCAGGGGATGGACTGCCAGCTCCCCAGGGCCCCCACTTTCCAGCTCACACGGTCACTGTGTTCTACGTGGGGGAGGGAGAGAACAAATGAAAACAGTGGGGATGGCGACTCTAAAATACCCTGGGCCAGACCGATCAATAGGAGGCCCCTCTGTGTGGGCACGGGGGGTGGGGGTGGGTAAAACATCGGCCTCAGCCTGAGTGGGGCCCCCCGCAAACAAGCCAGGCCTGCAGGAGAGTGACCCGCGAGAGCCCTGTTGTAATTCAGCCTCACCCGCCTTCCCTCAGCGACAGTTTTAAGAGGTCCTCTGATTTGCCTAAAAGCCCCCGAGTGTGCGGAGCAACCGCTGAGATGTCGATCTCTCCCGTGGGCCCTGTGCTGTGACCCCGGGCGCGTCCTCCGCGGGAGGTCTCCACGCCGGACACGAGCCCCTCCACGGGAACCCTCCTCGTGACGGGCAAACACAGCTCCACGTGTGGAGTTTAAACAGATCTGCCCAATTAACCCTTTACAATGGAAAACCACGGGAAGATGATAAAAGATACAAGGATATTAAATCAAGTCAGCGCACCCCAAATACTGACACACGGGGACTAGAAGTTCGTCGGCTCGGGATACGGTGCCGGTGGGACCAATTCTGGGACTAAGTCAGCCCTTTAAGGCTCTTTCAGGAATAAAATGAGGGAAAAACCCTGGTCTTGGCCTAGCTCACAGGGCTGCTGCGAGAATAAAATGAGAGTGACGTGTGTGGGTGCGAACGTGCTACGTAATACGGGATTATTTGGAAACTGCATCCGCAGAAACATAAGGCATGTGCCACACCGAGCGCCCCTCTCCCCAAGGTGCTGGCAGGAGGACACGGAGACGCGTGCGCCGGGACAGCCGGGACAGCAGGAAAGCAGGCTTCGAGCTGCAACAGCTTAGGAGGCGCAACATGATTTCACTTATTTAGAAACATTGTTTTACCCATGAAAGTGGCAATTTCATAGGGTGCAACTTAGAAAGATCTGTTTTTTTCCTTTCCTGTGGACAGAACATCACACTGAGTAATTTACGGGGAGGGAGGCGGTTCTGTAACACATTCCCTCCGATTTCAGATCCGGGACGTCCGCTCCTGTCTGGCCCAGGGTCCACCCTTGTTCCATGACTAACTGCCACGTCCCTCAGTTTTAGAAATAAAGAGAAATTGCTGGCGTTGGGTTGAACGGGAGAAGCAGCGGGAAGCAGAAGGAGCACCTTTCGAATCTTGAGCGAAAACGCTGACTGTAAAGGCTCCGGTCGCGGCACAGAGAGCTCCGGGTTCGACACGGCCCAGCGGAGTCGTCAGCGCTTTATGACTGCTCCGTGCGCACCAGGCCTCAGCCCGAACCTCCCATCGTCCGGCCAGCGCTTCCCTTCGGCGGTCTCGTGTCGTGAGGTTCCCACCCCAGAGACCCTCCCCTTCTGACGGCCGAGCCCAGGACCAGGGGGTGGTGAATATAATGTGAAGGGCAAGAGAAATATGAGGAGAAACAGAGGCTTTTGCAATTTTTGTTACCAAGCTTAGATCAGAATGCTGACCAGCTGCTCCGCATACAAATCACTGTGGAGATGCCGCCCAGGCCGGGTCCCAACCGGGCCCAGGGACCCGAGGGGTCGCAGGGGTCCCCTCTGCAGATGCATCGTCCACCCTGTAAACCCACGGGGAGGCGGGGAGGGAGGCACAGGAGCAGGAGCAACGGGAGGCTCTCTTCTCTCCTTTGGGACTTTTAACCTCCTTCGTCTGTGACACTGTCACCACCCCCGGCCACAGGACAGCACTGAGGGGGCCCCTTCCCGGGGGAAGGACCCCGCATCTCGGTCTCTTCAGCCTTCCCCTCCCAGCAGGAGCCAGAGCCCTGCTGAGCCACCCGAGGCTTCGAGAGCCTGAGCTGCTTGTGTCCATTCACATAGTTTTGGCTGCTGTTGTGACAGTTCTGTTTACAAAACAAAGTACGTGCTTAAGGGAAATAAAATAATGCTGAAAGGTGGGAGGTGAGAAGCTGAGTCTTCCGAGTTTCTTCCATAACCCGCCCTTCCTTCCGTCACCAGTCTTCCAGGAGGAAGCCAGGAATTAATACACATCCTCTAGGATTTTCCTCGGTGTGTGTGAGTGTGTATGAGTGTGTGAGTGTATGTGAGTGTGCATGTGTGAGTGTGCATGTGAGTGTGCATGTGTGAGTGTGCATGTGTGTGTGAGTGTGCATGTGTGTGTGCATGTGTAAGTGGGTGTGTGAGTGGGTGTGTGTGAGTGTGCATGTGTGAGTGGGTGTGTGTGTGTGCATGTGTGAGTGTGTGAGTGTGCATGTGTGTGTGAGTGTGTGAGTGTGTGCGTGAGTGTGTATGTGAGTGTGCATGTGTGTGCATGGCCTGCTGTCACAGGAAGGAACGGGTTCATGGGCTGCACACTCTCCCGTCCGCATGTACCTGGCATCTTCCAGGCTGGCATGTCTGTGCCCCCTCATTGCTGAGAGCCGCGTGAGCAAGGGCACGAGGCACCATGGTCTTTGAGTGTCGGCACCAGCGCCCCCGGCACCTGCTTGGACGCTGTACCTGTGAACTTCAGTTTACGGAGATGAGGCCAAGCTTGACCAACGGTCCCTCCCACCAGCTGTACCTCAGGTGCCACCATGGGAAAGCCAGCTCTTGGCGCGTTGGCTGCAGCCCAGAGTAAAGTCCAGGCTCTGCCCGCGACAGGAGGGGCTGGCAGAGGGGGAGCCCTGTGCTGGGCAGCGGGCCGTCTCCAGGGGGCGGGACCCGCGTCTCCTCTCCCGCACACAGGCCTCAGGGCAGCCCCACGCCCCCGCCCTGGTTCCATCACCCGGCCCGACGTAGACCAGGAGGCAGAACCCAATGAAAAGCTGGGCGCCAGCGGGGGCAGGTCAGCCAAGCCCAGAGGACGCTGAGAGGCCACTGTCCACAGGGGCCAACCGGGGCTGACGTGAGCTGGGAGGCTCTGAAATACAAACCAGCACACGCCCTGGAGGCTGCCTTTGCTGTCCCCCCCCAGGCACAGCACAGACGGGGGGGGGCTCCCTCGCCTCCGGACCTGGGAGCTGGGCCGGCTGTGCTAGAGTCGCCCCGCGGGACAGCCTGGGACCCAACCTCAGGCCTCACCTCCCGCCACTTACTGCTCCACTTCCTGGGCCCTGGGGTGAGAAGAGCTACGCCCACTGTGGCCCGAAAGAAACATGCGGGGAAGAGAGCAATGCGGCCTCCACACATAACACATGTTCTAGATTCTGCCCCAAACTTCTCCGAGCTGCTTTCTCCCCACCCCCCTTTCCCTCCCTTTTAAACAAGGCCCTTGGCGTGTGTCTGGGGCCTAGAGGAGATCAATCAGTCACTGCCCCCCGAGAGCACCGACATACGTTAAATCCTTCCCAGTGGCTCTCAGATTTAACAGTAAAACCAATTTTAACTTGAAGGGTTTCTGCTCAGATTCTCCCGCTGGGATGGCCTCAAAGAGTTAGCATGAAACACGGACACAAACTCCGCCTCAGTTTCCCCTTCTGCACAGCATCCTCTCTTGCCCCCCCCCCCCCCCGAACATGACTGTGACCTCCGGCCCCGGGCAGCGCTCCTCCTGGAACCCCCAACAGGGAGTCACAGAAGCTCCTCACCTGAGACTTGGGACATGTCCTGGCTCTCATCACCATCCATTGTCCCGGGGTCACCTGAGAAAGAGAGGAAGGCGTTTAGTTTAAAGCGAGCCCGGCGGGATGTGAGCGCGGGATGAGTCAGCCCCGCGCGCTCCACAAGGTTATCTGCCGAGAGGGATGCGTTTTCCTCCTCGCGCTCTCGCCGGGGTATTAGACGGGCACAGACCTTGATCCTTTAAAAAACGGCCTTACAAAGATTTATAAAAATATCATTACCGGCACGGAAAGACCAAATTTGTTATTTATTGTTAATTTCCTGCTGCATAATAACCCAAAATGCAAACTGACTGCAACAAAATTAAGCAGAAAATTAAATGGCCCCAGGTCATTGTAGGCACGGAATTCATTCCCCGGGCTGATCCACAGTTATGTTCTCTCTAATTTACCGAGCATGCATCGATGAACCTTGAGTCAGCGTGGTGACACGCGCACAATCAGCAATCAGAAAAAACGAGGCAATTTGCTGAAGAATGTCTCATTTACCCAGGCGGGCGGCATCTCCGAGCAGCGCGCCCCGTCCATCAATAATGAATACAGCGCCCGCCTGGCAGGCGGCAGGCGCTTCCGCCTCCGTCCCCGGCGGCTCGGGCCTGCCTCACACCCCACCGGGCTCCCACGGGGAGAAGTGAGGCCGCCGCGGTGGGAGGAGGCCGGGAGAGGCCCGGGCCTTCCTGTTTTGCTGACAGACGGACGGCTGGCTCCGCAGATGGGTTTAGAAAGAAGAGAAAACCAGCCGGGAAGAGCTGCCCCTGGGTGGCAACTGCGAACGTGCCACAGGCCGCCCCCGCCCGCCACCCCCACAGAGAGCGGGGGACACCCGGGAGGCAGGCGTCCCTGGGCAGAGGGCTGGGGTGCTGTGGTGTGTGCGCAGGGTCCTGGGCTGCCCCGGGAGGTCTCCGGTGGCCCCGGGCACCAAAGGTGACTGCAGCCATCCTGCTTGACTCTGTTCTGCTGGCCACCTTTGGCAGCGATCTCGCCCCAACCGGCCAACCGGGCCTGTTCGTTGAATCTAAATCAGGTCTCAGTTTTCGGGGCACCTCTGTCTCTTTGGCTCAGGTGTGCGGCTCCGGGCCCTGTGGCCTGTTTTCAGCAGAGACCTGGGCACGGGGGGAGGGCTCAGGGGACCCCACCCTTTCCAGCGAGGCTGACAATAGCAGGCCGAGGCCACATGTGTATTTACGGGGCACGCGGAACACAGGTTTCCAGGCCCAGAGGTATCGACACTGGTCACGAAGACACGAGCGACCACTGCCAGCCTCTCCGGATGGGAGGGGCGTCCGCCTGCATGTGAAAGCCCCCGAGGGAGTCGGAGGCACGGCCTGAGTCTCCCAGGCTGCCGTGTGGCTTGGGCACAGCTGGTGACCACAGAAAGGAACAGGCTCCGTGGCCCACCAGCGCCTCTGCCCTGGGACTGAGCGGCCGGAGCAGCCGGAGCAGCCGGAGCAGACACAGGGGCCCCGGAGGCCAACAGGAAACCGGCCCAGGGCCAGGAGCCGGGTGCCGTGGTCGCACACGCTTCCACTGCGAAGAGGCAAACATCGACGATTCTTTCAAAACGTGTCAAAACAATTACAGAGAAACCAGACGGACTCAAATGAGAAGCGGCTCCGCAGTTACCGGGCAGCATGACCGTGGGCTCGGTTTTCGGAAGACGCGTCCAGCGTTTCCCACCCAGGTTGGAGACGCCCCTGGGCTGACGGGTGGGCCCGACGGGAGAACCCCAGGCCCCGTGCAGCAGGTCCCGCTCCAGCAACACTGTTTCAATGTTGGACGTCTCCCTACATAAGTGATACATTTCTTACAACTTTTTTTTTTTAATAAAGGCCATACAATGCCCATAATTTCCACCACTTAGAACTACTAAATGTTTTCCATGTGTACACACAGAGCTTTTCAGAAAAACAGGATACTCCACATATCCCAAATACATTGTTGTAAACGTATCTTCCACTTAATACCACCCATATAATTTTATTTTACAAACATACACTGACACCTTTGTCTTAAAGGCGATGCACTCCTCAGTGTAGGAAGTGGTTTAACTGATGATATCCTATTGTGTGCTCAGGCTATTTCCCATGAAAAGAAAAACATATTTCCTAAGGCCTGGCTCCCCGCCTACGCAGCACCCGAGGGTGCGCCTGCCAGTGCGCCTTTGGGGGACCCTCCCAGTTTGCTGTCAGGGGCAGAATCCGTGGACACCGAATTCAACACTGAGGTCCCCTTCACACATCCGTGTGTCCAGGCCGGTGGGTGGGAGGACACGTCATATAGGAGAAAACGCCTGCTCTGTGCCATGGCCGGGGCCCAGCGCAGGCTCTGCTCGGCGGGAATGCCCGCGCCCTGGGCAGTCACCTCACGCTGGCACCCGCTGTGACCCCGGGGGGGTGGGGGAAGGCGCCTTCTTGGGACCGGCCCTGACTTAGCAGCTGTCCGCACACTCGGATGGGGCGGCAGCTGTGTGCACAGCTGGGGAGGGACATGTTACGGAGCTGACCACACTCAGCCAGAGGACTCCGGAGCTGTGTCAACAGCCCAGTTTCCACGGTCACTAAATGTCCCCGCCCGGCCCGCCCCCAGCGCATGGACCTCACTCAGGTCGCAGGCCTCACTGCCATTCTCACCCACGTTCCGCCAGCCCCACTTGCACGTCATGGCTGCTCCATGGGCTTTCGGCCCGGACGGTCCTGGCCCTGCCCAGAGGACCCCTGGCTGGGACCCCTGGCTGCTGGTCCCCACCATCGGACACCCTGAGGAGCTGGGGAACCGGACGCTGCGTCTCAGCCTGCACCGGACCCTGTGAATTCCTTGGCCTGTCTTCTCTGACAACACACCAAGGGGACTTGACAAGCTCCCTCAAACTTCCCCAAACTCCAAATTTGCATATCTTGGGATTTAAAAAAAAAAAGTGGCTTTTTGTAACAGTCATTTTGCTTTTGGGCTAAGACCAAAGGACTGATCCAAGAGTGGGACTGTTTGAGAGAGAGGAAACTGCCCCCTGCACGACCGAGGGGCAGCCCTGGGGGTCCCAGCAGGGCAGTGGCATGCCGCCCTGCCCCTGGGAGGGCAGGGACACCCCACCCACCCCTGGGGGCTCCAGCACCCCGGCTCTGAGCTCCCTGAGCCCCCTGCTCCCACACGAAGTGGGGCCCAGTAGCAAGAGAAGGGTCTCAGCTGGAAGGCGTTTACAATCGGAGAGAGGACTTGACCACAAAGCGAGTTAACAAATTATTTTCTCCAACCTTCACCTGACAGAGCAACAAGGCCGGCAGGGCCGTGAGGCAGGTGCCCGAGGGGGTCACCATTTCACAGAAACCTGCCGTGACTCTGCCCCCGCCTGGAAACCCAGAGGGTCAGTGACCAGGGCCGAGCTCAGCCCCTGACTGCAGAGAGCGCGAGGCCTGGAGCGTCCCGCCTGGGAGCTCGCAACACAAGCCCTCTCGCTGTCTCTTCGAAGCCAGAACATCTAAATCTCGCGCGTGGGAAATGGGCGCAGAGACCGTGAAGGCAAGAGACAGGCTGCGTGGAGGCCGGCCGACCACTGAGGAGACACAGCCACTGTCACTAGGCACCCTCCCTCCAAATCCAAGGGCTCGCTCATCTGGGAGACCCTCCTTCCCTCCCTCCCTCCCTCCCTCCCTCCCTCCCTCCCTCCCTCCCTGTGTTTCCCTCTGTCTCTCTGTCTCTCTGTCTCTCCCTGTCTCTCTGTCTCTCCCTCTCTCTGTCTCTCTGTCTCTGTGTCTCTCTCTGGTCCTTCTATCTCACAGGGTCCATCAGGACTTGCCTAGTTTCAGCTCAGCAGAGTTGGCGTTTTGATGACTTCAGGGGACAGGGGATGTGGAGGGTGAAGCAAAGACCCAAACAGCAGGAGGGACAGGCCCACGGCCCCGTGGTCCCAGCGGCCAGACCAGGGGAACTTGTACTTGGGCCCAGGGTGACCCTCCAAGGAGCTTCCTTTGGGAACAATGAGACTTTTGGGAAATGACCTTGCCCGTCTTTCCTCCTGCCACTCCCACCAGGGACTGGAAGCTGGGTGTCTCCGGGGAGAAGCGGCAGGGGCCCCGGGCGGGGTGGCATCTGAGGGAGGAGCCGGGGAGCTTCCCGAGGGGCATCCTCACTGCTGCCTACAGGGGGCATGTGGCCCTGGGAACGGCTCTGAGAGCCCAGGAGCCGGAGGGCCAGGGTCAGGGGAGGGTGGTGGCGGTCCTTGGGCCCTCCTAGTGCCCCCTCTTGTCTATGGTGAGCTCCCCTCTTCCCGGTATCTGCTCTGAGATCCTGGCTCTTCCGTAATTCTGAAACGGAGTCTGGATTAGTGGAGTCACGAGCACAAGATGCCTGTCAAAACCTCAGCTCGACTCCTCTCCAAGCCGCCCAGTTCATGCTCCCGAAGCAGCGGGTACACAGCCTGCCGGGGACACAGCCTGCCAGGGACACAGCCTGCCGGGGACACAGCCTGCCGGGGACACAGAGTGTGGGGTACACAGCCTGCCGGGTACACAGCCTGCCGGGTACACAGCCTGCCCCTGCTGGGGACACAGGGTGCCGGGTACACAGCCTGCCGGGGACACAGAGTGTGGGGTACATAGCCTGCCGGGTACACAGCGTGCCGGGTACACAGCCTGCCGGGTACACAGCCTGCCGGGTACACAGCGTGCCGGGTACACAGCCTGCCGGGGACACAGAGTGTGGGGTACACAGCCTGCCGGGTACACAGCGTGCCGGGTACACAGCCTGCCGGGTACACAGCCTGCCGGGTACACAGCGTGCCGGGGACACAGCCTGCCGGGTACACAGCGTGCCGGGGACACAGCCTGCCGGGTTCACAGCCTGCCGGGTACACAGTGTGCCGGGGACACAGCCTGCCGGGGACGCAGCCTGCCGGGTTCACAGTGTGCCGGGGACACAGCCTGCCGGGGACACAGCCTGCCGGGGACACAGCCTGCCCGGCTGCCGGTGGCCCCGCACTGGCCCAGGTGCTGAGCACCCAGCGCGGCCTCCAAACTTTAGTTCTCCGAGGTTCAAACAGCTACACTCTCCTTTTCTCGAAAAGCCAACCGCCACATACGCATGGTGCGCAGTCAATAACCACACACGGCAAAGTGAAAAGTCACTGGGTGTCGGCGTAACAGTTTTTCACAAGAAAAAATGGTTTCTGTGACTGTGTGTGGCGACAGATGTTAACCAGACCAACTGTGGCGATCATTTTGCAACATATAAAATTATGTAAATATTAAATCATTACATCATACACCTGAAACTAATATAATGTTATGTATCAATTATATCTCAATAAAAAAAACAAAAAGACATATATACACACATGCATCCATAGACATGCACACATACATACACATATACACACACATACATACACGTACACACACACACACACATACATGTATGCACACACATGGCTACATACCTACCTCCATACAAGTGCTCTCCCCTCCCCGACACTGTCTAGGTAACTGTCTGCCCAGTGATACTTCATCCGTTTCTTGGGTACCTTACACAAGCCAGAAAACCTTGGTAAAGGAAAAGATTCTGGTGTTCGGTAGCTTTAAGCACCCTACTGTGCGCCTGGCATTTCACAGGGAAACCGCTGAGGCCCCCAGGACCGTGGCCCTGGCCTCCCTTGCCCGCCTCTGGTTTGAGTGTCTGGCCTGGTGCCCAGCACTCAATACTCATGTGCTAAACGTGTACATTTCATCTTCAGCCGCATCACTGAACCGTATTATTATTATATGTAATTTGCATTATTAGTCCCATTTTACAGATGAGGAGACCGAGACCGAGACAGAAGTGGCCAGATCAGGGGCACACGCCTCGTAGACAAGGGGGCTGATATTTGAACCCGTGACCAGGGGATGGTGACACTTTTCAGTCTGTTACCCTTGCCGTCGCCCCAAATCCCAAATGTATGATGTCACCTGCCCCTCGACAGGAAACAAGCGTGTTCTCTGGATACTCTGCAATCGGCACAAACTCCCCCGAAGCTGCTACAACATATTTACATTCCGGTTATCGGGGCCACTGTCCACTGCCGACTCCTCCTCGCTGCGGTCACATTTGGGGTGACTTCCTGCTGCGCACAGTGACGCTGGTTTGGAGGGGCCGGGTTTGTGGGGGAGGAGCAGGGGCCGAGCCTGTGGCCTGTTCCCGATGCCTCAGGTCACAGCCCTGAGAAAGGCCCTGGCCCCAGCCTGGGAAGGTGCTTTCACCTCCCAGCCAGCAGGGTTCATCTCCACTGGTCCCTCCCCTCACCGGGACGCACACGTCCCTTCAAAGAGGCGGCGTCCCCAGAAAAGCCCGGCAGCCCACGGGTCATCGCGTCGCATCCAGGGGACTTTAGAGGTTTTCCTGGCAACCTGACAAAATGGGTCAGAAGCCCAGAAAAACTTCGCTCACTCATCTCATTTTGGATTCTTTTCATTTCTCAGAAACGAGCTGCCAATCTGCATGTGCTCACGACTGTCCCACAGGGACTGTGGGTCAAATAAGATCGAAACCAAGCTCCAGGCAGGGCCGCGGGGTCCCGTTTGGCTCTACCCACCCCCATTTAACTGAGCCCCAGAAAAGGCCTCTGGTGGTTTGTTCGATGAGGACCTGCGTTTTGAGGGCGGAGCAGCTCAGATGGGTGCTCCTGAGCCCACGTTTTCCCCTCAGGCAGGAACTGGTGGACGGCTCGAGGGGACCAGGGGACCCCGCAGAGCCGGCTACAAGCCGCGCTGTTTGCAAACATTCTTAGCAAGAAGCGTTTCATCCAGAAGAGAAAGAACCACAGGGGTGTGGAAACAGAGATGGGAGATGATGTATTAGAATTTTTGTTGTTGTTGGTAATCCTTACCTGAGGATATTTTTCCACTGATTTTTTTTTAAAAGAGAGTTGAAGGGAAGAAGAGAGGGAGGGAGAGAGAGACAGAGAGAGAGAGAAACACTGATGTGAGAGACACATCGATCAGTTGCCTCCCACATGTGCCCCAATAGAGGCCAAGGACCGAACCCGCAACCCAGGTACCTGCCCTTGACTGGGAATCAAACCTGTGACCCTTGGGTCCACGGGCCGATGCCCTAACTACTGAGCCACACCAGCCAGGGCTCTTAGAATTTTAAAAAGACAGAGGAAATGGGGTTGGAGGCATGTTGACTGCTGTTAGGACAGGCGTGGAGCTGGGTGCCGCTGGCAGGACTGTCCCGCATCACCCGCCCCCCGTGTCCAGCCCGTCCCATGTGCCCCTCCGGTGGAGGAACCAGGCTGCCTGGCGGGGACCGTCCTGGCCCCCAGCTCTCAGACTACCCGCAGTGGGTCCTGTTTACACGGCACCAGACTCACAATTTACATGCACCGGGCCAGGACTTCTCCTGGCTCTGACCCTTGCAGTAGCCACTTCCTAAGTAGCTTCCTCAAATATAAGTGGCTTTTTACACTTTATCACCTAAGTGCAAAAATCTAAGTTTAGACTCATTTTCTTCTACCCCCTTCCCGATTTTAGAAGCCTTCGTGCGTGGCCGGCAACAGTGCTACAAAATGAGACCTGCGTCTTAAAACAGTATAAACTCTGCCCCCGCATCGTGACTTACTCAGACACACCCCATCTCTGCCCATCTCTGGTTAGTATAAAGCAAAGAGGCAGGAGCCCAGGAACAACCTGCCTTCCTATTATTTTCAAAGTAGGGTTTTTTTTTCCCCCTTCATTTAAAAAATAGATCAATACGACGTCTCCACATTTGCTAAGTTTTTTGCTCAGGGTGAAGTTATCTCCGCCCACCAGCAGATCGCCTCACGCGGACATGTTAAAACTCAAAATGAAAACTGAATGTGGCAGGAAGAGCTGCCTGCGCGCCCGTAACATTCCCCCGAATGCACCTGTAGGCCTGAGGTTTCCACAAGGCCCTTCGACTTCTGTTTAAAGAAGGGTTTGCAGAAGTGTCTTTGGCGAAAGCTCTGTTTTATTTAGACCCAAGGAAGTAAAATTATGCAAATCCTGATGGGAATGTCCAGTTGTGTATAAATCCACAGATAAGTGCGTGTTAACGGTACCGGGGGAGCAGTTACGAGCTGCCCACTGAGGACGTGGTCTCGGGCACTGGAAGCTGTTTTTCACTTTGTTTCGATAAGTCTCTACCGTCGGGCTGGCGGTGAGACGGGATCTAGATACAAACACAGAGAGAAACGTGCTCTGCAGCCAACACATCACAGGGTCGCTGTCCCCCAGATGCCTTCTTGCTCCTGCTCCTCGCAGAGTAAGAGGCTCCCCGGCCAACCTTCAAGGCGGAGTATTTTGTCTGAGCTCCAGGGAGGAGGGTGCAGCCTTCCCGTGACTCTCTGACGCCCTCAAACTGTTCAGACCACATGGTCCCCGGGCTAGTGGAAAATCCTCCTTAAAGAACTTGCGTTCTGGGCTCAGTTCTTCTACAACACCCACAAAACTATCAACTATAGTCAGTTAAAATGAAGCAACTTTTCGTAAAAATTATTGAAGAAATGATCCATGTTCACATTTTAAATTATGTTCACAGGAGGCAGAATGGAGACCCAAAAATTAGCTTCCCTCAATCTAGTTCAGTTTTTTAGTGGCCTCAGGCCTCTGAAATTCACCTCATTCACCCCAACTCCAAATGCCTTAGCTACAGTCAAATTACTCCGCGCCTGAGAGGGCCGAGGGAAGAGTCAGGGCGTCTCAAGTGATACAATGTATCGTCAGCTGATACACTGATCGGTTATTTGGCAACAAGGATTGCTACGGGCAAGAAACCAAATAATTACAGAAAACACCACTGGGTGTTCTGATTGGTTCTTTAGTCGGATCAAATCAGCAAGCACAGTTCTCGATTCCATTTTATTCTGTAAAAGAGAGCTCAGCACCAGCCCAAACCTCAAAGCATCGGGAGACGGGGCTGCCCAGCCCCACAGAACAGGGAACAGGCTGACGCGAATGGGACCTGCAGCGGGCGCCGGGCCCCACCAGGACGGCCTGGAGCCCATTTGTAACCCACAACCTTTAGCCTTCAGTGTCCCCGTGCAAACCCAGGGGGAGGGGGTGGCATCCGTAGGACCTCAGAGCAGCTACAACTTCCTCATTTGCTGGCTACACACATCGGCCTGTCTTTATTTATAACCGGCCAGAAAATGCCCACGTCCTTCAGGGAGCAAAAGAGAGAAAAACTCATTTTAAACGCTGGAGCTGGATTTTCCTGCTTAGACAGTTTAGATAATTTATTTTCAGTGTTTTACGTGAAGTTTTCTTTCTTAGAAAATAATATATATACATTTACATATATATATATATATTTACAAAAGCCTTGTCTGCTCTAAATTATTCCTTAAATTCTTTAAATTCAGAGAAACATACATAACGCCTGGCAGAAGCCGGAGAACACACCACAAGCAGCAAAGCACTGGAACCCGCCAGATCATGTCTAAATGGTAATTAGCTGCCTTATCTCTAACAACCTGGGGTAATTAGCGGCATGATTTTAATTTAATGAGGTGGGACACTCAGTTTATCAACACGATTCCACCGTGGATCTCTCTGCATCTCACTTTAATGTTCTGCCCTGCACAGAACTCAGCCCAGAGGAGGGGAGAGTGGTCACTTTTCAGGCTAAAAGTGGGGCTCTCGGCGGGGGAGCCGCTGGCTCTGGCTCCATTAGAAGCCGTGGAGGACATTTCAGGATGTGGCCAAGTAAGCTTCTGGGCAATTGATTCCTCCCTTTCATTTCTCCTAAATTAAACATTTCCCCATTCCTGCTGGGGAGGGATCATACATGCTGTTTCATTTGCTCCAAGGTTGCCAGTAAAAATCCGATCAAACCCCCCAAAATGTACCCCAAATTGGCCAATCCACATTCACGGCGGAACACCTCGCTTGAGACGGGGACTCTAATCCACTCTATGCTGTTCATTATTAAACAATTCCAAACTCACAGAGAATGCTTGAGAGTGTTGGGCTCAGCCTGTGATCTCGGAAATGAAACATAAAAATCTATTTCAGTATCTATAAGGCTGCTTAAAAATACTTTATGCCTTTTTTAGTTGTTTTAATCGTCTCCGCAAAACCCCACACGTGAAAGGAAGGGGGTTGAGGGGGGCAGGAGGAGAAAGGGGCAAGACTAAGGAGTGACGTTGGGTCCCCCCTGCTGTCCCCCCGTTGCCCCCATAAGCTCCGCACCCATGTCTGTCCAGGAGAGCTAACTTTTGGCGCCAAGATGTCAGGAAGAGCATCAGATTTCCTTCAGCAGCGAGCTGATTGCTGAGCAAAAATGGATCATGGCAGCCTCCAGTGAGAAAATATGAACGCGCTTTCCCACGAGTGCGGGCCCACGGCAAGCCTTTTGTTACCCCGAGGCCCGCACAGGAGCCGCGAGCCGGCGGTGGGGGGACCACCTAAAGGCAGAGACAGCCCTGGACCTTAGTGGCTGAGGCTCTCCGTCACCCAGACAGATGCCCGGAGGGTGCGGCAGGCACTGGGTGCAGGAGACACCGGCCACTGGCCACCTCGTCCAGGCGAGCCCAGCAAACAACCCAGCACGGGGGGGGCACTCACCGGTGAGCCCGCGCCTCCCACACAAGTCCTGACGTGGACGACTGGGGTCCCTGGACCACGGAGTCCCCTCTGCTCGGCCACCTGGAGGGACCCTGCTGTCCCGCTGGAGGCTTCTCCTCACTGCCGCCTTCACACTCCACTGGGGCGGAGAGGAAGGAGGACCCACTTGCCAAATATGCAAAAACGGAGGGAAGATTGTTTTTTGCCAGGAAAACAGTGGCAGGAAGGGAGCCCGAGCTTCCTGCCCCGACCAGAGTGGGTTCAGAGATTATTACTCAGGCGTCTGATTCGACAGGTTGTGGTGGGACGGGGAGCCTTTTAGTCAACAGGAATCTCAAGGTCCCCAAAGACAGACATGCCATGGGAGACAGGAAGTGGGGCCAGGCCTTCAGCAGGGCGACAGTGGCCCCCAGGCTGGGCACTCGGGGCTCTCACGGAGTTGAACAGTTTACAACGGGTGGGCCACTGAAGGCACCCATGGCCTCCACCCACTTATCACAGTAAAATGCAAGAGGAAATGAAGAAAAACGAACCCATGAGGCTGCTGCCCTAGACCAGGCCTCGGCTGCTTCCCTCCAGGCCCCTGGGACAGGGGCAGGGACACACCGCGCAGGGCGGGCCAGCCACGTCTCCGCTCAGAAATGTCTGCAGCGCTCCTCTGTTTGCTGTTTCGCTTCACTCTTAATGTGCCATAAGATCTTACTCATAGTTGTCAGATGCCATCGAACATTTAAAAACTACGTGAACCATCAGCCAGGAAAGCCCAGCGCGGGAAATCGAGGCTGTGAACCTGTCGCAGAGGACGAGCTCCGGCAGGGAGCCGTTCACTGAGCCGCACAGAGCAGCAGCAGGTCTCCCCGAGCAACGGCGGGCGCGGTGAGTCCGCAGCACCAGCACCAGACACTGTCTTGTTAGCTGCCCTGAGTCCCTGCTGGCGCCACTCCTATCTCCCTCCTCATCTGAGTTTTGAAAGTGTGCAGGACGCTGATACCCGGAAACGTGGCCCTGCTAACCCTGCACCCCACATTTCCATGCGCCTGTTTGCAGCAAGACAGAGCCTGCTGTCTCGGGGTGCAGCCGGGACCAGAGCGTCTGTGCTTGTGAGGCTGGGTTACTTGTTGCTGTGACATCTCACGTTTTCGCCCATGAGATGGAACCTCACACGTGTGTGTGTGTGTGTGTGTGGGGGGGGGCTCTGCAGACGCAAAGGCAGGGCCAGCGGACGGGGAGCCACCAAGGCCAGGGTGGGGGGGGCAGCGTCTGGCAGGAGGCAGCGAGGTTCTCAGGGGTCTGCTCTCTGAGCTGAGCCCGCAGCCAGGAACCCGCCTTAGACTGCAGCTGTACAGCTGATGCTCACCCATAATCACAGAGACTGGAGGACACGAGGACCCCAAACGCCCCTACACGGTGCCATCACGGCGCATTCTGGGCTGACCGCACTCACACTCCACGGGCCTTCAGCACAGGCAGACACCCAAGCTGCTCACATCATTCGTGCCAAACTGACCGTTATAAATTTTAAAAATCCATCCTGTTTTAGTAAAAGGTAAAAAAAACCCCAAAAATCAAGAAGAAGGGGCTGCATTACTCAGGTGGGGGCCAGGAGATGCTAGCGCTATTTCCCACCTACCCCCATGTGCTCTCTGCACAAGTGTGCACGTTGTGTGTGTGTGTGTGTATTTCCTACATCCACTGATGCACACATAACCGTGAAGTGTGCATACCACACGTGTACGTGGGGGTGGAGGGTCCTGTCCTGCAGCAGCCAGCATATGCATGGTGTGCTCTCCAAGTCGGTCATTTACATGGACAAACTGCTACCACATCAGCCAAATGTGAAACACACAGACCCAAGTCAGGTGGGGAAAAACCCCAATCCAGAGACCCACGTCCTCAGGCTCTCAGTCTCCAGCCAGGCGAGGAAGACGTGACGGCCCCCAGCACCCGTGGGCTTCAGACCTGGGGCCAGGAAATTCACAGTGACCTTCATCTTCCAACAAGGGGTGGCTTCAAGGACAGCCACAGTTTCCCTTCTCTCAGGAGCCTGAGGACCAACTGCTCAGCGGGTGGAACGTGACGCCCCGCTTTATTCCCGGACTGCGCGGGCTCATTCCCAGCAGGGGCTATGGCCGGCAGTGTGCTCTGGCATTCTGTAGCTTTGCAACATGTAGCAGCTTAATGAAGACGCTGGCGAACTACGCAGACAAGCGCCATGGAGTTTCTAAAACTCCTGCCTTCCACTATCCCCACAAGGCAAAAAGGGAAGAACACACAACCCTTTCACTCTATAACATGTATTAGGCGTCAGCTCTGGTGGACTTTTAGAACAGGAAGCACTTTTTTTTTCCTCATGTAAAAAAGGGATTTTGAAATCAGATACATTATATCAAAGCAGAATAGCACAGGCCTGTAAAATGTGACATCATTATTTTATCTGTGCACACGAGTTATTTTTTAAAAACATGTTCTGCATATTTTATGATGTAAGCAGGCAATCCTCCTGTCGTGGATACTTGTTACTGTTTAAATTTTAAGCCACAAACCAAATAATCTGATTTGTCACTGAAACAGTTCCGACACATTTAATATAAATAATATTTAAATTGTTACTTTCGAAATCCCATGTAAAAGATGAGTCCCATTAACCTCATCAAACAAACACCTCGAAACAAAGAAACAAATTCAAGAGGCTGCAACCTTTTCCTGCAGGGTTCTCTCTCCTCTCAACTAATTAACCAAAGTGAACCAAATCCTTAAATCATTTCCATTTCCATTGACGTTTAAATATCATGCATATTAAATATTTTCAACTTCCACAGTTTCTTTCTCTTTGAACAGAAGTTGATTTGACCAGTAAGGAGATATTTCTTCAACAGCAGTTTGTCTCCCCAAGTTCAAAACAAGGTACCTCAGAGCTGGATACTGGGTGGGGAGCAGGGTGGGGAACTAAGCCCCCACCCTGGGTGGGCACACTGCCTTGAACTCACTCTGGGCCTGCTGCACCCTGAGAGAGGCTGGCATCTGCCTCTGAAAGCTGGGCCTGATCAGACCGGAGGAGATTCTGACATTTTTTTACTCCCTAGATGCCATACTCTGTGCCTCCAAATTAGAAAAAGAAAACCCCCAAAACCCCTCACACCTTCCTGAGATTTCTTAGGAAACACCGAGAATCCCTGACAGGTTTCTAAAACGCATTTCAAATGCAGTCTCAAGTAACCTGATGCCCGATTACCCAGCGTCTCCTAACCCTAGAGCCAAAATCGCAGTCAGCAAAAGTACTACTGACTTTTCAAACCGGGATAATTCTATTTTGCAGAAAGCAAGTTCAGGCTCCGTCTCATTTATTGTACAGTAAAAGCAAAATCTCTCACCCCCCAAATAAAAAAAAAAAAAAAAAAAGCTCTTTATGAATGACTTCATAAGGGCTGACCTCTGATCTCGCTGTGTAAGTATATATCAATTTAGACGTGGCTGGAGCTAGACAGTTCTCAGCAGGAGCGCCGAAGGCTCGGAGCTCAGAGCCGTCCCGCCCCGGCCAGGCGGGCACCTGCGCCCCTGGCACAGAGGAGAGGCGGCGCGGACCCAAACCAAGGGTTAGGAATCTCCCCGCCCTGTCTTTTCTCTCCCTCTCTCTCTCTCAAATCCACCAGCTACCCCAGGTTTTCCTTTTGAAATTCAATTGAAAACACTCACGTGGATTTGTGCGTCGCACTTTGGGGGCCAAGACTGATCCTCGGGCTCCAAGAGCAACCGCGGAGGCTGGGCTCCGTGGGCGCCCTGCCGGGCTCGCCGGGGTCGGCGAGGGGGCGGCCGAGCGTCCGGCCGGCCGGCTGCGCTCCGCGGGGCCCAGGCGCGGCCGCGCAGGCACTTGTTAGAGCGCCCGGCTCACTCGGCCCCGCGCTCTTCCCGGCTTTCTTTCACAATGACTTCCTGGAGTTGCTCACTCGCATTGTTCCCCATTTCTCCACCGCGCTCCCCACCCCCCGCGGCTCCGACCGGCTTTCCCGCTGCCTGCCGGGCGGCTGCCCTGAGCGCACAGCGCCGCCCACGGGCCGCGCCCCTGGCCCTCCGCGCCGCGCCCCCGCCGGCCGGCCGGCGCTTCGCCACCTGCGCCCGCGGCCCCGCGCCCCGCAAACTTCGGGGCTGTGCGCACGCGGGTCCCGGCTCCACCTGCCGCGCGCGCCCGCCCGGCCCTCGCCCTGCTCGCTGCTCGGAACACGGAGCGGGACGCCGAGCGGGACGCGGAGCGAGACATGGCTCTGGGCGCGGAGCGGGGCTCGGAGCGCGCACAGACCCGAGCGCACCGCCCCGCGCCCCGCCGGCGAGGCGCCCGCTCGCGCGGCACCGTCCCAACCGCAACTCCGGGGCCGCGCGCAAACTTTGCCCGGCGCGGGGCTGCCCCCAGGGCCGCGGGCGGGGCGCGGGCCGTACCTGCTGGCGCCGCCGGTTGCAGCCCGCTCGCCCGCCTCGCCCCGCGCGCCTCCGCCGCCCCCGCGCCCCGCGCGCCCCGGCCCGCCCCTCGCCGCCGCGCTTCCTCGTTCCAGCGCCGCATCGCCCCGCAGCCCCGCGCGCCAGGCGGGGGCCGCCGCTCTGCGCCCCGGGCCCGCGGCGGGATCTCCCGCGACGCGGCCGGACCTGCGCTTAACCCTTGGGCGCCTGGCACGGGCGGCGCGCGCGGGGCCGCGGGCGGAGGGGACACGCGCCTTCGGGCCCCGCCACCCCTCGCCGGGGGCCGCTCCTCTCGGGCCCCCCATGCCCGCCGGGCTCGGGACACTCGCGGGACTCCGGACGCCAGGAAGCACTTTCCCCAGAATCTGGGGGAGGGGGGGGTCCCCTGCCAGCCAAGCGCACTGCCCTGGGTCTGGGGCCTCCTGGCGCCCGGGTTCTGGCTGCGACCCCGCGTTCTCAGTGCCCACCCGAGGGGGAGGGAAAGTGCGGCTCCTTTTCCCAGACAACCAATGGAATACCTCTCGGCTCTCCTCCCTCCCCCCGCGCCGCACAAGTTAGGATCGCGCTTCCATCCCGGCCGTGCGCACTCGCAGGTGTGAAGGGCGGTGGCGAGGCGGCGACGGCGACGGCGACGGGGACGGCGACCCCCGCGCGGCTCTGCGCGCCTCAGGCCCCCCCTCCGCGGCCCGCAGCGCGCACGGGGGCGGTGGGTCCGGGGCAGGGGTGCCCACAGCCGAGCCGTCCGTATGCCAGCCGGGCACCTGGGCAGGAGCCAGCGAGCGCTGGGCGTGAGCAGAGGGATCTGGATGCAACCGAATCACTAGGAGCGCCTGAGATGCGTGTCCCGGAGGCAAGGCTGGGATAGAGGCCGGAGCACCTGCGAGCAGGAGCCTGGGCCTCGGGCAGCTCCAGGGGACGGAGCGACTTCCTGCCGAGTGTGAGGCAGGGCGCTGGGGCTGGGGACAGGGGTGCAGGCTCCCAGGTGGAGAGGACCATGCCAGAAATGTCCCTTCAGAGCAGTTACCTGTGGCAAGAACGGCTGAGGTCAGGGAAGGCCGTGCCTGGCTGAAGGCGGCTGCTGGTGGCAGGGCCCAGGTACCCCGCTGACCGCTTTGCCTAGCGCCACCTGGAAGTCTCACCCGCCCTCCACGAACAGCATCTGGCCAGATGGTTCCCAGACCCCCTGTGCCTCACCCACCGCTCACCCTTCCTGAAAGGAGCTCTGCTGGGCCCAGCCGAGCCAGTTAGCTCCTGGCTCAAAGCCCAGGGGAGGCAGGGTTGGTGAGAGGCTCAGGGCGTTGGCGCCCAGACCTCCCCTCTCCTGCACAACCTCACGCAGGTTATCCAAGGCCCCTGAGCCTGGTCGTCCCTACCTGCAAAAGAAAGAAACACTACTTCACCCTAAAGCACTCTTGTCAGGACCAAAGGAGGCAATAAGCGTAAGGTGCGAGGCCCAGAGGGGTCGTGGGCTCCTCTGCTCCTTGGATGCCCGCTGCAGGCTTCTCCTGGAGTCTCTTTAAACCTGTGTGTGGTCCCCAGGAGTGGGAATCTGAGGGCAGGAAGACCATGAGGTGAGAGTCCAGACAGTCTGGGCTGTGGGTGATCTTGAGCAAGTTCCTTACCCTCCCTGAGCCTCGGTTTCCCCATCTATAAATCGGTGGCAATGCTATAAGCTGCCTCATGGGACTGTGTGTGGATTGTATGGATCACACATGGAGGCTCCTGCCATGCGCCCAGCAGAGAGGAGGGCCCTGTGAGTAGTAACTGTTCCGGATTATTTACCGGCTGAGGACCAGTGTCCTGTGGAGATGGGCAGCCGGCTGAGAAGCATGTGGGTCCGAGTCCCACTCCTCCCACCTCCAAACAGGTGGAGCAGAAGAAACTCATGGCGCAACCAGGGAAGACCCACAATAAAAGCACATTGGAGGGGAAAACAAATTGGAGCTCTCATTCCCCTACCATGTCCTCCAGCTGGCGGAAAATGTCCCTCTCCAGTTCTTTCAAGTGTTCATTTCCCTTAAGGCGGAATCGGCAGCAAGCACCAGCCTGGATAAAGGAATCATGAGATGGGCACATCCACGAAAGAGTAAGGTTGTGAACAGACTTTTCAATCTGTAAAATACACGGGAAACCAGTCTAGGTGTTGTGTATTGTTATAGCATCGCTCTCTCTTCAGTGTTAATAAGTCGCAAATCTCACCTGCCCAGTCGTAAAGGAGGTGGGACAGTTTTGGAGGGGGGGTGGGAAGTGTCCTAATAATCTTGGTGCCTGTCCCGGCCGCACACAGCTCCCCGCAGGAACTTAGAGTCACTTCATCTCTCGTACCTACAACGGGGCAGTGAGCCTGCCGCTGGCACTGGTGTAAAGATGACACAAGAGCGTGAATACAGGTCTTCAGTGGGAACACCCGGTGATCAGCATTGTTTCCCGCTCCTTCCCTTCCCCATGGGGATGCTCAGAAGGCGACGTCCAGTAGAAAATGGGTGAAGACGATGGCAGAGGGCACGCAGGTGTAACCAGATTCCCAGTTGGGACTAACCTTGACCTAGTTGCCAATACAGGTGACCCTTGAATGATGCAGGGGTCAGGGACACCAACCCTCTCCCAGTTGAAAACCTGCGTGTAACTTTTCTTTTTTTAAAAAAATATTTTTATTGATTTCAGAGAGAGGAAGGGAGAGGAAGAGAGAGAGAGAAATGTCAATGATGAGAGAGTCATGGGTCGGCTGCCTCCTGCACGGCCCCAACCCAGGATCCAGCCTGCAAACCGGGCACGTGCCCTGACTGAGAATTGAACCACGATCTCCTGGATCCTAGGTCGATGCTCAACCTGCTGAGCCATGCCCGGCCCGGCTGCATGTAACTTTTGTTTCCTCGAAATTTAAGTATTAATAGCCTACTGTTGACCAGGCCTTACCAATAACATAACCAGCCCAATAACACGTATTTTGTGTATATAACACATATATGTATTACACACATATAAAGTAAGCTAAAGAGAGGAAAACATTATTAAGAAAATTATAAAGAAGAGAAAATGCACTGAGGGTCCTGTCCGTATTTATCGGTACTGGGCATTATGCCATTTGTTCGTAAGATGAAAACGCTGGCGTGCAAGTGGACGTGTGCAGTTCGAACCCGTGTTCCTCAAGGGTCAGCTGAGGAGGCTGCATCTCCGGGCAGAGCTGGGAAGAACCCTCCCCAGGTGGTTGGTACAACATCCCGCTGGCCCCAGGAACATGTATCTGCGGCTTGGAAGTTTGCAGTAAACTCCCACATACATTGTGCTTGAACCTGAGGGTGTCGGCAGGTGGGCGCTCGGGAGCCCACGGGGGCCTGGTTTTCCCTGGGTCACTGCTGCTCCCTCTCAGCGTCCTTCCCAAATGAGGCCCCGGACGGGGCTCTCCACGCCATCAATGCGTCCTGACACCCCCTCTCAGACGAAGACTCACACATCTTACTGCCTCCTCGACTCCTTCACCTGGAGGTCTCACTGGCCTCTCACATTTACCATGTCCCCAAACTGAACCCCGGGTCTGTCCCTCGAGCCTGCCTCGCAGCGCCGTCTTTATCTCCTCCGACGGCACCCGGACACTGCTGAGGCCAAACCCCTTGGAGGCATCTTGAGGCTTGTCTTTCTCTCACCATCCTGTTTATCAGGACCTCCCACTGGCTGGGCTTCCAACAGGTACCCACATCCGGCCTCCTCTGGTCTCCACGGCAACCACCCTGGTCCAAGCCCAGGCCCCCTTTCATCTGCTGACCTCTGTCCCTGCCCCTCCCAGCGCCGGGAGCCTGAGATGAAGCCCCTTCGGATCCTGCGCCTCTGTGCTGGAGGGCGGCCGGCCGACCCCAGGAACAGCCCAAGTCCCAGGAGCACGTGAGATTGTCCCTCCTTCCCCACCTGTCTCCCCCCCCCCCCCCCCCGACGCCTGCCAGCTGCTGTCCCCTTGCTCACAGGTGTCCAGCCAGTTCGCTCTGCCGTGCTGGCCCTCAAACACCCGGGACAGCTCGCTGCACACTGGCCCCCGGTTCAAGTCTGCTCAGCTGTCAGCTGGGCTGAGGCTGTCTCTGCCCACCCTCTGCAGAGCGCAGCAGCCCCACCCCACCGAGCACCCCCACCCCCACCCGAGCACCCCAACCCCCACTGAGCACCCCAACCCCCACCGAGCACCCCCACCGAGCACCCCAGCCCCCACTGAGCACCTCCACCCCCACCCAAGCACCCCCATCCCCACCAGAGCACCCCTATCCCCACCCGAGCACCCCCACCCTGCCCGAGCACCCCCACCCCCACCCAACCATCCCCACGCTCCCCTTTTCTTTAGTTTCCCCAGCACTTAGCATCTCTAACGTGCGGTCTAATTGACATTTATTTCGTCTACTTTCTGTGACGATAGATATTTTTTTCCTCTGTTTTGTTTCCTCAGTGCCTGGAGCCCGTCGCTCCTCAGACATTTCCACTCATCGCTCCTACTTTTGAAGGTTTCATCTGACTTTTCTAACTGAGGCAACGCGATTTCCTTCCCGAGAGGACAGGGTTTTCCAGTCTGCGTGGAACTGTTTCCGAGGCTTCGAGCCGAAGGGGCTGCCTCCCTTATGTCCGTCCGTCTGTCTGTCGGTCGGGACCTGTGAGACCCTGCACGTGGCAACGCTCCCTCCTCCCCTCCTGCTGCTCCCTCAGCAAAGGGGGCCTCCGTCCACCCCTTTTGGGGGCCTGGGGAAGTCGGCGGCTCGTCCACCCCGTCCGCACACGCGCTTCAGTCCCACTTTCCAGCCATTTCCCAAGAAGGAAGCAAAGAATGATTTAAAAACGCAACACTCCCGACTCACGATGAGCTTTCTCTCACCCCCCGCGGGCCGGGGGGCAGTCACCCCAAGGGAGCCGATCCCCCTTTGTTTCTGCAGGATGAGAGGCAGGTGTAGCTTAGTAAGGCCTCCTCCCAACGGGCGAGTCGGAAGCTGTTTGAACAGAGCGTGGAGCGGGCCCTGGAGCTCCTGCAGCCCGGAGGCCGCGCGGTCTTCGGCTCTCCGCTCACAAGCTTCTCCCTCGCAGGTGTTTTCCCAGCAAAGACACAGGGCTCATTTTCTAGGCTGCGCGTCTCAGGAAACGGCAACTTTATTTCCACCTCAGAGCGAAACACACAATTTCCTTTAGCTTAAATGGCGTTTTGCAGTAAACCGAGGGCTTGACTCCTCGCTGTAATGTCCCTTTATTTTCTGTGATCGTATATCACCGAGATTTTCTGCAGAGCACCCTGCTTCCCAGCGCACGGTAGGGACTGGCCCTGCCTTTTGGGAGAAGGGGTGATGTCGCGGCTTCTGGACGAGAGAGGTCAGGAGAATTTGCAGAATGCGTGTCCACTCCTTGGAGCGAGTTGAGGTAGGGGATTTGTACATGGTGGTAAGACTGTTGACTAGAGTTGGGGACACATTCCATTGGCACCTAAGGGCGACCAGCCAGGTGACTGACCTGGGGGTGGAGCCAGGGGTTGGCCCCGTGGGCCGAGCCGTAGAGACACAGACATGGATGGAGAGGGTATTTCATGGGTACTACACGCAGATCACACACCTGCAGGCCGGTCATTACTGCGTGACCATCGGGCTATCATCTGTGAAGCGAAAGTCAGATCCACTTGCTTCTCCAGCCCGAGAAGAGCCCTCTGTGCTCTTCCCAGGGCAGCTTTTGGCCCTGAGGATGCCGAGGCCATTAAGCCCGTAAGACACGGAGCTGCACCGAATGATTGATGCCCTCTGAGCCGGACGCCTGGACCTGCAGAGCTCTCAGAGCGAGTCCAAGCGCGGCGGTCGATAGTAGACACTCAGCACCTGCCGCTGGATCGGGGATCGGGGGGGGCTTCCGCAGTCAGCCCGAGGCTGCTGCCCAGCTCCCCCCGCACGCACCTCTCGGACCCTCCCGCGCCCCCGTGGATTTGGTGGGAGCTCGGGCACCTGGGGCGGGTGAGGCGCCCAGGGCCCTGTGATTTATGTTTGCGTGGCTTTAGAGCCCATCAGCAGAAAGCCCTCATCGGCTCATCCATCTCCTCCCCAGGACGGTGGATCAGGTTGTGGTTCTGTCCTTGCTGGATGAGGGGACTGAGAGGAAGGAGCTGCCGGGCGCAGGCAAGCGGAACAAAAGGAAACAAAGCTGCCTCTTGACGGCCCCAAAGTTCTGTTGGACACCTGACCTTCTACCTGACGGTGTTGAGTGTTTGATTCCTCGGCTGAAACGGCATCCTAGGGAGACCCTCACACCATTGGGGAGCAACGCCGCTCCACCACGAGGATTCCGCTCGACTCCATGGATATATACGTGGTGTCCCCAAAAACGTACACACAGCTTGAATAATTATTAATTCCAATGGGTTAAAACTGAAAAGAAAGAAACATCAATTGATCTATCAGCTGTTAAGTGTGTATACATTTTTTGGGACACTATATAGATAGATGATAGATAGATGATAGATAGATAGATGATAGATAGATTGATAGATGATAGGTAGATGATAGATAGATAGATAGATAGATAGATAGATAGATAGATAGATAGATAGATGATAGATATAGATAGATAGATAGATATAGATAGATAGATAGATAGATAGATAGATAGATAGATGATAGATAGATTGATAGATGATAGGTAGATGATAGATAGATTTCAGCTAAGGCTTGGCAAGCTGATGTATGTAGATGGACCAATGGGACCCATGCCTTGCTCTGACTCCCCTTGACCGGGTTAGATGGAGACGTGTCTGTGGTCACTGCCCCGTGGCCTTGGGGTAACCACGGACAACGCGCGTGGAAGACCGTGCTGCTGGGCTCCTCTGCTTCCTCCAGGACAGCTTTGCATGGGAAACATTTCCCAGCATCACACGTTTAGGAGCCTCCCGCAGTGGAGCTGACAGCGACGGCAGCGACTGTCAGCCGCCTCCCCCGCCGCGGTGGAGAACTTCGCAGGCTTTTCCCAGTAGTGCATTAGGCAGCTCGGCAAGACCCACCGCGCTGCGCGCTCTGAGACTTCACGTCTTCCATTAACCGGCTGAGACAGAGGGCCAGTGTCTTCCTTCCCCTCATTGTTGGAGCACTTTACATAGACTTCAACCCCATCGCTAAATTGCCTGAATTCGTTAAATGTACAAAAGGGCCTACTCCCCGTTGAGGGGGTAGAAGTAGGTGTTTGATTAAGCAGATAGCTAGATGAGGGATACGCTTAAAACTCAGCTCTCAGTTCATGCCTTTCCTAGGGGGAGGGGGGAGGGTATTTAACGAGGTTAATAATGACAGAAAGAGGAATTGACACCACAAAAGAAAAATAATTATTCTTGCTCTTCATGACAGTTCGAAGACAGATGTCGTTGGCTAAATGAGACTCCGGTAGGCATGGGGGTAACATACACCTTATATGCATACGGGTTAGTGACAGCAGACTGTCAGATCGGGGAGCGTACGGTTGTCAAATGCGAGACATAGCTGCACAAAACCCAGAGAACTACTGACTATTTATTTCTTCTCTTAAAGACCCAACCTTATTGCCGATTCAAAGACAAAAGACCAAGTAGTTTAAGGATGGAGGAGGTCAAGGGTAAGCTTTGGAATGGGGCCTCCTGAGGACATGTGGGCCAACAATCTATTCTCTTCAAGGTGTATTTTTCATCTAAATCATGCACACAATTCTCTTTTGTCTCAGTAGACATCCACTCACCCAACGGGGCCATCTCTAAGTCCATCTTCCCGAGGCCCATGATGAAGGATTCTAGACTTGAATAGGCGAGAACTCAAATTGAGCAAGTTCTATTCAAAGTCCCTTGGAAGTAGTTTGATGATAGTGGCCAACCCCACTGGGGCAATTTTAGGCTTGTCCATAACAGGGCCTGCTTCAGGGAGGCACCACCCGCCTCCCGAGCTTCAGTAGAGTTTGGGTAGATGGAGAGAGTCAGGATCCAGGGACAATTTGGGTTGCTTGGGTAGGTAGAGAGGGTCACTAGTGAGAGTCAGGAGACCTGGTTTTGGTCATGCTTCTCTCTCTGAACTTGAACAAGTGGGTCAGTTGACCTTCTTAAGCCTTGGTTTCTTCCTTCCCAAAATGAACGTGGTTGACAAGATGATCACTGCGACGTCTCCTAATGGGTCCTCATGACTTGACTTTGGCTTCGGCGATGCATTTATTTCTGAAACTGGCGTGGGACTGAGGACAGCCTCAGGGGGAAGCCCTGTCATCTCCAAGTCTACCTACCTCTGTCATTCAGGGCTGTGTCACCCCAGAAGACCCCAAGCGCCGAAGGCTAACCTTGCTGAACGTGGCCAGGACTTATCACACCCTCAAAGATGCACAAACACAGCCACGGACTTCACCACCTACTAACCTACAGTGACTGAACCCCTCTGGCCAGACCCGGGCCTGGTGAGCAGAGTGAAGAATTTCAGAGCTCTCCCGACCCGAAGCATAAATCAAGCAGGTGTGTGCTGTAGGTGACAGGGCCACCTGACTAGTCTGGGCAGTGCCCTCACCGAGGAGTTTTATGTTTGGCCAGTGGCAGGATTTTCCTTGGAAAGTCCACCTGAGTAAAAGAAGAGAGACACCTGGTGAAGACCAGGACTCTTGGGAAAGGCTGCTTGTTGCAGAAGCAAAGGGGGGGAACTAAGCAGATGAGCTAACACAGGACTAAAATAAGTGTATTGATCTGGGGGAAATCCTGACTACGGCTGTGAGCTAGGCCCCTGTGGTAAGTGGGAAATGCTTTGGGGAAAACCCATAACTTCCCCAAATGCCTATGTAAATGCCTACAATGTGGAAAATTCACAGGAAAACCTTCAGATCTCAGCACAAACCCATTTCATTGGAAATACTGAGCTGCCACAGAGTGGAAATAAGAATTACAGCTGCCTTTAGGTTCAAAGGCCTGCAGTCTTCCAGGGCCCAGCACAGAGAACGTGACGAGTGAGAGAAAACTTCTGAGTCAAGAGAACGTTCTTTGTAGGAAAAGAGAATCTGATAAGAGTGACAGGCATGTAGTCGAGAAACCGTGCGAAGCCAATGAAATTGTCTTTGGTTTAACAGGCAAAACAGGCTAAAGAAAATGACCCGTGGGGTATATTTTGAAATGGATATCTATCACCCCAAAGGGTTTTTACACAGTGGGTAAAATTTTGTTGGTATAAAAGTGGGCGAGTTGGGAAAACGGCGTGTGATTTTGTGCCAACGTGTTCTTATTACTTAGCGATGTGGACCGATGTGTTGATGGGATTCTAGATACGACAACATGCTTGACAACATCCAGTCATAGGCTACAAGAATGGTTTGTGTTGAGTGTTATAAAATGCGGATGTGATTTCAATTTTGGAGAAAACTGTTCCAAAATAAAAACTAAGAAGGAGGTAATTCAATAACCCTGTGAGGTAAGGACCGCACAGGATTTGCTGTCAGAGACCTCCTTCCGCTGAAAGAAAAAGCACAGAAATGCAGACCCCTCGCCAAAGAAGAGAGGCCAGTGGTAAGTAGGCCAGGAAAAGCCACTCAGCGTCGCGTCATGAGGAAAACACAAATTAAACCAACACTGAGATGCCACCACACACCCATCAGGATCCAGAGCACCGACAACCCTTGATGCCGGCGAGGACGCGGAGCGGCGGGAACTCTCACGCCTGGCTGGTGGGAGCCCAACGCGGTGCAGCGTCCGTGGAAGGCAGTTTGGCTGTTTCCTACAAAACTAAATATACTCTCCCGTATGATCCAGCGGTCATGCTCCTTTGTCTTTACCCAAAGGACTTGAAAACTTACATCCACACAAAACCTTCATGTGGATGTTTATAGCAGCTTTAGTCATAAAGCTTGGGAGCAACCAAGGTGCCCTTCAGGAGGTGAGTAGATAAACTGTGGTCCATCCAGACGATGGGATCTTACTCAGCACTCAAAAGAAGCTATCAAGCCATGAAAAGACATGGAGGAACCTTAAATGCTTATACTCAGTGAGGGAAGCCAGGCTGGGGAGGCTGCGTACCCAGGGAGGATGCCGTTGGGGGTGTTTGTTAAACCTGAGCAGAGGGCAGGGGTGCACAAGAGGGGCAGGGAATTCCCCAAACCAACATGACGCTTGGAGCTTTTAGCCCCGGGCCGAGCTTGTTAGCTTCTTGGGTGAAGCCAAATAGCAGCTCTGTGGTGATGTTTTGCTTGGTGCAGAAGGTGGCACACACCAGAGGTGAACAGCCGGACACGGCCCCCATGCTCCCTGTGGTCTTCTGAACCCCCTCCCTCCCTCCCTCCCTCCCTCCCTCCCTCCCTCCCTCCCTTCCTCCCTCCCTTCCTTCCTCTCAGTTCCTTCCTCCCTTTCTTTCCCACCTCCAATTTTTTTTCTCTACCCATCATTTATTTACCCATCTACTGTCAACTGTTTATTGCTACAGGCCAGGTACTAGGCTGGGCCCCAAGCCTGGAACATAGAAGAGAAAACTATGATACGACGCCTCCACTCAAGAGCCCCAAAGCTCAGTGAGGAAGACACATGGCATCAGATGCCCTTCAGGATGGCGACTGCCGTGTGGAAGACGAGAGGAGCATGTTGAGTGCCCTGAGGAAGCCAGGGGCTTCTTTATAAAAGTATGTTGGTGCCCCCCCAGATTCACATGTGAAATCCTGACTCCCAATGTGATGGTCTTGGAGGCGGGGTCTGTGGGAGGTGCTTAAGCCATGAGGGTGGAGCCCTCATGTATGGGATCAGCGCGCTCATAGAAGAGACCCCGAGAGCTCCCCGCCCCTCCCACCACGTGAGGACACAATTTGAAGCCTGTGACCAGGAGGGAGGTTTTCGCCTTACGCGGCTGGCACCCTGATCTCTGACTTCCAGTCTCTATAACTGTGAGAAATAAATATCTGCTGTTTATGAGCTGCCAGGGCCGTGGTGTTTTGTTACAGCAGCCCGAAGGCACTAAGACAATTCATTTGCTGAATTAAGATGCTATTGGAATTGGAACATAATTATGGCTGGATGTCATCACCCATCTTCCATGGAATATGCACTTTCCAATTTCACCTTTACAAACAGAGACGCCACAAGTGCTTGGGCTTCGTGATGTTCTCCACGTGACGGATGAAGTCAACCGTCCTCACTGCCCTGCGCTCATCTTGTGCTTGGCAGCACCCGTTGGATATAGGCTTGGTATTGGGTGTGAGCCTGAGCCAAGGGCCCTGTTACCATGAACTGATCCATTGGTGATCCAGGCCATGATCTACTAGCACATTCACCTGCCCGGCTGCCAGGTGGGGGCTAACACTGACCACACCCAGAGAGGGCTCAAGTCCATTCAATGTTTTCTCACCCACTAAAGTGTGATCCTAAAAAAGTAAAGAATGCCAGAGAAGAAGCCAAATGCACATGCTTCCTCTCCTCCAAATGCACAGGTCGCCTCCCTTCTAAATGCACAGGTCATGTCTCCCCCAAATGCACACGCTGTCTCTCCTCCAAATGCACAGGTCGCCTCTCCTCCAAAGCCCCAGAGTTGCTGGTTCCTCATGCACAGGGACATGCACAATGTTTATGGATGACTTCAGTCCATGGAAGTCATCAGCTCGTCTCACCCACACCAGATGGGCCTGTATCTTCATCTGAACCACAAGCGCCTTCTCTTCTGAGCACAATTGATTGGACTAGGGTTTATCTCTTAACCGGAAATGGACCCGTCCGATTCTCCTCCCCGGGAATTTGGAATTGTCCCCTAACCTGCTGGCTGGTATCCAGGAAAGCTGGAGAAGCTGACTCGCACTGGGTCGGTCACGCTTGGTCACGCGTTTGCCTCCACAGGGACGTGCGTTGTGCAGAGCTGTAGGAATGAGAGACACTGGGAGACCAGATAAGATGCTGTGAGACCTGCTGGCGTTGAGAGGGACCCAGGGTCCTGGCTGGTCACTTGGGCTTTACTGATCCCAGTTCTAACTTCTAAAGCCTGGGGCACCTTCTGCCCATGGGGACCACGAGACACCCCTCACTCCTTATTAGGAAAAAAACAACAGAAACTAAAACAAAATGAAAGCAAACTTTTCACTTAAGGCACTGTGAGTGGGTCTCTGTTACTTGAGACCTAAAGAGTCCCACTAGGATTTCTTCAGTTATTCTCGCTCTTGCTGAACTCAGGCAGCTGAGTTTCTTTGGATAGTCCTCTAAGAAAAGACGGCTGTGATCCTGGTGGCAGATGAAAGGAATCCGAAAGGCCACTGAATAGAACAGGACCATCTGGAGGGAATGAGGAACTGGGCGAAACAGGCTGGATGGCCCCAAGGAAAACCAGTGTAAGACTCCTGATGGAGAGGAACCAGCTGTCCGGGGAGCGGGAGTGTCCCCATCTCAGAGTTTCAGACATAAGGCAACCAGTTGCTGGCCTGGGATGGCTGGAAGCGTCCGATGACTAAGTGACCTTCGGTTCCTGCTCTTCTTTCCCTTGAGGCTGTGCCTTGGGCTCCGGGGCCCTATTTTGTGACAGGGGATGGGCCGTCCTACACGGAGGCAGCTGGCCGGCTGGCTCTGCAGGCACACGGTCCATGTCTGGGGCCTGTCTTCATGCGGGACCTGTCTTCGTGACAGTTCATGCAAGCGGACCTTCAGACCTTCCGCTCTGCACCACCTTGGATGCTGGTGTCCCGCCAGCTGACCCGCAAAGCCATGGAGGTGGCCAGAGAAGGAGATGATTCAGAGACAGACAGTGAAAACAAACAAGTAGGAAAAAGTGAAATTTTACAGCCTTTCCTGCCCTTTACTCGTCTCTGCTGTCCTGGCCAGGAATCACCCCAAGAGACTATTTTTACCCTGGTCCTGACCCAGCGAAACCCCGAGGTTCTGCAAATTTTACCCAATTTAGATTCCATTGAGTTTTCTCTGTAATCTCTGATTTCTGGGAAAGTGGCCGTTGGAAGGGTCCGCTTGGCTTGTGCTCATTTCTCTCCGAGCACCTGTGGGAGCCTGGGCCTCCTCTCCTGGGACATGTGTGCGGGGCAGCGAGAAGCCGGCCGGGAAAGGAAGGTCCCACACAGGGAGGGAGCCGGGGAAAGATCAACCCCAATGCTTCCTCCAAAGGGCCCAGAGAAGAGAGCCCACCCTGCAATCTCTGCTGTCTGAGGCCCTGCCCTCGGGCTCTGGAGCTGATGCAAGGCAAGTTAAAAGTGTGCCCGATGACTGAGACGTGCAGGTGGGTCCACGGTACAGAATAGGCCTGGAATGTAAAGCACCACACAGGGAACCAGTCGATAATATTGCAATAACTATGGACGGTACCAGAAATATCAGGAGGAACACTTTGTAAAGTATATGATTGTCCAACCACTGTGCTGTGCACCTGGAACTAATACAAAATAACATTGAACGTCAACTGTAATTGCAAAAAACAAACTGTGCCTTCTCACTGTGGTTTCCAAAAGTTGTCGGGACACCATTTCGAGCTGCTCTCCATGCCGGTGTCCTGGGGAGTCACAGGCAGGCTCCCAGCCTGTGGAAGAGAGAAGTCTCCCACGCGGAGCTTTCCCACACTCAGCACCCTGGGCGAGGAGAACCAGAGACACGTCTGAGTCCTGCGGAAATCACAAGACCAGGTCTGCAGCTGGGGGACAGCAGCTGTGGCTCTAGCCAGGCAGGGTTTCATCTGATGGGAATTGGCCTAATCCCACAGCCCTTAGCAGAGGGCTTTCAGATGCCCTTGAGTGGAAGGGGGGAAAGAAACTGCTCTTAGGTAAACAAGTCTCTGTCTTATCTACTCCACAAACACCGTGTCTCTCTCTCCTTCCCTCTCTCCCTCCCTCTCTCTCTCCCTCTCTCTCTCTCCCTCCCCCTCTCTTTCTCCTTCCCTCTCTCTCTCCTTTTGTATCTTGCATCAAAGCAGAACACGCTGCCTGTCTGAACTAAGAGTGAGACCTGAGGCCTAGAGTCTATTTCTGGTTCTGCCAACTGACTCCTGGGTGACCTCAGCCACTTCCTCTCTCTGAGCCTCAGAGTTCCCCTCTCTGAAAGTGACTTTAGAACATTCTTACAATGAGACTGAACCCCCAAACCTCGAAGGTGCTGCTAGACACAGCCTCTGATTGCTCCCCTCCAAGCCCATGTGGACTGGATTTAGACACCTGTGGGCAGGTCAGGTATAAGGAGACTATTCCTTGGTCATTTTCATCCTGGCAAAGATGTGTCCGTGTGAAATGGTTTCCTCCTCTCACAGTGGATGAATTTTTCTTATCTCATCCGAGCTGGAGATGGAAGATCCCGGCATAGCTGAGGGTGACATTGCAAATGAACTTCAGCTTCAGGAAAAATGCCTCCCAGGTGAATTCGGAGACCTTGGCCACAGTCTTCGCTGGGCTGCAGCTGCAACAATACACGTGAGTCAGAAGGAAGGAGCCTGGAGTTGAGGTGCTTCTGGGTCCCGGCGTTATCGGGGTTGAGGTAAACAGTAGTCATTCACTTATGTGTTGAGTGTGCACATTACAACTTCTGTGGCGACCACTAAGAGAATGGGGACAACTTCCAAGCTACTAGTAAAGATAACCCCCCACTGAATTCAAAAGGAGACCAGGAAAAGGTAAAAAAGAAGAAAGCAGATTGATACAAAAAAATCAGAATATGTCATTACTTAAAATAAAATCCAAGAGGCTAAATTCCCTAGTTGAGGTTGAATTGGATTTGGAGGGTGGATTTTAAAAATCAACCCAGCCATATCTCTTTTACAAAAGACATAACAGGAGCTGTCAGAAGGATCAAAAACAAAACTACGGGAAAGGATGAGTAGTCAGATAGAGACCCCAACAAAAAGATAAATAAACATACAGGTGCAGTTTTACAGGAATAAAAAGAGACTCTAATTAAGAGAATTATGAAGTTACTACATCACTGGCAAAAAGAATATGATAATTCTAGTCTATAAAGTAAGAAAGAGCCTCATAGAAACACACACGCACCCTAAAAGGAAAAATAAATCCATCCACAGTCAGTCTTCAGTAGAGATGTATACCATGTTCATGAATCAAATAATGCAGTATGTTAATAAAGATGCTGATTTTCCAGATCGATTGAGGAATTCAGTCCAGCCCCATTCAAAACTCCTCCTTTCTCAAGAACTCACCAAGGAGATTCTAACATTTATGTGGAATTGCTCCTGGAGCTCAGAGTAGCTAGCGGGGCGGGGAACCTTTTTCCTGCCCAGGGCCATTTGGATATTTATAACATCATTCATGGGCCATACAGAACTATCAACTTAAAAATTATCCTGCTATATTTGGTCAAACATTTAATGAACTCACCCCGAATGTGATGGCTAGAACTGAGGCCTTGGCAGGGCCCGACCAAATGATATCATGGGCCGTATACAGCCTGTGGGCTGAATGTTCTCCACCCCTGAGCTAAAGGAATCCTGCACCAAAATTCGGGACCATATGCCTCCTCTGCTAACAAGAAATGTTATGAGTAATGTGGCTAAGATGGCCAGGTATTGGTGTTGGAATAGACAAGTCGATCAATGGAACAGACTGGAGCCCAGAAACAGCCTTGGACGTGTGTGAAAACTTAATTAATAATGGAGCTAGAATTGCAAATAATGGAGGAGGGATTTTCAGTGTCATATTTGCAGAATAATTTGTTACCCACACAAAAAAATGAAAATTAACCCCTTCCCTAATCCATTCCCCTAAAGTCAAATCATTACAGACCAAATTGTGAAGCACTAAAATTTTTTTAGAAGAAAATAGAGCAAAATCTCTTCACTATGTCAAGGTAAGGAAAATCTTCACATACGCACACAAACACATTTTAACACGGAAAAGGTTACAAACTTCTCTAAAAAAGAGCAAAAAGACTGACTCCAAAGTGGAAGTTTCCTTTCACAAATACATATCATAGTCATTTCCATAATATATAAAGAATGCCTATTACTCATCTTCTGAATCTACAAAGAACACCCACAAATCAGATTTTAAAAATCAATAATAAAGCAATAGCAAAATGGCAGAAGGCTTGAATAAGCAATTACAAAAGGGAATATAAATGACTTAGGAACATGGGACAAATGTTCAACTCATTAGTAATTAGGTAAATGCAAATTAAAACCATATTATCATATCACTAGATTGCAAGAAATTAAAATATTCAAGAATATAAAGAATAGTAGCACTGCCCTGGCCAGTGTGTCTACGTGGGTTGGGCGTTGTCCTGTGTGCCAGGAGGTCGCCGGTTTGATTCCCGGTCAGGGCACGTGCCCAGGTTGCAGGCTCCATCTCCAGCAGGGGGCGTGCAGGAGGCAGCTGATCAATGTTTCTCTCTCAAATTGAAGTTTCTCTCTCTCTAAAAATTAATAAAAAATATTAAAAAATAAAAATAAAATAATTTTCTAGAGACATAAGGAAATGAACTCAAAAATCCATGATAGCATTTTCCTCTGAGCAGAAAGAGAAGGAGACCCCGAGGACCTCAAAGTCATGCCGATTGTTGGCTTTCCCAAAGTGAGGTCATGGCTGTTGGATCATTACCCCTATACTTTACATGTATTTATAGCATTGTATCTACTTAACACTTAAAAATTGAAAATGTCATGGACAGTTTTCCAACTCCAAGTGCACTTCATTCTTTTAAGAAATTCTTAATATTCTGTAATATGGATGCATCATTTTCTACTGGACCTGAACCCTATTGATGTAAACTGAAGAATTTTGTTTCCCAATTTTGGCTTTTCTTACGTAATAAAATCTGAAAAGGGGCCTTAATAATTTGCAATTTTCTTTTTTTAGGCAAGAAAGAACCTTCATTCAACAAACAAGCACTCCCATGCTTCCTAACTCCCCCATGCAGAAGGTTTGGTGCACAGGACATTGGAGGGGGTGGATGGGAAGAGGCAGAGGGGAGGCGGCAGAGGGGAACGAGTACCCCAGAAAGGCTGGGAGACCCTGGCTATGAGGCTGAACCATGCGCTGAGCCTGGCCTGTTCCAAGACACCAAAGAATTTTTCTGTCTCTTGATCCACAGTGGTGGGCTGGACCCTTCATTTTACTGAAACTTCCATCCACGTGCAACCTAGCTGCACATTTCTTACGTGGAATTCTCTTATAGGCAGATTTAGTATATTTTCCTGTTCCCCATGAACTCCAGGAATTGCATTTTCAGTAGGGTGATTGGGGGTCATAAGAAAATGCAGGCACCTGGAGTTGGAGACAAAGGGAAGGCACAGGCCCCATAAGCCCTTCTGTGGTCAGTCTTTGTAAGGAGCCCGGGGGTGAGTCAGTCCTGGGCCGGGGTGGCCCCCCTGCCTAGATGATGCTTCTGGAGCATTTGTACATCACTTCACTTGTTGACCAGCTAAAAGAGAAAGAATTTATTCAATCGAGAACTGTTAACCAATGAGTTCTTTTATTATAGGTAACTCTGCTATTTTTTAATAGGTTATGAAAAAGACGTCCCGAGGTGCCATTTACATAAAGACGTTACCGTGTGTAATGGGTCACAGCAAACCAGGAACACAATATCCCCGTGATTAAATAACAGTTAGGAGGAGGGGCCCCATTAGCCGGGCCTGGAGTTGGAGCTCACCACCTCACCACTCTCCAGCTAGAAGGCCTCTAAATCCCCAATTTAAAACCAATGTATTTCCGGCTCGTGGATCAGAGCGGGTCTCCGAGTGAGAGAATAAATTGGGCCAGAGCCTCGGCCATTGTGCTGCTGTGGACACCCGATTGCTCTGGCGAAGGAATTAAGAATTCTGGGCTAATGTTCTGGAAAGAATGAATCGGCTGTTACAGCCATCTCCCCGCAGCAGGTGCCTCCACGGTGGAAGCACCGTCTAGCTAGGAAGGAGATTAATTGAATCAAGAATTATTCATTAGAGAAGGAATAAAGAGCTTTTTTATTGTTTTAAAATATGTTTTTATTGATGTCAGAGAGAGGAAGAGAGAGGGAGAGAGAGAGAGAAACGTCAATGATGAGAGTCATGGACCGGCTGCCTCCTGCTCGCCCCCCACTGGGGATCCAGCCCGCAACCCGGGCCTGCGCCCTGACCGGGAATGAAATGAATCTCAATCTCCTGGATCCTAGGTCGATGCTCAACCACTGAGCCACGCCTTCTGGCTGGAATAAATAGCTTTTGACAATTAGTGAGCTCAATCAGCCCATGGGTGACGGAGGGGCCAGGGAGCTCCCGCGGGGGGGGCTTTCGGGCACGGAGCCCGAGGGTGGGCAGCATCCGGGGCGCGGAGTCCATCGGCGCCGTGGACATTCAGGGGCAGGGAGTGAGCGAAGTGTGAGCGAGAGCCCCGGAGCCATTGTCGTCAGGTTGGAAACATGCTGGTATAATTCTCTGTATTGGCTATCAGAGCACTTTTTTATATACCGGGTGCGCCAAAAAGTGTATCCACACTGCAGCAGCTGAGAGCTCAATCTGCAAAATGAAATGTACTGTAATAAAACTGCCTTTATAATTATTCAAGGTGTGTGTATACATTTTTTGGGACACCCTATATAATGACAGGCACCTGCCTGGTGGGATCCTTTCCTACTATTTGTTACTATTTGGGCATCAGCAATGTATGGACAGTTATTTTCTAATTTTCAGCTTATGGGAGGAAACATTGCACTCAGGCAATCTGAAAATGTACCGAATTCTCTACGTAATGGAAACTTCAAATAAACAAAGAGGATGCCCCTTTCCCTCCAATATCACTGTAACTTTTTTCCAAAACTGTTACATTGGTTTGTACTTGTATTTAAACACACATATGTCACACACACTATATTAATTTCCTATATTAACATGTTATACTTCGGGCAAGGAGAGTCTTCCCGGAGAAAGACTTCATTTAAGGTCCCCGTGCAAATGTGTTTCATTGAACTCTTTGTTGGCCAGGATCATGGTTATGAAAACTTGGCTCCTGGAACATAGGCTGTTTGAAGAGGAAGAGACCCCAGGTGGTCCCTGGTCACTGTGGTCTGAGTGGCCTCACGCTTCTCTATTTTTTGTTTATGCTCAACTGAGGATATTTTTTCCATTGCTTTTCAGAGTGGAAGGGAAGGAGAGAGAGAGAGAGAGAGAAACATCGATGTGAGAGAGACACACCCACTGGTTGCTACTGGCTGCCTCCTGCACCCAACCCAGGTACATGCCCTCGACCTGGAATCGAACCCTCGACTGTGGTGCACAGGCTGATGCTCTAACCACCGAGCACACCCACTCAAGCTGGGGTGTTTACCAGAGGCCATTAGCAGCACCTCTGCAGGCACCATGAACATGCTGGGAGAGCTTCTGGGAGGAGCGTTGCCTGGTCCCGCCGACAGCAAGTCATTCGTGAAGGAGGGACCCGGCCGCGGGAAGCAGTCAGCATTTTCTAATCACCAGCTGCACCTCGACACTGCGGACGGTTTCTATGCATCACTGAATTCCCGTAACACCCCGGGAGGCAGACATTGCCGCCCCTGCTCGGCAGGTGAGTAAACTGAGGCTCACCTCCGCCGGTCAGTCATAAAGTTAGGCCCTGAACTCACATGCGTCTGGTTTTGATGAACTTACTTTTCCCTTTCCCACCACCTGCTCTCCCCACTTGCCTCCCTGTTGGTGTCTCTGGCCGTGGGGACAGGCCCTCAGGAGGCCGACATGCCTGCTCCCGCCTCCTCCTGCTTTGGCGCCCACAGGGCTGCTTCCCCACCTGGGACCAGGCACTGTGGTTAAGAGTCCACAGGAAACCGCCTGGATTCCAATCCTGGCTCCTCCGAATTGGGGGGCTCCCAGCTGGTGAAGGCATGCTTGGGTCCTGTCTGTGGCTGGCGTCTGGAATCCTCAACTCCATGTCCTTTGAAGGTCCCCTCCTGACTGCCACAGGCTCCTGTTCCCTCCTGGTGTAGGTCGTCGTGACCTAACTGGAAGGGACTCTCATCTCTCCGTCTGCAAGGGACCGATACCCACATTTTAAGTACATCACCCACTCCTGGGTTTAAATAGCTCTGGTTGTTGCTGAACCTAAGGAGAGACTTTCTTCCCATTTCTTCTCTCTAGAATGTTCCAGAAGCTTTCTGGTTACTTGGGCATCAGTCCTCCTACTTCTCTCCCCACTTTAGAATGAACTGTCTTCAGACACAGAGACTCCTGTGGGTTCAGTGTGAGAGGAAGAAATCCCCCATGGTGGGTGTGGCTCATCCCCCCCCCATGACTGTCCAGTTGAAAACACCCCCCCCCTCCCTGCCTCACCCCACCTCATCTACCCCTGCAGCTGCAGAGCCCTGAGGTTTCGTTGCTGAGCCATCCCACACCCACTGGTTCCCCTGGAGCAACGAAGTGAGTGAAATGAGAAGAACCCGAGAAGCAGAAGCCCTGGCCCATGGTGCGTGAATCGGGACATGGCCAAGGATTTCTCCTGATCAAAATAACCTACTGAGAAGCCCTGCTGCCCAAATCTCCCGGCATCTGCAGGTGCTGGGACCGGCCGTTCACACACACACGTGCGCACTCTGAGCAGTGGGCGTGAGCACCTCGTCCCACAGCTCTGCAAGTTTTGGAAGAAGAGCCAGCTAGACGGAGCACTCGCTCACTCCACCCCAAGTTCATCTTCAGCGCACGCCCGCACAGGCGGCTGGCTTGTTATACATTTATTACTCTCAGTGCAGTTGGCAGCTCACGGAGAGGCCCTCGCTGTCCAGAACAGGGAGCTCTCGCCGTTTGAACCAGAGCTCCCCCGACAGCCCCATTAAGCCAGAGAGTGAATTATTAATAGTGCTGACTAAAACTAAAGCCCAGATGAGGCAAATAAAGTTAACCAACGTGCACTGGAGAGACAGAAGGATTTGAGGGAGCCGAGAAAAACATCTCTGAAACACATTTCAGAAGTTCTCGGTGGGTATTGCAGACCGGCTCCCACAGAGAAGGTCCCACTTATGTAAGAAGAATCAGGCCTAGGGAATTCGAGTAAATTACACAGCGATCAGTAAGTCAGACAGTGATATCCAGGCAAAGTTATGCAAAGAATGTTGTTTCCAGGTTTTCATACTCTTGTTAAAATAATAGAGAAAAGCTTGATCTGAAAGCTTTTCAATTTGGTCAAATAAAACAAGCAACTAGGCCCATTGACAAAGGAGTCTAGACTGAGAGGCCAAAATCTCTTTCCAAGAATAAACGGCAGATGTGGGGATTCTTTAGCAGCCTTGAGGCCTCCTTGAAGTTCTGCAGCTCAAGGCAAGCCCAGCGCTCTACCTGTAGCACGTGACCAGGGTCATTCCTGGGAGGATGTGGGGTGTAGCAGGGGGTCACTATGAGGCCCCCCTCTGCTGCTCAGGATGGAAGCTCTGCCTTTGGCTCTTAGGTGAGTCTACAGCCTGGTTCAGAGTCCTGGGAGCTTCTCACTATTGAGAGTTAAGAATTTTCTTCTTGAGGAAATATCAATTAGTATTCATTCTGTGTGTTGGGCCAGCAGGTGACCGCGGCTGGGCCAGTTGGGCCTCCCTGGACATTCCTGGTGGCTGCTGGAGAAAGGCTATTCTGTGACTTGGGTGATGGAGCTCTATGATGTCAGGCCTGGGCTCTCATATTTTCTTCAGCATGGAGAAATGTCTGCCACTAGAAAAAGTAATAAAACCTGGATCCTGGCAGTGAGAGAAGAGAGGGAGGGAGGGAGGCAGGAGCACTTCATACCCAGCCCTTTGCTACCATGTTTTTCTTCTTGCTCAACACCAGCTTGTCTTGCATATCTGTGACCTACTCAGCATCCTTTTGTGACAGGGATCCAGGGTTGGCTGCCTGCCACCACGAAAATCAAACTCATGAGACAGGTGCTGGTGAAAAAGGAAAGAGGCTTATTCAAGTGCCTGTCACCTGAGGAGATGGGGGACTCTTGTCACAAAGCCCATCTCAACACCTCAGTGCAGGCGGAGGTTTTTATAAGGAGGGAGAGGGGAAAGCAGGACAAAGAGACAAAGGAGAGGGGGTTGAAAAGTTACTACATGCAGGCAGCACAGTCCATTCTGATAAGGACCTGGAAACTGGTCGAGTGATGGTCTGGTATGCAGCATCTTGGTCTTCTTCATCTTGGTTCTATGGTTGAAGGTCAGCCAATCTCCCAGAGCTGGGATCAGATTGAAGCCTGTATCTTCTGAAGTTAATTCTTAGGATCCTTACACAAACATGCTGTTTATCTTCAAGCTACATATTAGTCAGAATCAGCATTTACAGAAACAATGTCAAAAGAATGGTAGGGGGGTTTACAATTCCCACTGTTACATTTTTACTAAGTCATCTAGTGTTGCACATGACAGTTCTAATCGAGTTTCTTTAACTGGCAACTGACAGACCCCTGAGAAATATGATAAAAGAAGAAAGAATGCAATGGGAAATACACAGAAACAAAATAGATAAATAGCTCCAAGGCATGAATCTTAGAAAAACTAATGATATAGACAAATCTGAGAAATAAATAGCAAAGTGAAGTATGTATCAGAAAGTTTTCATATTTCCAAAATTTTGAGCCAATATAACAAATTGTGAAGAAAGCAAGTAAAAGATATGGAACATAAACATAGGAAACTTCCACCAAACAAGCACTTAATAAAAATAAAATGAAAAGAAAACAAATTGGGAAATATTTTCAATAAATATGACAGAGATTTAATATGGATTCTCATAAAATCAATCAATATGTGTCATGTGCTCAAGTAGAGATAGAATGAATAGTTAACCTCATGACTTAACAAAAATGCAACTTGAACAATAATTTAATCCCTAATAATTCAGTAAAAATTTAAAATAAAAAAAAAAAGCATAACTGAAACATATCTAAACAATATAGGGAATGTATCAGCTCAAATAAAAAAGTCAACAGCAGATGCAGGAGAAGCTGGATCCAGAGGACTCACAGGGAAATCAATGACTCTCCATTTCTGTGATCTGCCTTCTATAGTGTCAGTCTCAGAGTTGGACCCCACAGGGGGCTTTCCCTTGGATAAGCTCCACCCTCGTGCCCAGACCTAATGTTCTAAGTCACACAATATGAAGGGAGGGTGCCCTTCCCTTCAAGCCCTTGAAGCCCTTGAAGCCCTTGAAGCCCTTGCGTAAGAGTAAATTTCTCCATCCGCAGGACTCAGGAAATATTCTGGCTCTGACTGGATTGTGTCCCTGTCTCGTAACAATTACTGTGGCCAGGTGGTGTGATGCACAGCTGGTCTCAGCTGTCCAGGGCCCACATTCCCATGACTGGCCATAGACTCAGTGCTATTCACATGTCAGCTCAGAGGAGGTTGCTGAGAGCAATTCAAACAGTCCACACAACATGCCCAGTGCAGGAAACTAGCACATACAGGTTAGAGAGGTGTCACCCAACAGGACTTAGAGCCTAGAAGGGCCCTTAAGGGGAGGATTGCAAGCATGGTGACAGGCAGTGAGGACCGCTGGATGGACACAAGCCACGCTGACTGTCCCTGCTGGGCACATGCCCCCACAGGCCAGTCCTGCTCCTGCTTGGTCTCCTCCAGCCCTCACCACTCCCCTGTGAAGTCTGCTCTTTCCTGCACCTCCTAAGAGGAAATGGAGTCAGATCCCTATCTGCCCTGAGCAGCAGCACCTCTGTCAGCTGTCTGTCCACGGCTCCCAGGTCTCCGCTGCATATGTGGGCCACCCTGGGTGCAGCTCTGAGCCACATGCCTCACAGCACAGCCCCCGCAACGGCCCTTCCAGTGGGTGGGAATTTCACTTCCTTATTTCCAGGCATAAATAATCGCAGATGCAAAATCGCAGCCTTAATTTAGACACGAGGGTTGAGAATGCAGCTCCCAAACACCCAGCCATCCCTCTTGTCTTTGAGGGGGAGGTCACCTGAGCCCAAGCCACGGAGGCCCTTGGCTCACGTGCCACCCAAGCAGCAGAGAGAGGGGCAGGCGGGTTCTGTCTCCCTGAGCCTCAGGTTGCTGTTTGCAGCCACCTCTTCTCACACCCTTCCTGCTCCTTAAGAAGAGCTACAATCTAAAATGTCAGGTGCATGGGGGGCTCTGAGAGTCCGACCTGCAGCAGCAAGCTGGGTCCTGGGCAGCACGTGTCCCCAGGCAGGGCGACTCCACACTGGGCAGGGCTCTGCCAACCTGAAACACGTTTCCTTCTGTCATCTCTCTCTTAACTCGTAATGTTTTCTATTTGCTATTTGATGTCACGACCCCTGTGATGGGGATACTCAGGGGTAAATGCAGACCCTCATGGCCCCTGGGGCTGGGCCCAGACTCCCATGCACATGACTGCCCCGCCCCCACGTCCCCACTCCCAGGCCCAGGCCCCAGCTTGGGCAACAGGAGGCAGCAGTTTCTGGTGGGAGCAGATGGCCCGGATCCCATCCTGGGAGGGGAAGCAGCTGGGACTGTGGCTTGTGTGGGAGCCGAGGCCTGCTCCATGCTTCACCTGGCTTCATGTACAAAACACAGATTTAAGATAAAATGACCAGCAATTTGAGACACTGGCCACGGAGCATTAACTGCGGAGTCTGGGTGCCCAGGACCTGGGCCACTGCACTGTCTGCAGGCCTGCAGAGCGGCCCCACTGCCTGGCCCAGCGGGAGGGGAGGCACATGGCAAACAGCAGGGTGACTGCATCGCTCAGTTTGTTGCTTCATATTCTGACCTTTGCCAGTTATATGATCTTGAAAGAGCCTCTCTGAGCCACTCTGAGCCCCCGTGTCCAGGTGGGTGCTGCAGAGCATCCACCTGGAGAGCCTCGGCTCGGACCACAGACAGAGTGTCCCTCCAGAGTGTTCCCTGGCCACACTGAGCCCCCGTGTCCAGGTGGGTGCTGCAGAGCACCCACCTGGAGAGCCTCGGCTCGGACCACAGACAGAGTGTTCCCTGGCCTAGTCACGGACTCCCGAGCTGCCACTGCCCCAGGTGGGCGGCCTTGTCAGGTCCTGAGCTCAGGACGACTGCATGTGGTCAGCGAGGGACGCCAGGAGTGGGCCTTGGGCCCAGCAGCTTCCCTGATTCGCGACATTTCTTCCATTCTGGGCCATCAGGTGGCCGAGGTAAACAGGGGCCCCAGTGCTTCCCAGGGACTAACCCTTTGCAGGGCCAGAGATGGAGGAGTGACGGGTGTGGCCTCAGGACTCAGAGCCGCGGGCATGGCAGCCCAAGGAGGCTGGAAGCCAGAGGAGGAAGGCGGAGCAGCTGGGGTCGGGCATGTGCGATTCAGGCCATGGGCTGAGCAGGGGACAGGCTGGGGGGCCCTGGACAGAGGAGAGAGGGTCCAGAGGAGGAGACGGGAGGGGCCCCGGCCGTGGACCCCCTGTCCTTCTCATCCACAGGGTGACATTATCCCACAGTGACAGGGGCAGCTAAAACACATCCTGACTGCTCAGAGCCCAGGGCGAGAAATAGGACCTCGCCTCCTCACACCAAACAAGAAGACTGCCCGCACAACGCAGGGGTGCACCCACCCAGGGGGCGCTGGGAGGGAGCCCGAGCCTCCTTCAGGGATGGGGACATGGAGTCCAAGCCGCGTGGCTCAGGGCGCCTTTCCTGGCTCTAGCAGAGAAACGTAAAAGAAGGCGCCCGCCGCGATGTTAAATGGGGTGCATGTTTAAAAGGATGCAACCCACAGGAGCCTGTGGTTTCTGCAGTTAGGGTGGGTGGCTTCCTGCAGCTGCAAGGCCTGATGGGAGGAGACAGGAGACTTGAGGGCCCCACCTCAGAAGGGCCACCCCACCTCACCCCCTGCCCCCCACCCATACACACCTCCCTGGGCTCCGGCTGAGCACCTGCCTGCTCCTGGGCCTGCACCTACCATGGAGGGAAGCCACTCATTTACCAGAAAAGCAAAGACTGGGCGGATCAAATAAATCACCGAGGCCTAAAAAGTGAAAGCCGGGCATCGCAGCAGGCCCTCAGGAGGCGTGGGGAGGGAGTCGTTTTATTTGGCACCTGGAAGACAGTGAGGATGTCACATAAATGCGGCCCGATCCCCAAGCCGTCCTGAGATGCCTGGTCAAGCCCCGGCCACAGGCCACAGCAGGGGGTCTATACCAGATGGTTACCTGCTTCTGAGCGTTTTTAAAGTTATTATTTCAAATTTTGCACAGGATGAGCTGAGCCAGTGGAACTCAGGGGTGGGACTGGGTGAGGGTCTAGGGAGAAGCTGCTGCTCAGGCCCCTGGCAGGGAGGCCAGGACTTAGAACAAGGGCTCCTGACTGGGAGATCCAAGGTCCAGGCAGGACCCCTGTCCACCCTGACGCCCCGAGAAACCAGGACGAGAGGCAAACCTGTCCCTTTCTCCAGGAGGCCGGCTCTCTCGGTCTCCTTGCAAGGAGCCGGGGCGATCGCGAGAGACGGGCCAGCCCCGCCGCAGGCGGAGCCCAGGATGGCGAGAAATTCCCAGGAGAGTCCGGCAGCCGTCCTTCCCCGACTCCGGACTCCACAGCTCGGCGTGGGACCCGCGAGTTTAATCAGCGCCTGTGTTTCCTCCAGCTCTCGTCGGAGGTTCCTCCCCAAACCCTGCGCCATCTCCTCTCCTTTCTGTTCGCTGCTCCGCGGTCCCGCTCTTCCCGCGTCTGCTGGTTTCGTCGTGGGTCCGTTCCGTTGGGAGCCACCTTACACCACTTTGCCCCGAGGAGAGCTGCCCCTGGGCCCCGAACTGGAGGACTAGCGACGCCTGTCCTGACGGAAGGCGGCTGCGTCCTGTCCCTCTGGCACGTTCGCCAGCCGCCCACGTTGCCCGGGGAGGTCATGGCCGCCCTGCCCGGGGCTCCGGGAGGCAGGCCCGCGGCCTCGTCAGCCATTCCAGACCTGGAAATTCCGTAACAGCGTGAAAGAAAGAGCGCTGCCCTTCAGAGAGAGGGGCCCGGGCCACAGATGAGTCACGGGCTACCTCTGTCTCCTACTCGGCTCCTTCATAAGACCTGAAACTTCCCCTTTCCCCAGAGCTCGGCGCTCACCTCTCCCTCCCGCGGCCTCCGGTCCTGGATGCCCTGAAATCGCCACCTTCGAGGACGGCACAGAGCCGGCCACAGCGGCCTCGGAGGCTCCCACTCATGTCTTCCTCCCACGGCCCATCCCCACCCCGCGTGCTCAGGCCTCTGGCCTCTGCCCAGACTCCAGGAGCGGAGCCCCTCTGCCCGCGGCCCTCCGGACGCTGGCCCGCCTGGCCCCCGCCTTGACCCCCCTGCCTTCACCGCCTGCCCTCCCGCGGGCCGTCCAGCTGCTGCGCCAGCCCCTCAGAGAGCCTTCCCTTCGCCCGCCGCACACCTGTCCCCGGCCCTCATCTGACCCTGACCCTGACCCTGCCCAGGCTTCCTGAGGGCGTTTATTTTCTATTCGTGGCCGGGTTCCCCGGCCAGAACGCAGGTGCCCTTAGGACAAGCGTCGCTCGCCTTGCTCCTTTGCTGCGTGTCGAGTACCCAGGAGGGCGTCCTAAGACTGTACTTACGAGGGTGAAAAATGGATGAACGCGAGAGGGACCCACTTCGGCGAGGCGCTCCCCGGCTCCGCGGGGCCCTTGCGGCCCTGCCCGCTCGCTGCCCCTGGGCTGCCCCCGTCTAATTTATCTCGTAGGAGGGCCTGACTAATTTTCCTAGAATACCCATTGCCCTTTCAGCACCTTCCCGGTTCCCTATTCTCAGCACAGAGCAGGGCCCGAAGTGTGGACCAGGCCTCCGCGGCCCCTTCATCCGGCGCAGGCCCGCGTCCAGGCACCGCGGCCTCTGCGCCACCTGCCCGGCCTCTGCCGCCCGCCTCACCCTCAGCCCCGTGCCAGCCGCTCCTCACACCGCCCCCTCTCCCCTTAGCTGTGCCCCGAGGAAGCCATTCCCACCAGAATAAAATATTCTCGGGGGGATGGGGGGCTGTCAGACAGACTTGCAGGAAGGTCCTGCCTCACATTGACCACACACGGCCTCCCGGTTTTCCCTGCGTAACGGAACGCCACCGAAGCGGATGCCAGAGGAAAACGCCCATCGAACGCGAGGCCACGCGTGGCTTTCTCACCTGCGCCCCTGCCCCCCGGCCCCTCCTCCCAGGACGGTGCTGCCCCGGCGGCCGAGCGCCCGGCCCGGCGCCGCTCCTCAGGAGCGCGTCCGACATCCACCGTCTCCCCTGCCGGCTCTCCAGGAGGCGCCGGGTCAGCCTGGAGCGCGAGCGTCAGTCCACCGGGGCTTCCTGAGCACGCGCGACGTGGGAACCCACAGGCAGAGCGGGCACAGGTTTGTCCTGGGGCACCTGTGTCCACGCAGCGTTCATCCTCGGGAGAACCGCCACTAGATGGTCACTCTCGGCCCCCCCCGGGGAGGCGCGTGGGTGCCGATGATGTGACGGTGAACGAGAGACGCGGTCGCCGCCTTGCGCACGCACACCCCAGGCCGAGGGGGACGCTTCCCCAAACCGAGACCCGTTTCTGCTCTTCTAGGAGCAATAGAAACGAGAAGGGTGGCGACGGTGGGACCCAGTGATGGAGCGAGAAATCGTTTCTTTCTGGGCTTTGTCATTAAACAAGTGCTTTCACATTAAACTGCCTGGTGAGCCCGGCCGGGCGTGGCTCAGCCACTGAGCATCGACCTAGGATCCAGGCGATCGGGGTTCGGTTCCCGGTCAGGGCACAGGCCTGGGTTGGGGGCTCCATCCCCAGTCGGGGGCCTGCAGGAGGCAGCTGGTCAATGACTCCCTCTCATCATTGACGTTTCTCTCTCTCTCTCTCCCTCTCCCTTCCTCTCTCTGAAATCAATAAAGATATATTAAAAAAAAAATAGTGGTCCTCTCTACGTGGTGGTATTACAGCTTTAAAAATAATAATAATAATAAACTGTCTGGTGCAGTTCTGTGTTGAGAGCACCTTCCAGGTCGCTGTGGTCTCCGCAGGCCTCTCCACAGGCCTCTCTGCTCACTTCCTGTTTGTCCGACTTGGGTGGCTTCGCGGCTCCTGAATGAGAATGGAACCCAGGGGTGACTCATGGGCTCGCTCACCTCGCCCAGGAAAGGCAGGGGACCGAAGGCGAACCCTCTTTCCTCCCCCTCCTTCCCCCAATTCTGCTTTCCAAGCATCGCACTGGAGCCAGGAATAACCCCAATAATTTCTGGAGATGTTCAGGAGGTAATTTATCGATCGAGCTGGTTCTAGAGCCTCTTTGAAGCCTGGAGAGCCGCTCCCCGGAGAGGCGGCCTGATGTCCCCCCGCCCCTGCTCACCCACCCTCCTGGGGCTCAGGCTCTGAGCCAAGGCCCCCGCGGGATCCCCGACCCATTCAGTTCTCCACCACACGGCGCGCAGGGAGGGTTCCACAGCCAACCTCATTTTGGACGCGCCCCTTGGCGGGACAAGCCCTCCAGCAGAGCGTGATGGGTATTTCCAGGGCCTACCATGTGCCAGGAACCGTGCCTTGGTTTATGGGTCCCCGTGAGAACCCTGTGAACGGGTATCTCTGTTCACATTTTTCAGGTGAGGAATTTGAGAGTCAAAGAGTGGGAGACCTGGGTGGCCCCCCGCACGACCATCTCTCCAAAGAAAGATGCAACCACCCAGCCTGGGCAACCGGAAATCCCCAGGGCAGGGGGCAGGGCCCAGGTACCCCGAGGCAGCTCTGCCGGGGTGGAAAAAGAAGGTGGGTCCTGAGCACTTCCCCCTGGCCCTCTCCGCCCCACTCTCCCTCACGACCACAGGACACCACCGCAGCTTTTCTTTTTTCTGTTTTCAAAGAATTTCTGACCCCTTCAGAAATCAGGAAGTGCTGGAAATCAGGCAACCAAACTTCATCGCATGATAGTTCCTACCCAAGTAGGCGCCGAGAGTTCAAGGTCTCCAAACGAGCCCTCAACCTGTCGATGTTTATCTCGCCTGCAAGTTCAAGCCCTCCGGGGTCGCTGGATTCTGTACCCGAGACGCCCAGCACCCGGTTTTAGGGGCTTTTTTTTTTTTTTCTTCCCACCTGGGCTGCTGGGCGTAAGGAGGAGCGTGGCGACTCTTCTATTTTTATACTCAGTTTTCCGGGAACACACATTGTCCAGGAAGAGCTTCTAGGAAAACAAAAAGTTAAAATCCAGTGGGTGAAAGATGGACTGATCAACGGAACAGGGCGTCCTAGATATCTGATGACGGCAGATAGAGATCTCTCCCACGCCGGGGCCTGCACAGAGCGAGGGCCCCAGCCAGTCACGCATCACATGTGGAAAGAGCTCGCACGGCCTCGGAAGGCTCAGGGACTGACTTCGAGAAGGTGTGTCCATGTCTGGAACAGAAAACATGAGGCCAGGGCCAGTGGATGACCGTGAAACGCCCCCCGGCCATGCCCGTGATGTTCTGCAGGTCCGAGAACACGCTCGCTCCCGCTCTTCCCAGCTCTTCCTGAGCCCCCTGAGTCAGCAGACACGCGGCCACCACCGGCCATCACGCCCCCGGGAAGCTCTGGGGCTCGATCCCGCTGAGTGGCTGCCCCGGGGCCTGCGGGAAGTGGCCCCGACCTGCTGCTGGGGTCCGGCCGTGGTTCCCCAGGAGGAGGCTGCGACCGTCCTGTGTGGCTACGGAAAGAGAAGTTCTGAGAGCGGCCGCGGTGAGAAGAGCAAGGAGGAGATTACGGCGGCTCCGTGGAAGGAACGTGAGCCCTGGAGCCGCAAACCTCCCCCGCTCCTGTTTTGTCCCGTTGCTCGTCGCGGGACCCCGGGCAGGTTCCCTAATTCCTCCCCGCGCCCAGGTTTGCCAGGTGGAGCGTTTCTGGTGAAGGTTGGAGGAGGCGACGGGCGTGTTCCAGGCGCTAACTGCGCGTTGGATTCCGTCTCTCCCCCTTTCCCTCCAGCCTTCGCAGAGACCGGACGAGCACATCTCGGGGACCTGTTGCTGCGGGAGCGCCAGCCGGTTCTCCTCTTGCACCCCGGGGAGTCGGCGAGGCGCCCTCGCTTCTGAACTCTGTCGTCTCCCGGGTTTGCCGGCGGGAGACACGGGCTGCAAAGCCCGGCTGCCTTCCTTGGGCTCCTCCGCTTCACTGTCTCTCACGCCAGTGGAGTGCGCGGCCTGCGGCCTGTGGGTCATCCCATCGAAGTTATTTGTTTTATTTTTTTCTTGATCTTCCCCTGAGGGTATTTTTCCCATTGATTTTTATAGAGAGCGGAAGGGAGGGAGGGAGAGAGAGACGCGTGGATGGGTTGCCTCCCGCATGCTCCCCGGCGGGCTGGGGGTCGAAGCTGCAAGACCCAGGTCCTTGCCCTCGAAGGGAAATCGAACCCGAGAAGCCCTGTTGCGTGGGCCAGCGCTCCAACCACGGAGCCCCGTGGGCCAGGGATCGTGAACTTTATTAATTACACTTGATGATCGAAGCAACGTGGGGACGGGAAAGGCACCTGAGTGTGTGCGAGGGCCCCACGCCTTCCTCCACCGGGTAGAAGGCGGACAGCCGTGGGCCGTGATGAGTCCCGTGTGTGAATCGCGATACTCAGAGGCACCACTAAGGACACCGCACAAAGAAATACACTAACTGCAGTACAAATAAGCCAGGTGACTAAATTATAGAAGCGAGGGCTCCTGGGAGAGGGATGGGGGGTGGAGGGTGTTCAGCAGCACAGGGCCTCGTGGTGACGGAGCTCGGCTGAGCCTTCGCTGCGTGGCCGGTACACGGACCTGCACACGCGGCAACACGGATAGAGCTAAAGGCACACAAGTGCCTGGAGGAGACCCCTGGGCTGCGTCCGTGTCAAGGCCGTGGCCGCGATATGAGGCTACGTTTCGCAGGATGACACGAAACGGGCTGGCGGGCCCAGGGCGCGTCTGGATTACTCCCTGCACCTGCGTGTGAATCTACGCCTGTGTTAGAACTGAAAAGCTGAGTTACGCCAGCCCCCAAACGTGAAAACAACGGGCCAAATGGCAGGAAGGGGACTCTCGCTTTGCTTAGGAAGCGCTGAAGTCCTTATAGATTAGCCGAGGAAACGGGTCACAACGCCCGGAGTAACTGCTAGACCCCGGCGAGGCGGTGACGCTGTCGGGGAACAGGGGAGCAGAGCGGTGGGTTTTAAAAATAGTTTAATTAGGTGAAAAAAAGAAATAAAAAAGAGAAAACGCAGTACAGGAGCAGTGCAACCAACAGGAAGTAAGTTGTAAAATGGTTGATTTAAACCTAAATGTAAAATTAATTATCATAATGGGAACTGAAAATGTTCCAAATAAAAAGACTGTTTGTCAGACTAAATTTAAAAAATGATAAAAAAAGAAGACATACGATTTCGTTCCTCAGATACAAGGAAACAGAGCTTGAAAGTCACTTTAAAAAAAAAAAAGCCAATTAAATGGACAAATTCCTGGCCAAACAGATAACATAATAACAAAAAAAAAAAACCCAAAACAAACAGCATACATCCCTGTATTGATGATAAAAAACAGGACGTTACTACAGAAACTGTAGACATTAAAAAGCTAATATTAGGATTTTATCAAAAGTTTTACGCTAATAAATTGGACAGTTCAGATAAAACCGTGAAATCCCCAGGAGAACACGGCGGCTGGGAACTGACTCCTGCCTCGGGGGCGACGCGGCCCCCAGAGTCTGCGGACACACGGGCCCCTGGACACCGTGTCCTCGAGCTGCCCGGCCCCTCCAGCTGCTGTCCATCGGGGCCTGCAGGGCCGGCCGGGAGCGGACGCTGCGTTTCAACGGCCTGTTTGCACCCAGGGGTCCCGGGATGACCACACCCCCCGGGCCGAGCTAACCCTCCCTTCCAGAGGAAGCTTTTCCCCGAGATGGCTCCTGACCCCTAAACCGGCAAAGCAAACAAGCAAAAACAAACAGAAAAACAGCCCAAAGAAACTGCCTGACTCCTCTCGAGCAGGACATGGGACGCGGGACGCGGGCGCGGCGATCCTCTCCCCGTGGGCTGGGTGCTCCCTCGGGCTCCTCGGCGAGGCGAGGCCTCACCCTCCGCCTCCTCACGCTCGCCCCGCTTACCAGCTCCCGGGGGGCCTCGTCCGCGGCTCAGAATCTACTTCATACTTGAAATTTCCGCCAACCAGGAAAGGAGCAATTATTACGATTTAACAGTCACGCAGCCGGGGGTGGGGTCAGGGGCAACCCCAAGGAAACGAGCAAGGAAAAGGTGAACTCGAAGTTTCTTACAAGGGAGATGCACGTTTCTCCCGCGTCCACGTGTCCGTGTTGGGGTGGAGTTCGTGAACTACGGGTGATTACTAAGCATGTTTTTATCACGCATCGTTCTGGATGGAACACTCTAACCTGTGAGAGATGAAGCTCTAAGGTTCCCACCCCGAATGCTCGCATGTTACGCGTGACGGGGAACTCACTCCGACCTCCCCCCAGAAAGGTGGGAGGCGTTTGGAAGTCGCTCCACGCTGCTTAGGGGACCCGGGACACAGTGGGGTCCAGGGCGGATGTCCTTCTGGGCCTGAATGGTCATGAGGTCATTTCAGACACACAGTGAGACGGGGACAGGTGTTTATTCCGATGCCCACGGTGGCAGCTAGACCACGGCGCCCGCCTGCCCACGGCGCCCAGCGCTCCACACTTAGACGCGTGGAGTGGCCCCCCTCCCTCCTCAAGTCAAAAAGGGGCGAGTCAGGAAGTGTGACCATCGATCATGGAAAGAGCAAAATGGGGAAGGTGACCTTTGTTGAAAATAGGAAATTAATTCTAAGAACTGGCAGCTTGAAAGCCGAATCCCGATTCCCTGCGCTGGGTCATGATGCAGGACTTTCTCCGTATCCACAGCAGTTCACGGAAGCTCGTCGCTTGGTGAGAATCCCCCCAAATGGGAAAGCTGGGCTCCCAACAGAAAATGCCGGGTACTTACCACCCACTCAGGCAGAGAGAGGATCCTGCCCCGCCCACCGGTCACCCAGCTGCCCAGACCTGCCCTGCTGAGGACGTGGGCCCGGCTCGGGAGCCAAGGGCCGGCTTTGCCCGTTCCTGGGGGGTGTCACTCGTCAGGGGAGACGGGAGGATGTGCCGTAAACGCAGCCCGAGCCGGGCGTGGAGCCTTGCCGGGAACCTCGTCTCTGCCGCAGAGGCGCTGTCTTGGGCCAAGACGCCCGCTTTCTGGGCCGTGGAGAGGCAACGGGCAGTAACCACAAAGCTCCAAATACTGTCGGAAGAATCGAGATAAAACCATCACAAGAAAGCGCCCCGGGCATTCTGCTGTGAGTGACGTTGTTGTTGTAAGAAATTTAAGTGATCTGTGTAGAGGCCTCTCATTTCGAAAGTATTAGTGCCTGATTTGTGTAAAATCAGGGCATTTTCTGGTGCTTTCCCATTCCCAGCTTTCTGCGAAACCCTCCAGGGTGGCTAAGTCGGAGCAAACGTGCGCCGCGGGCAAGGGCACTTCACCCACACGTTCCCCGGCCCACCCCGACCCCACCCCCGGGGAAGCTGGGGTCTTACTTTTCTTTTGAATTGAATTTATCAGGGTGACGCTGGTCAATGAAGTCAATAGGCTTCAGGCGTACAGTGTCCCAGCACATGGTCTGCGTATTGCGGTGTGTTCGCCACCCAGAGCCGAGCCTCCTCCGCGGCACTGACGCCCCTCCGCCCTCTCCTGCTTCCCCCTTCCCTCCGGTCGTCACCACTCTGCCTTCTGTCTCGGGGGCATTTTTTTCTTCTTAATCCCATCACCTTTTCCACCCAGGGCCCCCCCTCTCCCAGCTACGAGTCTGTTCCAAGTTTGTCAGCCTGTCCGGCTCGCTGGAGTCCACGCGTGAGCGGGACCACGTGGCGCGTGTCTGTCTCTGACTTCACTCTCCAGGTCCCGCCAGGCCTAACTTACCCGTTACCTCCCCCGTCAGCACCAACGTGCGCGCAAGTCAACGGTCAGTCGGAACCGTACGAACTCACTAATTTCGGAGGTAACCACGGTCCCCCATCGGCTACTGCACGCCTCAGCCCAGCGCGGCCGCTCTCACACCGGCGAACGGTGGGCTCGGAGAGATGGGATTCCCCCAAGGGGCGCAGGCAGAGCGGGGACACGACCCAGGTCCGTCTGCGTCTAACCGACCCCCGGAACCGACGGGCGGCTTCCTGGGGAGTTTTCCCTGCCGCCCGGGACGTGATCTTAATGGACCTGAGCTGATGCGTCAGCACCTGGGGCTTCGCCGGCCGTAGGTGAGGAGTTCCCCGCACTTCCCGACCCCAGCCGGGGCCACTCGCCCGCCCTTCACCGTCACCCCCGACGCCGTAAAGGGCACCTCTGCGGGGCTCGGTTTCCCGGCAGCCTGGACCCTCTGACGGCGGAGCCTCGGCTCACGCTTGTGTCCCGGGTTGTGTGTTTTTCCTCTCTCCTGCGCAGGATTTGAGGGTCCCTACCTGCGCTGGAGCCCACGTCCTCCCGAGGGTCCTGGCTGTGGAGGGCGGCTTCTTTTTAGTTCTATATATTTTTCTGTACCGATGAGAATGAGCTTAGAAACCTGTTTGAGAGAGAAAATCTGCGTCTGTAAGTTTGTGGCATCAGGGGCCCAGACCATTGTTTTTATCGGCTGTTTTCTTTTTTTTTTTTTTTAAGATTTTTTATTGATTTTTAGAAAGACAAAAAGGGAGAGGGAGAGGGAGAGAAACCGTGATGTGAGAGAGAAACACCCACCCACTGCCTCCCCACACCCCCTGCTGGGGATCGAGCCCCAACCTGGGCGTGTGCCCTGCTGGGTGTCCAGCCGACCGCCTTCGGGTGGACGGGACGGGGGATGACACCCCACCAGCCGCGTCGCACTGGCCACGTCCTATCAGCTGTTTCCTTAACGTGACTCAGTGACTGACACCCACCGACTCACGCGAGGATTTTCGTAACAGCCTGAGCTACTCCGCGAGGACCGTCTGCCGGGCGCTGTGCCAAGGGCTCTGCATGGGCTCTGCACTTTAATTCTCACGCTAACACTCTGACTTGGGTGCTGGCATCAGCCCGTTTCACAGATGAAGCAGATGAACAACAAGGACGGGTCCCGGTGGCGCAGGGGGAAGGACTGGCCCGGGACCCCCCAGGCTGCCCGACCTCGGATGCCGAGCCCTCGGCCGGGACGCTGTTGCTTCCCTGGGGCTGGACTCTCAGCGGCTCATTGACTCACCCAAACGTTTAGCTCCGAGCCTGTGGATGGACACGGATGCGCCTGGGATTCCATACCCAGATCACACAGCCTTTTAATCCAGCAAGTCCTGCGTGGACTCCTATTTTGTGTCAAGTAAGCAAAGCTTTTTGACATTTAGACACATCTTTGCATTTTATTTATTTATTTGTTAATTCTCACAGGAGGAAGTTTTTCCCTTGATCTTTAGAGAGAGCGAAAGGGAGACAGAGAGAGAGAAAGAGAGACATCGATGCGGGAGAGACATCACCGGTCGCCTCCCGCACCTGCCCTGACCCGGGCCAGGGACCAAACCTGCAGCCCAGGCACCGTGCCCTTGACCGGGAGGCGCACCTGAGGCCCTCCGCGCCCGGGCCGACGCTCCGACCGCTGCGCACGCTGCCCAGGGCACGTCTTTAGATTTTTAAGCAGGAGTTTGGGGCCCGGCGGAAATGGTCTCTAGCTAACATTACATGTCACGAAGCATGAACCAAAGTGAGAGGCAGCTAAGCCCCTTATTATGACGACTTCTGCTCCGTCGTAGGGGCTCTAGAAAAGACACGAGGGGCCACTCTCCTCCCCCCGCCTACCCCGGAGCATTGTCGCCGAGCCCCAGGATGTCACAAAACCCTGACAACGGGCTGGCGGCGGGGGGCGTGCACGCGAGGCTCTGAGGGGATTCGCCTCCGGCTAGTTTCTCGAAACTCCGCTCAGGAGCACCCTGCCCCGGCCTGGGGACAACCCCGGCTCCTCTCTAGCCGACCGTCTTGTTTTATGCACCCGCACTAATGGGGAATGATGGATGCGCATCACTTGGGCGTCTAAATTATTTACAACTCCTCGAAGCACAGAAAAAATAATGCAGGGAATATGTTTCTGGCAGACAGCGGGACACCGCGGGATGGATGTGACAGGCGGAGACTGAAGGCCCGGGCGTCAATCCTGGCCCATCTCCCTGAAAGTTAACTACAGTTAACCGGCAAACCCGTTAGCTCTCCTCACCAGCTACGGGAACTCGGCCGGTGAAGCCTCGCTCGCTTGTCTGATCACGCCCTCCCTCCCTCCCTCGCCCACCTTTTAAGCTTCTAGTAAGTTTCAGGCACAAGTTTAGGTCCTAAGTAAAACGCTGCATTTGTGTCTTTTTTTTTTTTTTCACTTTTTTAATCCATTGATTTTCAGAGAGAGAGGAAGACACAGAGAGAGGGAAACATCTGTGAGAGAGAAACATTGACCGGCTGCCTCCTGCACGCCCCTTACTGGGGATCGAACCTGAAACCGAGGTATGTGCTGGATTTGAACCCGGGACCCCTCAGCCCACAGGCCAACGCTCTAACCACTGAGCCTGACCGGCCAGGGCTGCACCCATATTCTTAAGAGGAAGCGGGGCAACACTAGCAGGGACGAGGCCTGTTTTTTCGGTGACAGTAAGGGTTTCGGAATTCCCAGGAGCCGGAGCCGGGCCGCTCCCAGGCTCTAGCCAAGTGGAGAGATTTCTTCAAATGACAGACGGTGCAGAAGACCGGGGCTGTATTTCATGCTTCTCTTTTACGCTGATAGTGAAAGCTCCCTTAATCCATCTCATCCCACGAATAGAATTAATGTTTGAATTGGTCGACGAGACGGGAGCTGAGCTTCGTGGCTCCACGAGACCTGCGCTAATCCCGGGATCATGGACTTTCTCCAGCCCCTTTGTTTCTCTCTGTTGAGAGAATGATCTACGAAAAGCCTGTTAGGAACAACAGGAGCCTGTCTCAGTGCCTTTGGCCGAAGTCACAATTTCCGGTAAATGCCAGGGCTCCTCACTGTGCCCCCCGAGCGGGCGAGCGAGGCGCAGCGTGCCGCGGCCCCAGGGCGCTGCCCACCGAGCCCCCAGCCGGGCGTGCGGGCGCCCACGGCACACACGTGCGCACGTGCCTCTGCGTGCCCAGGGTTACACACAGTGCGGCACTCGCTCGTTTCAGGGCAATGGCGAGAGGCTCTCGGAGACGCTCTGCGTGGCTCGAGCCTGCGGCGGGGCGTGTTTTACTGGGTGAAAGAGATGAAAGTGTCAGGAAATCAATTTCTCCTCTGCGGTTACGTGTTTCCCATTATCGCAGTGGCTCTGACCTGGATTTGAGCCCCGACGTTTTAACCCCGAGTGCCCGGTTCCCTCCCTGTAGGCCGTAGCTGCGGGCTCACTGCGGGCGCCGCTCCCCTCTCCCGCCCGCACCCACGGGCCGTCCCGCGGCTCCGCGGACACGCCCTCCCCGCGTTCCCTCCGGTGCCTCCCCGCAGGCTAATCTCCTCGCCGTTTCCTGCGGGCTGGCGATTGCCTAGGCCCTGCTGGCGTTGCCTCACTTCCTCTATTTGGAGATACCCCTCTGCCCCTTTCCCAATTCAGCTGCGTGACGTGTGTCAAACGTCTTCTGCGTGAGATGGTCGCAGGCTCGGGCCCCTCACCCGCGGCTCCTGCGGGCTCCTCTACCTTGACGTGAGGTGACTTTACCGAAGGCACCGTCTTCAGCCAGGAGGGAGGGAGAGGGGGGCCTGGGTGGGGCTCAGTCCGCCCACCAGGACAAGCAAAGAGGGGCTGGAAGGGCCCCCAGGGCTGGGAACGCCGCCTGGGGCGGGGGGGGGCTGGGCCGGGGTGTCCGAGGGGACGTCTCGGTCAGGGTTCCCGGAAAGCTGTCGGCTCTGTCGGCCGGAGGTGACGGGCTCCTGGTGGAAGATGAAGCACCGACCACGAGCCTGTGCAGTAAATGATGCCGGGTGGGATGAAAACAGCTGGGAAGCGGATTTCCTGAGACGAGGTCCTAGGCCCCTTGTGAGGTGCCCAGAGGCAGGAGCTCAGACATGAGCAAGGGGGTCAGAAGGGGCCCAAGACCATCGTCCAGAGACTGGAACACTCGCAGGTCAGGGGGAGCCCGAGACGGGGGCCCGAGCAGGGGCTCCCCGTGCAGCTCAGTGAGGGGAGTAAGGGCATTAAATTCTCCTGCCTGGCCAGGGAACTAAGGGCGGGGCAGGGCGTGAGCAGGTGGGTGCAGGTGGCTGTTCAATTGACGTTTCAGACGGAGGTGAAGCGAGATAAAGGGTTGCTGGGGGCACAGCCTCATGTCAGGAAAGGAGGCCGCCGAGCCCCAGGGTCCCAGGGCCAGTCACGAAGCCATCTGGTGACGTCTCCACGTCAAGGTAAAGGCCTCAGGCTGCGGGGGGCCGGTTTCGTCCGCGCGTCGCAAGGCGGCCACGCTCCTAGAAACAAACTCATGATGCTCGAACTCGCGAGACACCAAGTTACAGCCCATAACTGGTCCTCTTGTCAACTTACAATAGGAAGCGTTGCTTCTGAGTGACATCCCCGCGTGCCGCCCACGGTGCCGCCTCCCGTCAGAGCCGTCGGGATGGGGTCAGGGCACAGGGCACCGGCCGACACACCAGGACCCTGGGGAAACTCTCGGGATAATTTTGGGAACCGTCCCTGCGACTTGAATCTAATGTCTGCCCGGCCCTTTCACCGGCGCGGCTGACGGGCCCGTTCAAGGGCAGCCCTCCCCGTCCGCCGGCTCCTCGCCTCGGGGTGCGTCTTCCGCTGATCCGCCTGCCGTCCCTTCGCTCGGTTTCTCGCTTTGACTCTGAGACGCCGGATCTCATAACGATGGCTCCGGAACGGTCGTCTCCAGCAGGCGAGGGTTTTGATCATTTGAACTTGGAAGGTCAGCTGAGGGTTGAGGGCCTGGGAACTCCTCCAGCAGTTCTGAGGTTATAACCGCAGGGCACTGACCAAGCAGGTAGGACAGGGCAGTGGTGGGACCCAACCAGCACCCGCCCAAGACCTCCTGCCCCCCTCGTCACGTTGATGAGTGCTGGGGTGCATGGAGCAATGGGCGAAAAGCTCGCAAGCGCAGTGTCAGTTAGAGACGCAACGTCTACCAACCTCCATGTCTCTCGCGAACCCCAAGCTCACATCACTTCTTTTTGTGTGTTTTATGATCACGTTAGAACACGAATTCCTCAGGGACCCTTCTCACTGGGCATCATGGGGCTTCCCCCTCCAGGGAGCCCCCAGTTCCCTCCCGACCGGGACCGTCCCCACCCGCCTCGGACGCTGACGCCTGGCCCTGAAGTCCTGAAGGACACTCCCCAGGGAGGCAGGCCCACCGCCTGGGAACCCGACTCCGTCTGAGGTCTGGGGCGGGGCTCAGGGGCCTGCACCTCTACCGAGCTCCCAGGTGACAGGTGCTGCTGGGCTGTGCGTCTTGAACGACAAGGCTCTGGTGCTAAAATCACGAGCTTCAGAGACTCACCGTCCTGAGCGGTTACTCAGTTCCCTCCATTGTCAGCTTCATACACTTGGGCGAATCCCTTCCCCGCCCTGAGCCTCAGCCTTGCATCTCTGGAGTGGGGACACTCCCTATCCCCAGGCTCTGTGACGATGGAGGCCATCATGCTCCGTGCCTTGGAGAGTGTCTGTCACCTGGAATCCTTCCCTTCTTACCTGGCCCTTTCCTCTTAGCCCCCGAGTCCCTCTTCCGGCCAGGCTCTGGCCTCCATATCTGGCTGACCCCTCCAGCAGGACACCCTCGGGGAGGCCTTTTCAAAGGGGTTCCGTCCGCTCAGGCACCAGCCAGCCCCTTGGCTTGGCCACAGCTCCTGTTCTCAGCAGGCAGCCACCCCTCCTGTGGCCCCTGGACTGCAGCTCCCACCACCTGGGTTCTCCCCGGGCCTGGGAGTTCTGACACCCGGCGTGGACCTTCTCTGCCTACGGACACTGTGGAAAGGCGCCTCGCCTCTGTGGCACCCTCCACGCCACAAGTCTGCTGTCGGGAGACAGTGAGAGAGTCGTGCTTCTAAACTGAAGGGGGTGACATTGTTTTCGGGGCCCATTTCCTTCTGCTGGTCTGCTCCCGAGACGTGGGTCCCTGGCCCACACTGTCCCAGAGGCTGAGCGACCGAGTGGCAACTTGAAAAGTGGTTCCCTTTTAGCATTTAAAGAGCACTCCCGTTTCCTCGCCACGTGAGATGTGCAACCTGGGCTGTTGAGCAGGACTCGGGGCGCAGGCTTCCTGCCTGCGAGGGGACCAGAGTCGGTGTTTGGGCTCGAAAGGGAGGGAGCAGGATGCTGTCCGGCGGAGGACGGGGGAACTCGCCGAGCTGTCCAGGATTACCAAAGCGTGTGCAAGAAATATGTTGTGCACGGTGGAAATTGCCACCCTTGGGTAACAGGAAGGCCGGCCATTACATTAGAGGTAGGAAGCGGGAGTAATGAAATCGACGCCACGCGGCGCAGCCTCAGTGAGACGAGGGGTTGGCCTGAGAGCGTCTGACCTGCTTGCACACGGCTCCTCTTGGGCATTTAAACTCTGCCTCTAACATCAGCCCGGGAAATGAGCAGAGAGATGCGCCCGGCTGCTGTTATTATCATCAGAGACTGATGTCAGCGAAGTGTCAGTAAAACGGGCCTGTGATGTCCTCGGAGATCAAGAGCACCTTGAGGGACCCGAGGGGACTGAAACACCACGTCCCCGCGGCCTGTGGGGTCCCAGGGAGGTCACTGCATTTAGGTCTCAGCGGACGGAGGCTTCAGTCTGGTCACACAGCCCAACCTACACAGGGAGGCCCTTGGAAAATGCGTTCCTGGCGTAGGAGTAGTTCCGGCTCAGCTCCCGGAAACACTCGGGAACATTTAAACCTCAGTCCCTGGCCTGTTCCGTGGACGGTCCAGGCTGCTGATGGGTGGTCAGATTCTTGGTGAGAAATGAGGCAGAGAGAACATTTCCCACGACGTCGGAGAGGAACTTGGCTCCAAGGCTCCCTGGCACACACACCAGTCACACGGCCTCCATCCCGAGTGGCCTCTCTTGTGCTGTCAGGTGCCACGGTGGCCTCCTCCTTCCGTGGCTTCGGGTCATGGGGCTCAGGGAGGGGAGCCCATGGCCAGACTAGTTAGGGATCACATTGGGACAGAGGCTCCCGACCCCTGTCCCCAGGGTGGTGCCCTGGAACCCTGACGTCACACCTGCCCATGTCCTGCCTCTGCTGGCAGAGCTGCTCTAAGTGGGGTGCCCACGGGGGAGACAGCAGGGAGGCCACCCAACCTCTAACACCTTTCTGCGTCTCCGTGGCAAACCAAGGGCAGCTGCGAGAGGGACGCGCGGTGACGTGCTGGGAGGCAGGCGAGCCCCCCCGGTGCCCGGTGCCCGGTGCCCGGTGCCCGGTGCGGGCAGGTGCCAGGCGAGGTCAGCGCTCCGCGCACTGGGGCTGGCGGCCTGGGCCCTGCACCTTGCTGCGTGGACGGAGGGCTGGGCTGCCGCTGGTTGTGCATGTGGCCGGGGCGCTGACTTGCGCAGACGGAGCCGTGGACGCATGCGAGAGGGGACGCGGACGGGGGATCCCAGAGCGGCGGCAGCCTGCGCCCTGCAGCCGGGGAGAGGGGAGCCAGGCCCACCGTGCTCGGCGAGGCTGTTGGCCGGAAGCGGAGGCAGCTGGGGAGCCAGTGTCCTGCCTCGGAGAAGCCAAGGCGCGGATGTGGTTTCCAGCCCTGGAGGCCCCAGGAGATGTGTATCCTGGCCCCATGCGTGCTGATTTGGAGATAAGCGCCGGCCTGGAGCGGGGAGGGCGGGGTGCCGGCCTGGACTCCTGCTCCCTGCGCCCCCTGCGCCCCCTGCGCCGGCCACTCCCGGAGTGTCCCCTGCTCGGCGCCCCTCGTCTTCACTGCCCTCGAACCCTGCCCATCAGGCGGCTGCCTCTGACACGCCCACCAAGCCTGGCGTCCAGGGACCGAGCCTGTCCAGGGACCGCGGCTCTTTCTGCCCCCCCCCAAGGACACGGGCTCCATGCGCATTGGAAGTCACCGGACGAGTGATGGGCGACCAGCAGGGACGGCCCCCTCTCCTGCCCCGTCCCTGCCACAGCACCGGCCTGCAGCTGTCCTGTGCCCAGTTCTCATTCCTGTGCCTGTCTGGCCGCTGGCTCCCCTTTGCAGGACACAGGGCGCCCACCCGCCCCGTCGCCCCCGGAGCCTGGCTCCTCCCAGGTCTCGGCAGCCCCTCCCCACGGCCTCAGGTGCGGCCCAGGCCACCCTCTGCCGCCCCAGCACCAGTTTCTTATGTCACTGGACTGTCTCTATATTGTCACCTCACGGACACAGCCGTCCCCATGACCTTGTCACCTCCAGGACCTCTCCGCCATCACGACCCAGGGCCGCAGGCTCCCGACGCCAGCTGCAGCGCCTGGCGCCCCCCTTTGTGGGTGCGAGCGAGGAGACAGGGATGTGGCATGAGTGCGATTCAAGCCCACGGCCTCACCTTTGCCGAGGGACTCCCGCCTCAGGTGACACTGGCTTAGGAGGAAGGACGGTCGGGTGTCTATCATGACGTTTCTGACATGGGGAAACCGAGGCACGGGGGGAAAGGACTCGCCCCAGACCATATGGAGTGAGCGGGACGGGAGGGATCAGAACGCCCCTGGCCCCGGGCTCCTCCCGTCGCGGAGCTGAGGCCCACGGCCGCCCTGGCCCCGCTGCCTCCCAGCGCGGGCCCCGCGGGGCTGCAGGTGCTCTGGGTAAGCGGCTCTGGACGCAGCCGCCTTGTTGGAGCCCCCGCGTGCTCTCCGGCTTGCGCTAGGGACACGGGTATTGCACAGCAGATGCCGCGCAGATAAGGGGAGATTTGCGAAGCGAGGGCCTCCCCGGTTTGCACACATCCCAGTTTGACCCAGCTCTGGGCTGTGAAATCGCCAAGAATTTGGTTGGAAAACAACCGACCGTCCAGCTGCTGCAGCCTGGGGCCTGGGCGGCCGGGTGCAGCTCCCAGGGGGCGGCCAGGGGACGGTCCACCTGGATCAGTGGGACAGACAACACTTCGGGCGCGTGAGGCACGGGGACCCCGCCAGCAGCTCCAGCGTGTCCTGTGTGACCCTGGGCGAGCACCTCGCTCCCCACGTGGGGCTTCCACGGATGGAAAATCGTTTTCCCAAAGTCTCATTTCAAAGGGAGCCTTGGGAGTGGAGTAAGAGCCCCGTGAGGGCAGAGGGTCAATGCCCTGGACCAGGCAGCCGTGGGCGGGAGGGGGCCCTGCGGGGAGACGGGGCCTCCGCAGCGCCTCCTGCAGGCTCCTGAGCACCCTGCGTGTCCTGCTTCTCCGGCGTCAACCGTGGCTGACGCTCCTACTCCTGGTGACGCCTCCCACTGACCAGAGCTCGGCCTGAGGCACGAGGCCGTCCAGGCAGCCACCCCCCTTCCCGCCTCCTTTCTCCAGCCCAGAGAGGACGGTGGCGCAGGCCCCGTCCGCGGCCTCCTCTACCCGCCTCCCCGGAGGGTCTGTCCACAGTCGTGGGGAAACGTCCGGGATGTTTGCTGAGCAGGGAGGTGACAGGGGAGACAGGAGACCTGGGGGCTACCGGGGGGTCCTCTGAGCTGCGAACACCGGGCAGCCCGAGCGGCGGAGTCTGTGATGGGAAAGAGCCCACGCAAGTCACAGCGAGCGTGTCCGCTGTTTGGTCTTCCGGCCACGCTGACCCCCACCTGTGGCCCACTGAGAACACGTCCCTACAGCACTCGGCCGCTGCAGGGGAGATTTTCCAAATCTACCTCCCAGGAAAAAATCAAATGTTCTTCTCGGCAGGTGCCTGTGAGCGAGCCTGCCCCCTGCGCCGTCCCTCGCTGCCGGGGTGTCACAGTGTCTGTCCCACGTCAGGCTGGGGACAGCCCCGCTCCAGCCTCAGACCTGCCCGGCCAGCCGTGGGCTCGCGGGCGGACACTGGCGTGCGCTCACTCGTGAAATCCTGCCTGTTACGGGACAGTGACCCAGTCAGGAGTGACGTCTAAAAATGTGACGATCTGTAACGCGCTACATTTTTAAAAAAAGATATTCTCGTGAGCAAAACAGAGACCTGGCTTTATGTATTTTCCCTTCCCTATTTGGCAACAGACCTTAAATTTCTGTATTAAGCCCTTTCTAAGTTTCTGTGAAAATGTTTTAAAAAACGCTTTGTTCCTGAAAAATAGACACCGGGCTCTAAGAGGACAGTTTATTCAGAGGAAGGAAAACAAGTCCAGCGCTCGGCTGGTTATGGGGTCGGCCCGTGGACCGAAGGGTTACAGGTTCAACCCCCAGCCCTGGTCGGGGCGCGTCGGGAGGCAGCCAATCGATGTCTCTCTCTCCCCCTCCTCCCTCCCTCCCGCTCTCTCCAAGAATCAATGATAAATACACAAACAAAAACAAGCCCAGCTGTGACAGTTGCCTGTGGATGGGACCCCTTGGCTCTGGGCACCACAGTCAGTGCACTTTGGGGTGTCTCAGAGGGAGGAGCTGCTGCTTCCCCGCCGGGTCCCCTCCTGACGAAAAAAGAAACCAGTTTCCAATCAAACAAGAAGCTTTTATTCCTTCACCTGTGGTCTCAGGCCCCCTGCCGCTGCCAGGGGGGACCCGGGACACCCTTCTCAGCTGACAGCACAGAGGCCTCGCGTGACCGGTGCTAACAGCAAAGGAAGGAGAGAAGGTGGCCCGGGCGGAGGCCGGCCGCTGGCCTTGCAGCAGGCGTCTCAGGTCGAAGGGATGTGACGGGACCCGGCCCCTGGGACGCAGCAGCACCGGCTCGGCGAGGACCTGGGCGGCCCGGAGGACCCCTGGGCGTGGGGACTGCTGTGTGCCCCCGAGAGGGGCGTTCGACACTCGCTCGCCAGCAACCGAAATGTGGTTCTTGCCAGAGACCTCAGTCTGAGCTGCCAAAGGTCACCGGTGACATCACAGTGCCCTCCCTGCTGACGTCACCGGGCTTCGCCCCATCGATTGTTCACCGGCATTTCAGCCCAGTTCCTCTGCCACGTGCTGGCCCGTCGGCTCCACTGGGAGGCTCCAGCCCTTCCCTTCGCCTCCACAGCATCCGGCCTCCACCCTCATCAGCACCCCGACTGCAACCCCCGGTCCCCCCTGGACCCCACCTGCCGCCTTCCGCCTGGTTCCCTCACTCTCATTTTTTAAAACCCTCACCCGAGGATTCATTTTTATGGAATTTTAGAGAATGAGAGGAAGGGGAGAGAGAGAAACGTCGATGTGAGAAATATCATCAGTCCCTCCAAGGCTCCCCGGCCAGGAATGGAACCTGCAACCTTTCGGTGCCCGACGGGGCTCCACCCGGCTCAGCCCCGGCCAGGCCCCTTCTCTCCCCCTTTCCCTCCCACTTCTCAGCGACGGAAGTGACGGCTGAGCCCGGCCTCTCGCCTATGCCAGGACCCACCTGAGCCCCCCCCAGGGAAACCAACCCCTTTCCGCCTGGGAGCCTGACCCAGCCCCTGCTGGGCCCTGATGCTCCTCACATGTGGGTCCCCTGCCAGGAATGGGGGCTCCTCTCTCTCAAGTTTTCCTTGAAGGCTCTTCCTCAAAGAGGCAACGTTTCCTGACCACACTGACCGGCCCACTGCGCTGTCCCGAGTCCTTGGAGAGGACACCTCTGAGTTCACGTTCCTCTGCCTGCTGTGCTCCCTGGTTGGCCTCTGACCGCGCCCAGAGCTCCCTGTGGGGAGGGGGTCTGCGTCCCCAGGGGTCCACAGTGCTCAGATCCATGTCCCCAAGGGTCCCCCCAGTGCTCAGAGTGGCCACTCATTCACGTGTGGGACAGAGTGGATGTCAGCAACTAAGCAGTCCGCTCTTCAGCTCCACCTCCACCGAGCTCCCCTGGGCTCTGGGACATGCTCCGTCCACCCTGAGGTGTCCCCCTACATGTCCTCCCAGACTCCACCTAGCGGGGCGGACACGGTGGCTGCTGACAGTGCCCTCGTCCCTGCTCCATCAGCACCCCCTGTACTGAGTCCCCAGACAAGGGTCCTGAGGCAGAGGGGGTGAGGCCGAGAAACAGAACACGCCTAGCGGTTCCCGGAGCGACCTCTGGTCCAGGGGACAGGCACGTTCCCGGGGGGACTCCGGAGTGAAGAGAGAGACAGGACAGAGGGGGCCGTGGGAGTTCGGGGGGGCCCTGGCTCAGACTCGGGTGTGTGGGCCTGAGTCCCCGCTGTCGGGTCCATCCGTCCATCCTGACGTCTGTCCCAGTCCAGGTGACCCGTGTACGGACAGACACCTTGTGTTGTCCTGCCCGCCTACGGCTGCCGGCTGCCCTCCCCGTGGCCAGGCAGCGCCTCAAAGACCCCCCCGCGCAGGCCCCCCCCACTGCGCCTGGCACCTTCCGGAACAGGCCGCCCCCTGCCTGGGGTAACCTCACCTTCCTCCCCGGCCAGCAAGTATGAGTCACAGGAGGCTTCACATGCAGTCAAATGTCACCCCCTTTGAACAGCGCCTGCCCCTCTTCCTGCCCCCCACATGGCGGACGGCTCCCTATGAACTGGTGGGGCCTCCACGGGGGTAGCCCCTGGGGGCCCAGCCAGCTCCAGGGTGGGGGGCTGAGGGCCTGGCCCACACCCTGCATGACGTGGCCCCAGCACAGGGGCCCACGGCGGGATCAGGACTTGTCCCATCGGAAGGATGGAGCTGGGAGCCTGGGAACCATGTGACAGCCCCGCCCCACAGGAGGGACAGAGGAACAGCCGGCCACCCTACCCGGAGATGTGAGCGCGTCACGTGCGGCGGTGGGCCTCAGTTTCCCCACCCAGAGCCGGGCAGGGCGTGTGTGCGCATGTGCGTGTGCAGGGACCCAGTCACTACTGCCACCTGCTGGCTGGGTACCCGACCTGCAGGCTGGGCCCCTGCGAGGTCGCCCTCATTTTCCGGCTGGCGCCATCCCAATCTTTCCCCAGTTCTAGGGGGAGCCCTATGACTCCAGGGTGAGAGGAAGGGAATTTCCTCCCCGCGATGTTCTCTCCCACGCTCCCACCCAGCCCAGACGGTCACTGTCCACCTGACAGCTCCAGGCAACAGCGGCCGGGCCCCCCTCTGGCTGCCTGAGCTGAGAACCCTGCCCGGGGGCAGAGGACAGGCGGGTGCTCAGCCCCCCACAGCCTCAGCCGCCCGGGCTCCGGTCAGAGCAGCTGGGCAAGGACGGGCAGGGTGACCCTCTAGCTCGGTGCCAGGCCTTCAGCAGCACGTGGTTTCACTCAGGCCAAAGGAAGACATTTTCACCAATATATGAACAAGGCCACTCAACCAGCAAACTCCCCCGGTAACAGCTCATGAAACAACAGGGCAGCTTGGACACCGGCGCTGCTTCCTGGGACCCATCAGCGGCCCCTCGCCATGGCCATGTTCCAGAAAATACCACTGCGCTTCTCCCTCTGGGCAATGGTCCGGCCGGCAACGCGGAAATCGAGTGCCCCGAGCGGCCCGGGCCTGTGGGCAGCCGCAGGAGCCCCCTCGTCCGCTGGCTTCTGAGCAGGGACGTGTCTGCCAGAGAGCTCTTTGGACGTGGCCCCAGCCTCCCTCCCAGGGCCCCGGCGTCCAGCTCAGCGACCAGGCCACCTCTGAGACGCCCAACAATCCCCACCCGGGCTCCGTGCCCCCCACACAGCCTTTACCTCTGTCTCCGAACAGTAGCACCCCGTGAGTGGGGACTGAGCCCAGGCTCGGGGTGTCCGAGGCGCCAGCAGGCAGCTCACAGAGCCTCTCCCAGGCTCCCCCGCGAGAAGCGGCCGGAGGGCCCGGGATGGGAGGCGGGGTCACCGGGCTCCAGGTGCAGGACATGAGGAATCGGGAAACTGCAGGTGGGCAGGAGGGAACTTACCCAGATGAGGCCTGTCCTGGGACCCTGCTTTGCCATCTGTGGGCTTGGGGGGATCTCTGCAGACCATCCAGGGGTTCACTCACTCACTCACTCACAGCAGGGGACACTGGGTGGGGCCCACGCCCGGTGCTGGGAACAGGTGCTGATAGAAACTGGCCACGGCTCCTGTTCTCAAAGAGCTGGGCCTCGTGGGCAGCTGGGGACCAACGAAAGCTTCGCAGGAATGATGCGTAGTTACCCCCCGGGAACAACATCTCACACGGGAGCAGGCGCCGGAGGGGCTTTACCTGCCTGGGTGCATCCAGGCCTCCCCGGGAAAGGGCCCTGGGCACAGGGAACTGGGGACGGTGGGAGCTGACTGGGTGGAGGGAGAGATAAGAACCCTGCTCCCGACGGGAGGAAGGAAAGAGGGGAGAGAGGCCTCCGGGAGGATCGGAAAGAAGCTGGGCGGCGTGTCCCTGGGCACCGAGCAGGGGGCTGCGAGCCCCACGGGGCAGGGTGAGCCCAGGGCAGAGGCCTCTCTGAGGGGCACCTTCCCCAGAACGGTGCCCGGACGCAGTGTTTGCTGAATGGCGGAAGAAAGGGCGCCTGCATTTAAAAATATTTAATTGTGTTAAAATACCCACAACACAAACGCGCCATTTTATCCGTGATTAAGTACCCAGCCGGGTGGCATTAAGCACATTCTCACTGATGTGCAGCCCAAACCCCCATCACCTCCAGGGCTTCTTCCAGAACCGACCTCTGTCCCCTTTAACAACGGCCCCCCCGGGACTGCGGACAGCCCCTCCTCCTGTCCCGGGGACGCGGTGGCTCTCAGGACGGAGCAGAGCAGGGTCGGCCTCGCGTCTGGTGCGCGTCGCTGGGCGCCGTGTCCTCGGGGTCCATCCCCGCTGCAGCCAGGTCAGGCTCTCATTCCTTTTCAAGGCCGAGCGACGTCCGCTGTGCGTACAGGTCACATCTGTCTGTCTGTCTGGACGGACGGGGCTGCTGAGAATCTCTCAGATCCTGGCACTTTCAGTCCTTCCGCGTCTACACCTGGAGAAACGGTGCTGCTTGACCCTGTGGTCATCCCACGTTCTTTCCTTTCCTGTCAGTCCTCACGGGGGATGTTTTCTCCATTGATTTTCAGAGGGAGTAGAGGGAGGGAGGGAGAAGCATGGATGTGAGAGAGAGACATCGATTGGTTGCCTCCCGCACGTGGGAATCGAACCTGCGACCCGGGGAGGTGCCCTTGACGGGTATTGAACCTGCGCCGCTGGGGGTGCCGGCCGATGCTCTAGCCACTGAGCCACCGGCCGGGGCCATGTTTCATTTTTTGAGAAACTGCCAGACTGTGCTCGGCCGTGGCTGCCCCATTTTGCACCCCACCAGCAGTGGGAGGGCTCCCACGGCCCCCCATCCCCACCAGCCCTTGTCTGTCCATTTCTTTTCCTGTTACTACCGATCACCCCAATGGGTGGGGAGCGTCTGAGGTGATGGACCAGGGAACCGAGACGGAGCCGATCTAAGCAGCTCGTGGGGTCGCCCAGCTACCACGGGGCAGGTCCGGGGACTGCACTCAGCTGGTCTGAATCCAGGGCCCAGGGTCCCCTCTCCCCTTCCTTCGGGGTCAGCAGGGTCCACCCCCGGGCTTGTGGGGCTCCTGCGAAGGGTCTGAGGCTGCTCATCTCGGGGGCGGGGGGCTGTGCTCGGCACGTGCCGGGGTCACCGGAGAGACAAAAAGCGGGTCCGGCGGCTGGAAGCGAGTCTGCAGCTCGTTCGGCCCCAAACCGGCTGCCGCCTGGCACAGGTCGAAGCGAACGGCTCCCGACCTTGGGCGCAGACGCCAGGGGACCCGCGCGGATAATTTTGGAAGCCAACTGCAGGTTTGAGTTATGACTTGTCTCGGCGCTTCCTGCTTTCGGTTGGGACTGGAAATGGAAGCTCTGGCGCTGCCAGGAAGCCTCGGCTCGCGGTTTTACTGGTCGGGGCTAATTTAGGAAGGGCTGGAAATCTCGCAGAAGCCCCTCGGGAAAGTTTCACCTCGCCTTCCCGCCGAAAAAGTTCCACCCGGTTACGAAACCTCAGAAGAGACATCTGGCCGCCCTGCCGGCTTATCTGGGCCCAGCCTTGCCTCTTCCCCGTGCAGTTCGGGGTCGGGCTGCCCAGCCGGGGCCAGGGTCCCGGGGGCTGGGGCGGAGCCGCTGGAGCAGCCTGCCGGCCCGCGCGTCCTCCCACACCCTGCGCTCGCTGTCCTGCGCGTGGGTGTCTGTTTCCATCTCCCCGCCGACAGCCTCGCGGCGGAGCAGGTGAGGGACTTCATCCAGCGTCCCCAGCCACTCAGCAGTCAGGCCGACGCACCGAAACCCCCGCAGCCAGAACAACAGCGCTTTTCATTGCCCCCTCTCCTCTCTGTTTCAGAAGCGACGGAAACAATTCCTCTGGTGAAGGAGGTCTGGAAAGTTTAAGCTCCTCCGTCAAACAGGAAACGTACACGTGGCCTTAAGTCCAAACTCAGGCCCCCAGCAGGCCCGGGGCCGGGAGATTCCCTCCGTCTCCTCCGAGCACCTGCGCCCGCGGCCGGACCGACCCACAGCTCAGACACACCCGCCCCGCCCCTGTCCCTCCCTCTACGGGGGACGGTCATCGTCCTCCTGCCCGGGCCCCACGCCAGCCGTCGCTCATCTGCGTCTGTAAGGGGTTTTGAGTGTTTCCACCTCTGGTAGCTCAGAGGGGTCCCCGCCTCCTAGAAGACACAGCCGGGCAAAGGGGAGTCGAAATCCAGGCGGCCGTCCGGTCACTCGACGTCTGTCCTGGAGAGATGCCTGGAACTCCGCCGACGGGCGCAGGGGGGAGTCATTTTATCCGGGAGAACCGGGCCCTGCGGACTTAGCTTTGCTGGTGGCAAAACTGTATTTGCTCACAGGTGCTCCTGAAGAGCCGACGACTGAGAGAGAAAATTCCGCCTTGTTATTTTCCTCCTTAAAGTCAATTTTAATCACTTAGAGCTGTTTCACGGCAGACTCACCAACTCGAGTCTTTTAATTACTCATGGGACCGTCTCTATCATAAAGGCACCTCTTGTTTTTTTTTAACTCTGAGAGTCAAATGTGTTCTCAGACACTTGGAAATTTCACGTAAGGTTTTCAAACGTGATTTACATATCCAGCAGCATTTTGAGCTAAAAAAACAAGTTAGAATCAAAACATCCCTCTTCTCTGGGAAACCGGGTCCCAAGGCCGGTGGCAGCCCCTCCGTTACTCACGACTCATTTCCATACTCCCACCCGCGGGGAGAGGCACCTGGTGCCCACGGAGGGTGCGGTGACTCAGAGCAGCCCGGTCCTGTCACCCACCTGAGCCTGGCCGAGTGACTCATCCCCAGGCCCGGGAGCCTCCGTGGTCCCCCTCCCAGGGACGTGGCTTCCTGTCACCACGGCCCCCCCGCTGCTCTTGTGCTCACAGAGCGCGACCCACAGGCCTCGTCACCTCCCTGGGTCAGGCACACGTGAGCCTTTTTTTAAAACAAAATATTTTATTGTTGAGAGTATTCCAGTGCCCCCCATTTCCCCCTTTGCCCCCTGCACCCACCCCACCCCTCCCCAGTGCCCCGTCCGTCGTCTGTGTCCACGGCTGTGCCCACGCGCTTCCAGGTTCTTCCGTTCGCTCCTTCCTGCCCCCTTCCCGCCTCCCCTCTGAGATCCCTCCGTCTGTCCCCTGCTTCCACGTCCGTGGTCCTGTCTCGTTGGTCGATTTAACCTGCTCCTTGGATCCCACACGAGTGAGATCACGGGGCACCTGTCTTTCTCCGACGGGCCTGTTTCACTCAGCGCCGTGCTCTCCAGGTGCCTCCAGGCCGTCCCAGCGGGTGAGAGAGCAAAGGGGCCGTGTTTAAATGGAGGTCAGTTTGGGGGGGTCTCTATCAGCCTTGGGGGTCGGTTCTTCCTCTTTTCTTGGGGTCAAAATAATTTAATGAGTTTTTGGGTGACTCGGTTGCTTCCAACTCAGACCCTCGGCCTTGGCCGACAGTGAGGGAAATCCATGGTCCTGGGGGCGTCGGCCCAGGTGACGGTGACAGGGAGTCACCCGCTCCCCGTGGTCTGCGCTGTGGGAGGGGGCGCGGGCCCTGCCACGAGGCGGCCGCCCGGGACGAGGAGAGCGCTGCGGGCGGTGAGGCTGCAGGCGCCGGGGGCAGGAGCACCGACGCCGCCCGAAGCTCTCCCTCCGCTGGGAGCCTCGCGCCCGTAGCCTCGGGCCTGGGGACAGTCCTCAGAGGTGAGTCTGCAGCTCTGCTTCGAAGCTGAACGGGCTGAGCTTGGGGGGCGACCTCACTGAGAGCAGAAACCGGGGGGGGGGTGAGGAGAGGGCCGGGCAGCCCTGCCGGGGGGACCCGAGGGGAGCAGGGCCCCGGGGGCTGGCTCAGAGGCTGGCGGGGGGGCCGGGGGGCAGGTTACTCGTCTGCACTGGCCATTTCTGTGCAGCTCCAGAGGAAACGTGTGGCAGGTAGATGCCGAGATGCCCTAAGCCTCAGGCCTGTTCTAGACGGCGTGAGCTCGAGCACGTCCCACAAAGACGGCGTCGGGCTGCTCCGGGCAGCCGGGGACCCTGCAGAGTGGACGGCAGCCTCGGCCGGTGGGACTGGTGTCCAGCCGGAAGCGACGAGGGGTGTGGAGGACCGGCCAGCGTCCCGCTCCCCATCCCGCCTGGACTGTGACGTGAGACGGCTCCTTGGGGCAGGTCGGCCTCAGCTGGGAAACTCAAACCTTCTAGTTAATAATAAAAAAAAAAGTGACTTAATTTGTACCTCAAGTGGAGAAAAGAGGTGCCGCACAGACACCAAAATTGTGCACAGCTGGGCCGGTGTGGCTCAGGGGTTGGGCTTCGTCCTATGAACCACGAGGTCTCGGGTTCGATTCCGGGTCAGGGCACATGCCCCAGGTTCCGCTCGGTCCCCAGTGCAGGAGGCAGCCGATCAATGTCTCTCTCTCCCTCTCCGTCTCTAAAATCAATGAAAAACATTTTTTAAAAAAATGTGTATTTTGGTCCAGTAGGTACAAGGGGCTGTGCCTCCTGAGCCCCGGCGAAGGGACCCGGCCCTCGCCGTCTGTGGAAGGGGTGACGGGGGCCGGGACCCCCACGTTTCTGTGGCTACCCTAAGGCGCTCAGTGAGGACCGCGCTCTGCCCGCATCTCGCCCTCGGCGACGCCCTCCCCACCGCGCCCGAGGCCTGGCACTGGGGAATCGAGCCCAGGTCGGGGGCTCCGGCTCCGTGGCGCACGCGGCCCCGCACAGCCCGGTGTGAGTTAGACGCGGGCTCCGGGCCCTTCGGGTCCCTCCCGTGACGGCCGCGCCTTTCCCAGCAGCACAGAGCAGAGGCGCGTCTGGAAGCCGGTCCCCGAGTTGATGACCTCAGTTCTTATTGTCTGAAATCTAAACAAAACAATATCACGTCACCGGGCTCCGCCGTCTGCCCGGAAAGGACACTGGGGCTCAATGAGACGCGAAGCCGGGGTCGCCTCCCTCCTCCGGCTGCTGACGGCTTGGAAATGGTTTGTCAGGTTGTATTTATGGTCAGACGGGTTCCCGGGCGGCTTCGGAGCCACCGGCCTGGAACTGTGTTGGAAGCGGGCGGGGCAGTCATCAGGGGTCGATTAAGGCTCCGGGCAGAGGAGAGCGGGGACATCAGGAGGAGCGTTGAAGGGGCCGGAATTGTTTTATTGCTACTTCAGACCGTCGGAGAGAAGGGACGCGCGGGAGGAGCCCGGAGAAAGCCCGCGGGGCGGGGGCAGCCACGCGTCGCCAACACCGTCGCCGCCGTGGGTCGGGCGACAGCTCTGCCCCGTCACCTGGCGAAGCTCCCCCGCCTGGGCCGTGGGGTCAGCGCTATTACCCCAACTGCAGGGGTGGGGTCGGCGAGGCCGGGCGCCCAGGGGATCTGCCCAGGCCCCCGGCAGTCACTGGGAGCTGGCGAGAGGCCCACGGCTCGGACCCGGCGCCCTGAGGTCTCCCTAGACGCCCGCCTCCCAGGTGGCGAGGAGGGTGGAGCGCGCCGGAGCCGCTGGGAGCCCTCGGCCGGGCCCTGCTTAGCTGGAGCCGTCCCTGCAGCGAGCGGGAGCCCGGGATGGGGATGGGGAAGGGGGAACGGGGAACGGGGCAGGAAAGTCCCGCGGGGCTGGGCCGCACCTGGGGCCCTTGGAGGGGCCCTGGAGCCGCAGGTGGGGCCGTGTCCTCGGCTGTGTCCCTGGCGCGGGGGGCGCCTCCTGGGGCTCTTGTTGGGCCCGGACTGCGCCCCGTGTGTCTGGGGGGCACCGGCAGGAAGAGCTGGGCCCTCTCGCTTCAAAATCATGGCATCTGAGTAATTTTTGAGCCGCGGCACGGAATTTATTTAGGCGTTTAAAGGCTAATTGGTACAGTTTCGGTTTCAGGTGGAAACATCGCTTTCGGGGCGCCCCATTCACCTCAGGCCCTAACGTGGGGCCGTAATTGAGGCTCCTGGGACAAGAGCATCATGAACGCCGTGGCCGCTGGTCGATGCGCAGCCAAGTCCCCACATGGAGGCCGCGGCGGGGCGGGGGGTCGGGGTCTCCGGCCCGGAGTTTCTGGGAGAGGAGCCCCCCCCGCGCTGGGGCGTCTCCCTTGGGCGATGGGGGGTGAGTGAGGTGACGCAGGGCGGACCCAGCGTCCACGCCCAGCCAGCCGTCAGGGAACAGCTTCCGTTTCTTCAGTGGGTGGTTATTTTGCAGCTGCTCCCAAAAGCTGTATTTATTCCCCCCCAGCTTCCCGGAGACGCGCACGGGGTCCGGGCCGCACGCTGAGCTGTGGGAAGCGCCTCAGAGCCCGTCCTCCCCTCGGCGTCCCCCCGGCGTCCCCAGCTTGGAGCTTGTGTGTGTGACAGGCACCCGCGGTCCCTCTGACACGGGAGCACGACCCCTCCCTGGGGCCCGACCGTGGGCGTCACTGTGCCCCTGCGTCCACATGGACCCTGAGGTTTGAGGCCCTCAAGTCCCCGAGTTCACACGAGGTGCCTACTAAGCGGCGGAGCTGAAATTCCACCGGACGCCGTGGCCCAGGCAGGGTCGCCCCCACGGCTGGGCGCCCGGAGGGGCTCGGGGACAGCGGGTCGCCTCTGGGCCTGGCGGCAGTCCCCAGGGAGGAGGATCCGGCCGGGTTTGCTCCCTCGCACAGCCACGGCCCTTCCCGCCTCCCTCGGCCTCGTACCCGGCGCCCCGAGGAGCCCGGAGCCCACCACCCAGACCGGTTCCTGAGCTGACTCCCCGAGGTGCTTCCTCCGTCCTGCCCCGTCCCCGAGGGCAGGGCGGGCCCACCTCTGCCGTCCCTCGAGGGCCAGCGCTCTGTCCCTGGGCGCTCGAGTGTCGGGGTCGAGCGTCCCTAGAGCTTTCTAAGGTGTCTACTGGCAGCAGAGACCACAGCGAGCGGAGGCCTGAGGCCTGAGGCTGCCCCCCGGCGGCTTCTCGTTTTGGTCCTTGGGGGTGGGAAGGGCATTCGGAGCCTCCCGGCGTCCGCCAGCCGAGCCTCACGTCTCCTGGACAGCGAGCGAACCGGGTGCTGCGCGGCCCAGGCTCTGGGACAGGTGCCCGGGGAGATCGGCGGCTGGTGGGCACGTGGGGCCGGCGGGTCAGTGCCGAGGCCAGTGAACAGCCAGCAGGGTGAGACCGTCCCTGTGGTCACAAGTCTCGTCTGCACTGAGCCCTGTGCGCTTGGTACTGGGGTGCACGGTCCCCCTCAGTCCTCACTGTGAGCCCCGTGAAGTGGGCACTGTCCCTACCCACCCACTCGTGGGGAAGCTGAGGTCCAGGGAGGGGAGATGACTTCCCCCGGACGGCGCGGCCACCGGGCCGCGGGTCAGAATGCGCCTCCCGCGGGCCTGACGGCCGGGCGCCAGCTCAGTGGCCGCCCCTCGTGGCTCCGGTGCATCGAGGGCAGGCAGTGAGCAGAGGGGACACCGCGGGGGCTGCATGGAGGCGGCAGCCCTCTGTTGGCACCTTACAGCTTGGGTCAGAATTGGCTGCGGGAACAAGAGATGAGAATTCCCAGCTGAAGAAATAGGGTGCCCCCGAGCCCGGGGTCCAAGGTCGCCCCAAGTTTTGGGAACCTCCTGCGGTTACTCAAGTGAACTTCCTGGGGAGGGTGGGGCGGGAGGCAGGAGGGAAGGGGAAGTGGCCGGCCTGGCGGGGGTCAGGTCACAGGCCTGCGGGCTACGCAAGGCTGGAATTGGATCTGCCGATGGGGGAGCCCTGGGGAGGGTGGGGGCCCGGATGTGGGGCGACGGGATGGGGGTTCGGGAGCTCCCTGTGGCTGCCCGTGGGGCTGGGGAGAGCAGGGAGGCGGGTGTGGGGCCGACACCACGGCTACGGCGACGGTCCAGGTGAGGCGCGGCCAGGACTCCACGCAGTGGCCACCGAGAGGAGAGGGGGCGCTCAGGGTAGGACGACCGCGTGAGGTGGGCGACGGCTCAGGCGTCCCGCTCTGACCGACTGTGGCCAAGAAAGGGCTTCACCTGAGGGACGCTGGCTGGTCGGGGGCAGGAGAGCTGGACTCGCAGCTCCGAGGGGCTGGAGGGAGCCTGAGGACAGACTGTCCTGGGAGCGATGGGACCGGCACAGGGCCGCCCTCCCGGCCTGTCTCTGACCCCACGTGAGAGCAACACCTGCGGCGCCACGTGCCCTGAGGACAGACAGGGACAGGTGTCCACCGGGGCGCGGGAGGCCGGGGAGGGGCCTCGCTGGACCGAGGGCCCGGTGGGTCCAGCCTCCCCGGGAAAGGGGCAGGAGGCCCTGGAGCAAGGCAGTCTGTGTTCTAACAAGTGGAAAAGGTCAAGATTTGTCTCCGACTGTAAAACACAAACCGGTTTCAGGAATGAGGCTCCCCGTTTAAAGGGAACTCCGTCTGGGGGGGCGTTCTCGGTGCGGCTGTGATGCGCGGGGCGGCCCCGGGGACCGGGGGTCATCTCTCCGTGGGCAGGGCCCCGAGCGGCCCCGCCGGGCACCCGTGGGGGGTGAGGGCAGAGGGAATGAGCGCGGCCGGGTGTGTGCCAGGCGAGCGTCCAGGACGACACGCGGGCAACGCGCTGGGGCCCAGGCGCCCGGGTTCGGAGCAGCTCTGACAGGCACCAGCTGTGCGTTTTGGGGCAAAGTTACTTAAGGCCTGAGTCTGTTTCCTTGGACATTTCAGCAAATACGTTTGTCCAGACCCCACGCCTTAGCCTGGGACTCAGCGAACGTCCCGCGCGTCACAGCCCGAGCAGGGAGGGTGGGCAGCCGATCACCGGAAGGCCCCCGGCGGTCACCTTCCCACAGCCGCTCGCTCCTCCCCCCGAATTCAGCTCGTTTTCTGAGGACCCCCGAGCCAGGGTCTGAGCTGGGCACCGGGGGCACAGGCACGGGCCGGGTGGGACCCGCTGCCCGCGGAGCTCAGTGTGTCAGGCGCGGGGGTCAGTCAGTGGCCTCCTCACGAAAGAAAACGCTCTCGTGTCCCCACCAGCTGCCGGGAGCTCCGGGGACGCTCAGCTCCTGAATCCCTACAGAACCACTGCTGGCAGTTCCGGGCTGGGACGGTTTCAGTTCGCGACGCCGGGGACACTACAGATGCGGATGAAGGCTGGGCGAGGTTCACATTTCCCACGCGAACGTGGGGCGTCGGGGAAGGCGCAGTGGGGGGGCAGGCTGGGACCCCGCTGTGGGCAGAGCTCAGGGCCGAGCCCACCGCCCGCTGCTCTGCTGCTCAGCGGCATCGACTGAGCCCCCGGACACGGCGGACCCGACGGCGGCCGGTGGGACGCGGCAGCCTCGGCAACGACACAGTTAACCTGGCTGCCCGCGGCTCCCATGGGCAGAAGTAGGAGCCCACAGGCTGGGAAGAGCCTCCCCCCGGAAAGAGGAAGCTCGGGCCTGGCGGTCAGGGCGGGGAGCGGGTGGGGCTGGGAAGGGAGCGGCCAGGACTCGTGGGATCCAGTCGTACTTTCAACAGAAAGTAAAGCGACGTGAGCGCCCCGGCATTTGAATGCAGGCTCGTGGGACCCCCGTGTCCCTGTGGATAGAAGCAGGCGCGTTACACTGAACGGTGGCTCCTGTCTGCTTCCCGGGCGGCCCCAGCGGCCTCGCGGCCTCGCATGGCATCTGGCGTGCGGCCGGTGTGGACAAATGCTTTAGGACAAGTGCCCGACCGGCGTCGAGTCCCGACTAGGGTAGTAACTGGACGAAGCCGCACCAGTCGCCCCGGTGCCCTTGGTGCCCTGGGATGGGCTGGGCTTGGGTCTCCCTCTGCACAGCCTGCGGTTAGGAAAGTGGGCGCAGGCGTCGGCCGCCCTGGTTCACGTCCAGCTCGGCCGCTGTTCACGGAGACGCTGAGCAGTGTTGCTAACTGCACACGAGGCGCGAGCGCGAGCTCACGTGTGCGGTCAGTTTACGCGAGATGCTTGGCACCAATCTTGCTGGGGCGCCGGGTCTTTGAAGTTAAGAGCTGTAAGGACAGCTCCCCGTTTGGACACCGACGTCACCCGAGTCCCGACTGCCCCCCGGGGAGCAGTGTGCCGCCCAGAGCGGCCCTGAAGGCTGCGGCTCCCGATGGGACGCAACCTCCTCAGGTCTCGTCGCTCGACATTTCAGACCCTGGCCAGCTGGTCACAACGCTGTCCCCTGAATTCTTGCTTCCGTCTTTGTCCCCTGCGGCTTAAAAAACAAACACCAGGGCGAGTATGTTGTCAAATAAAACTGCATTTCAGGCTTCGAGCGACTGAGCAGTTACGGGGGGCTGCCAGGGAGGGGCCCCTTCTCATGTCTGTAGCTCTAGTTCTCAGTCCCGGCATTTCTCTCCGTGTGGAATGGCTCTAAGGGCCTCCACACATCTGATGAAATACCATTTTTTCCAGAATTGGGCATCTGGAACCCGAGTATCCGCCCTGCGGACGCGGGAGGGTGGAGCAGCCAGCTGCCTGGCGCGTCCTGGGAGCCCCTCCTGGGACCACCGCAAGGTCAGCCAGGCCCCAGCTTCCGCAGCTGAGGGACGGGGGAATTTTCGGTTGGGACCCTTGGGCAATCCCCCGGCTGTTACCCAAACAGTCACAGGACCGCCGGGCGCGGGGCGGGAGGCGTCTCTGAAAGTCCTCCAGAGGGAAACGGGACGGCAGAGGTGCTGGATAAAGGGAACTGCTGGGCTGGCTCCGTCCAGAAATTTCCTGTCGGGTGTTTCACTTCGCGTTCAGGGAGCGATTGAGGAACCCTGGGAATCTGGCGCGGTGAGACCCGGGCTCGGGGAGCAACTCCGCAGCCCAGCCTGAACCCGCCTCTGGGCCCCTGGAGGCGGCGGCACCCCGGCTGCCAGGCGTCCGCCTCCCGCCGGTGCCCACTTCCTGCTGGCCCCGGGCCTGCGCTGGGCATGGTCTTTCTTCTCTCTCCAGGTCCTAGAAAAGGAGAACAGGAAGCCGGGGCAGAGCCCGTCTCGCAGGCCCGGCAGCAGGCGCAGGGCCACGGTCCCGAGGGCGCGTCCCGGCCTCAGGCCAGCGAGGGGCCGAGGGACACGGGCCAGCCCAGCCGCGCGGGGAGACGACACCTCTCCACGGGGGCCGCTCGGCCCCGCTCCCTGGTCTTAGGCAGATTTGGGAAGACGGAGGAAGGAGACGCAGGTTTTCTTTTCATTTCATGGATCCCTGCCCTGTATTTAAAGCAGGCCCTGGGCCTTAGACACAGCTGGCGCGCCGGTAATTATTTCAAACACTTAAAAAAGCTAGTTAATGATGTTCAACATAAGTAATCATGTTAAATAGTAAAATTTAATTTCTTAAAAACCTAAATCCCCCTATCTCCTGGAAGGCATTGTTCTGGGGGATGTCTGAGTAAATTAAATTCTCTCCCGCTCACTAAGGCATCAATTTCCGTATGGTAATTATCTGCTACAGTGGATCTGTCAGAGGCGGGGAGCGAGCCTGACATTAGACCCTCTTTACAGAAAATGATTACAAAAAATTAAGACGAATGAGTGAAATTACGGGCGGCTGGTGAGCCTCCGCGAAGCCCCCATGGATCACCCGGCGTCGGGCGGCATTGTGCGGGGCTAAGCCTTTAATGACTCGCCGCACCGTCAGGAGAGTCCATTACGGGCTGGCAGAGTCACCGATCACACAGATAACAGCAGAAGCGATTTTCCGCCAAGTGGAAGCAATTTATTACACACAAAGGCCCGTCTCTAACAGAAGCATCTGCACAGAGGGACCCCATGGAGTTGGCAGGATCTCTCCTGGGAAGTTGGACACGCTGCAATGCTGGGTCCCCCGGGCGCTCACCTTGGCTTCAGGCCTCCCTCGGGGGCACTCACCTGGGTCAGCAGGAGCGCGCTGGCCACCCAGGGTCCCCGTGTCACGTTGTCCCCGTGGCCGTGTCCTCAGAAGCAGCTTGGGACGAGCAGACTGGACGAGGCGACTCCCAGGCAGCTCCCCAGACCCCTGGGCGTCATGTCCCTGCCCCCAGGGCTGCAGTGGGTGGGCCAGGTGGGGGCCGTGGGGCAGGTTAGCAGGCGCAGGTCGGAGCTGGGCTCGGGGGACGGTCCACATGGGAGGGGAGCCCAGGTTGGTCCCAGGGGCACGTCCACGTGGGAGCAGCAGCTGTATGTCCGTGGGATGGTCCTAAGTGCCCGGGGCTCTGCGTGTCCCGTCGCCCTCCCAGCACCGTCCCAAGGAGAGTGAGGGGGGAGCACAGGCCTTCGCCACAGCCGGGCGCAGAGCCGAAGCCTGTGGGCCCAGCAGCTGCTCCGAGGACCCCGACTCTGACGCGGGCCAGGGAGCCGGGCGCCAGGGCTCGAGGTCACAGAGCTTACGGGGCACCCTGGGAACTTAGGAAGTTAGACAGACAAGGGCTAGGAACGGAGTTTCCACCAGGAGTAAGCGAACACGCTGGTCCCACAGGCAGCGGCCGGGCCCCAGGAGGAGCGGGTTGGACAGGAGGGTCCCCACACACGGCAGGAGGTGCACCCGAGCCCGCGCGGCTCCCACGAGGGGAGCTCTGACGGAAGGGTCCCCTCTGCCCCTCCCCGAGGAAGGGGTGCTGTCGCTGTGGCTTCAGAGCCTGAGGCTCCTGAGGGACAAGCCATGAAGAGTTCGAAGGAGCTGTGATGAGGCCACAGCCACAGACAGCGTCGCCGCCTCGCCAACCCGCCTCCGCCCACCGGGGGAGGTTCGCAAGGTCCCTGTGCTTGCAGAGGTACCGGGCGCTCACCCCACCCGAGGTCCCCACCCTGAGCTCCGGGAGCCAGCCTGGCGTCCCCAGGGGCTGAGGGAGGCTGGCAGAGCCACGCGGAGGTGGTGAGCCCCCTGCACTGGCCTTTACAGGTGCCCGGCACCGTCCCAGGGCAGGAGGGCACCTCCACTGTTCTGTGGGGCCCAGAGCCGAGTCCACTGGGCAAAAGGCTGGAGCCGCGCCTGACAGGCAGTGGCCACTGCCCTCGGGGAACACGGGGCCCATCTGTCTGCTCCGAGGAATCCTACGCGGACGGTGGTTCCCCCAGACAGCCCCTCAGGAACAGAGGGGGGAGCCCCCCAGGGTCTCCCTCCACACAGGCTCCTGCAGGAAGCCGGCTGACCCCCAGCACATTCGGTGACCCGGGTCACTCGGGGCCACCCCTGCCCCTGCCCTTCCTGGGTGTTTGGACGTCGCTCACCTGGCCGTCCTCAGGTGGCCTCGTGGAAAGCCACCTGTGTGAGGTCACTGCTGCTGCGCACAGGCCGACTCCAAAGGGCCTTCGGCTCTGCAGCTGGTGAGCTTATGAAACAATCCTGGGAGGGGCACAGGCCACTGGCTCCGGCATCCGCACCACCACACGTTAACCGTGCTCAGAGCGGAGCCTCTGCTCCCAGATCTGAAGTGAATTAACGTTTCCTGACCTTTAATGGGTGGCAGCTGAGACACATTCTTTTAAACAGAAAAACCATGAAGCTGGTCACCTAGCGTACACATGCCGACCCCCTTCATGAGCGGATTCAGCAGGTCTTTTCCCAAAGGAAGGCGTGAGGGGCGTGTGCAGTCCACGTGGAATGATGGGGCACGTGAACTTCACGTGGACTGACCGCGATGGATCCCCACGTTTCACAGACGGATTCAGACCCATCTTCTGCTACACTCACCACCCCTACCTACGCCCTGTGCTCTCAGGTCTTTAAAGGATCACACATTCAGGTGGCACCTGACAGCAAAATACGTGGGAGCAGACACCTGCAGGAGGGCAGGGCGGCCGAGTCACCCCCTGGGGGCCCCTTGCTGCTCCGGGGGAAATGCCCCTCCACAGGGGAGCCCCGGCCCCGGTGGTCTGACACACATGTGTGCACGTACAGAATTCTCTTTCTGAAAATAATTATGCCCAAGGCATCAGGTGGGATCAGGCGTGTGAAGCACACTGTGAGCTCTAACAGGACCCACAGACCTGAGCACACAGGTGTCACTGTGTGGGGAGGTGGGAGGGTCTGCACGGCCACACCTGTGTGAGGGCCTGCAGCCGGCACCGTGATCAGGCCACACGCTGACGATGCTGACGTGGATGCGTGTGGCCCTTCCTGCCCATGACCTTCATGGGGCCTGTGGGACGCTTGTCCCTCTAAAGCCCTAGAGCCAGGCGAGGGTGTCTGTCCTCCTTCATGGCCTGTCCCTGGTGAGGCTGCCCCTAGTGACAGGACAAGGGAGAGGCCATTTCTCTTGGTGGATAGGTTTCCCCACTGACAACAGGTGGACCTGGACTGGATGCTGTCACTGTGACAACCTGTGATCTACGCTACAAACAACTGCACTGACCTGGTCAAGACATGAACCCCTAGGAGGCCTAGCACCCCACTAAGAGGAGTCTTCTCCAATAGACCCCTCACCACAGGAGGCCTCAGACTACTTCGGCCGCTTGCGTGGAACGGTGGCATCGCAGGGCTTGCTGGCGACCAGGGCTGGGCCCCTGACCCGTCTCAGTCGGAAAAGAGCCTCCAGCCTCATGCAGCTGCGGGGCCCCTGCGTCCTTTATTCCCAGGGATCGTGGACAGCACCTCCCCAGGCTGAGGTCAGTCTCACTGGACGCTGCCCTTCAGTAGCCTGCAGTTTCTCTCTTCCTATCACTGAAAGGGTTGTAGGGCTTTACGGTTGTGACCAATCGGGACAGGGGTGCCTGGCGACGGAAGAGGTCAACCGCCATCTCTTCCCGTAAGACACTGAAAAAGAGTAGAAATAAAAACTGACACATCAAATAAACATAAAAACATAAGCTGCAGTAAGAGCCACAGTGACCGTGGGGGGAAGTTTCCACGTAGAAGCAGATTTCTCTGAAACACATGAGCAACACCGGAGAGCCGGACTGCACGGCCGGGAAGGTGCAGCCCATCAGGATGTGGGGGTGAGGCCTGAGATCTTTCGGGAGAGAAGACGGATTGTGACAAAAGTGAGGAACCAGAACGCTCTCATTCCCCTCGGAGAGCACCTTTGAGCTGGACCCTCCCCGACTTACCCGCCTAGAGTCCCACCCCAGCACCTGGGGACAGCGTCTGAAGGACAGATGTGAGGAATTTAACTTGACACTGTTTCCTTAGGTCCTTCACATAGAATGAAGCACATGAACTACCTACAACTCTGCCAGGCCCGCCTTTGGAAAGGGGTGTGTGACATCTGAAAATGCATCTTGAGAGAAGACTGACTGGACGCAAAACATCAGCCGAGAAAGATGACTTTTCAAACACAGAGTGGCTCTGACACACTCTCAGCATCCGGGCAGTGGCCCCCTGCTCTTAGCAGCAGCAGGGGAAGGAGCTCTCCATCCCTCTGGACTCAGCACCCCAGTTTTAGACCAGGTATTAACTGCTCTGTGATGCATGGCGTCACGAGGTGCCCCACTGTCTGGGCAGACTGAGGAGTGGGTCCCACACTCACCGGTGCACTTCGGAGTCCACTGAGGGGGCCGCTGCCGGGATACTGGAGTTTGCCGGGTGGGTGGCTGTGAAGTGGACCTTCCCTGTGTACCCAGGAATGTTGGCAGAGCTGGAGGAAAGGGTTAAGGGGGGGAGGATTATGATGTGAAATACTCGTGGTCACCAGCACCCAAACCTGGAAACAGGCAGGAGCGGTCCAGCGGCTTTGTCCTTTGGAAGGTCCGAAGTCGGCTGCCGCAGCTCTCCTCCAGGCCTGAAGAAACTCACCTTGGATCCACGTTTTCTTATCATTTGCATTTTCATGTATTTTATGAACATAATTCGCTGCTGAGCTCATTTCCTCATGAGGGCAGAGCCTGCTCTTGACACAGCAGATTGTGCCCCATGCAGAACTCAAGGCCGACTCCAGTGCAAGGGGATGTAACCGTGTTTTTAAATAATATTTCCCCCTTGTCACCACTGTGCGCCGTATGGCTGATCTCACGGTTAAACGCAGCCCCACTTACTCCTCTGCTTCCCCACCCGTTTCCCTCCAGCCAGTGAGGAGACAAGATAAACACAAAATGTGTGTGTAGAAAACCCGTCTACAGTCAAACCAGCATTCAGGACAACAGCTCAGTACCCACCTGAGAGCAGCATCTCTGCTGCGTTTATAGCACGCGACATGCTGTGCTCGGCGCGCCTTTTGCGGGGAGGAGGCTCAGTGTGAGCTGCTTCAGACACGGGCCTTCACCTCAGGGGCTGGGGGACGTGCTCCAAGGAGCAAGAACATGCTGTGTGCAGGGGTGAGGTCACCCCAACAGCGCGCCACCTTTCTGGCGCTCAGCTCTCAGCCTCCTCTCCTGCGAGGCCTCAGCTTCTGGGGCTGCTCCAGAGGGACGCAGACACCAGCAGCATGACATGCCCTGAGCACCGAGAGGGCCGGGGCCGGCTGCCCCTCCCGCGCACTCAGCGTGGGCCCCATCCCTTGGCCCCTCTCTGAGAGCGTGATGTCGGGGGGGCTCCTTATCCTACCTGGGCCACCAAACCCCGAGGATGGGTGACAGGGAAGTGGGACCCTCCTGGTGAAAGTGTCTCTGGGGAAAAGGTGGCGGCTCAGATCGCAGCCCCTTGGTGGCCTTCGGAGCACCGACTGTGTGAGAGAGAAACTCACGTCCCTAACACGCCTCCCATGCGTCTTCCCAGGGGTCGTCTGTGCCTGTATGTGACGACTCTCAGGCTTGTGGGGACGGTCGGGACGCCTACCGAGCAGCGAGAGGCCGCATCCGGGGCAAGGGCAGCACGGACGGCCCGTCAGAGGGAGCCGAGCCCCCTCCACCCCACCCCCAGTCAGAGGGAGCCGAGCGCCCTCCACCCCACCCCCAGTCAGAGGGAGCCGAGCCCCCTCCACCCCACCCCCAGTCAGAGGGAGCCGAGCCCCCTCCACCCCACCCCACTCAGGTTCACTCGGGGAAGCCCTGGGCCTCACCCAGCCCCTGCAGCTGGGAGACACCGCCAGGCTCTCGGGGGCACCCTGGGGAGAAAGGGACTCAGAAGGCGAGAGCAGCCAGCAGAGCTTTGCACTTAGGTGCTGTTAGTAGAAATACGAGGTTTTAAAGAGATCAGAAACGTGCACACAGGCTCCCAACGGGTGGAGCAGGCAGGGGCAGTGCAGTGTGGGCAGCCGCCCAGACGCCGGGACAGCGGGTTTCAGACACTGCTGCACAGGCTCGTGGGGGCTCCTCTAAGGCGCTGACGCCGACTCCCAACACCGGCCGTTCTGACCGGGCTGGTGAGGCTGTGACCTGGGAACTGGGCTTCCTAAGACCCTCCAGGTAATTCTAGGTGGGGTGGGGTTTGGAAGCATCTGTTTTAGAGCCACAGTCTCGGGTTTGCTGGAGAAACCGGGGAGGGGACCAGCACCAAATTCTGAGAAGTGTCCTTCAGGGTGTCTTGGAGTTTTCTTGTACACGTGCGGCTGTGTGTCAGAAAGACAACCAAAAAGCGAGAAAACTGTTTTCTGGGTGCGCTCTCCCCAGACACCCACAAAGGCTCCAATGTGTGGTATGGAGGAAGTCCCCGCCTGTATCCACGCCCCGGACACCTGCAGAGTGAGCACCTCTGAGTCACAGCTGCCCAAGTAGCTGAGGAGTCAGCCAGCAGCAGCCGCTCATCAGTCCTGAGAAGGGCTGGATGTAAAACATGCAGCTCCACGAGCCGTGGGAGGCAGGGCACTGATGTTCTCTTCTCTCCCATTATCCAGAAGTTCTTCCGCCTGCCGACACTTGTGCCTCTTCAGAGAACTCTCACTTCTATCCCGTTGGGTTTATATTCTATCACATTCCGTTATATTCTATTACATCACCTCTAATCACAATGCACCAGGAGCGAGGAGCCTGAGTGAGCAGCAGGCTGCCAGGCCGGAGGAACTAAGCTGCATAATGAACTTTCCCCTGTGGGAAAAGGCAGGTCCTCCCCACACTGCCCCCAAATCCCACCAATGCACCTCTGAAGGGCGTCACAGGGACGTTTCTCCACCCTAACAGTACCGTGCTGACTCATAGCACTACGAGGACAGTCGCTGGTGGACCCTCCACAGATGGCTCATAGATGACACTATTTTTCAGGTGGAGCAAAGTTATTAAAGACAGTGGAATATGCAGCCTCTAATATGGATTCCGGATGAGGTGCATGCCCAGAGCCCCGTCTCAGGACAGCAGGGAGCAGCAGGACCCATCTAAAAATAAGAGTCCTCACTTTCGCCTTCGCTCCACTTTCTAGTCCCCTGAACACGTTCTGTACCCCAGTTCCCAAAATACACCCAGACGTTTTACTACTGGGTAAATTGGACTAAATTATTTCCTAGGTTTACTATGAATTGGTCTCGTTCAACAAAGCACAATAAAATAGAAATTAAATAACTTCAGAATATAAAAGGTTTAGTATATCAGAAAAGAGAGCACGGATGGTGTGTCATCAAGAGCTAAACAGACTATCAGGAAACAGAGAAGAGTATGTTCTCTGTAGAATACAGGCCGTGGCACATGGATTAGAACCTCTGTGTGCATGTCTCTGGATGACAGACATGACTAATACTCATGGGGTGAGCACTGTACCCCGGGCACCTTTTAGATGCTCGGTGAATGGACTATTTAATCCTCACAGTGCGCTGTGTCGCTGGTCAGGCCCATTCCTTAGATGCAGGAATTGAGGCTTTGGGGAAAGTCTAAGGAATGTGCCCAGAGCTGACTCAGCAGGCAAGTGGCAGAGCTGACCCCGCCCAGAGACCAGGACAGGGATGAAGGTCCACCTGCTGGGAGATGCCCTGTGCCCTCGAACCCAGGACTTCCTGCGGAACCAGGGCAGCTCTGCCAGGTAGAGGGGCAGTGGTCATTCAGGGAGGGTGTGAGTTCAAGTCCACTCAACTGTCCTTTACAAAGCACTGCTCTGTCAGGTACAGATCCAGGTAGAAACCATGCCGACTCCTGACAGCTGCCACAGTAAGGAGTAAAATTTAAATACTCATTTAGAAGCTGAATGAACACCAGTGGGGCAAAGTAAGTGGGGGGGGGTGTGAGGGAGACACAGAAAGGGGCATCGGATCCGAGCCCAGAGCAGCTGGCATTTACCCCAGGGCTGCCCCTGCCAGCCTGTAACCTCAGGACCTGAAGCTTCCAGCCACTCCTCCAGCGGTTGGGAAAGCGGCTCCCGTGGGGTGGGGGGACGTTACCTGGGTACAGAGCTGGCACAGTGCAGACTGGGAGGTGGGAAGAAGTGGGGGGGTGCACAGCTGGCCCAGGCTGGGTCTTAGGGGGGACTGAGGCGGGGTTGCAGGGGACACTGGGGTGGGGCACAGCTAGGGGGAAAAGGGGAGCCATGTGAGTTTTCATCCACCTGCTTTTACTGCTCAGTGAGAAACCCCAGCAAACAGCCTTGTTTCGGTCACTGGACTGTGCTTCTGTGGATGTGAGAGGCGCTGGGCCTCAGGTATGTTGAGGAATTAGTTTTATCATATAATCATCATCGCCCAGTGTATGTGTTTCTCCCTGTTCTGAGAATCTGTGCCTGTCCCTTCAGCAGGGGCACAGAATACCTGTCTGGGGGAGGGCTGGGTGCAGGACCCTCCTTCTAGCCTCCCAGGGACTAGGAGGCTATGTTCTCAGCTGCTCCTGAGATGAGTGATTGGCCCTGACATCAATTCTCCCAGCTCAGCCATCTCCTCTGTAAGGTGGGGATAGAGCCTCTTCCCACCCCTCTGACTCTACACTCTTTTTAAACCCAATGATGTAGAAGTGAGAGTTCTCTGAAGGGGCAGAAGTGTCCGGCCGGCAGAAGGAACTTCTATTCAGAGCCCCTTGGACCTGGGCTGCAGGAAGACCCAAGGTGCCTCACAGGAACACACCAGGGTCTTAACAGGGTATGTCTTGTGTGACAGTGTGGTCATAGCTTAATTGTTATTAGTTCTTCTGCACTTTTTCTGTACTTTTTTCCTATTATGGTCAGATTTAGTTCTACAATAATTTTTAAAAACCGATTTTCTAAACTACAAGTACAATCAACACCAATTTAAAAAATATTGGTCATGTCGGATAACTGGTGACCAGAAAACAAATCCATTAGTTAGGGAAATGTGAAAGCATCCGCCCTGTAGGGAAACCGGTGACCCTTCCATGGTGCTGCCTTCACGGTCTGTGTCCTGATTCTGCGTGAGGTGTGGCCTGTGTGGAAGGGCGGGGCTGGTGCAGCTGGCCCACCAGGAGTAAGGTCAGGAACTGTGAGGAGAACCCTAAGGATAGCATCACAAAGGTATTCATTCCTAAGAAAGTTTAGGATGAGGCCACAGGGGGCGCCCTGCTTGCTCCTGAACAGGATGGAGCCCTACTACCTCCCAGGCACACAGTCCGAAGTTCACCTGTTGTGGGTTTTGGACTTTATGCAAATGACATCCCATTGTGTCGCTTGTTGGCTCAATGTGGTTTTACAGACACGATGTGATATTTTACTTGGACATTCATGTATATGTAGTGAGATTACAAAGCAAGGGGAGCCAAGGATGGGCACCAAGTCAGATATGGGGCCAAGTGAGGAGGCTGGGAGGAGCACACAGTGCTGAAAGATGTTAGTGAAACATTGTATCTTTAGCTAGGAGCACACAGTGCTGAAAGATGTTAGTGAAACACTGTATCTTTAGCTAGGAGCACACAGTGCTGAAAGATGTTAGTGAAACATTGTATCTTTAGCTAGGAGCACACAGTGCTGAAACAAGTTAGTGAAACACCCTATTTTTAGCTAGGTGAGACATGGCATCTATCTATTATTTCACTTCAGATGGAACATGTGACACTACCTAGTTCAGTTCTGTATCTATCCACACTTCACAATGAAATTGGAAAGCACTTCTTTGTGAAATGGGGGACATCTGTGATACTCTCAACAATAAATATATTTTTTTGAAGGTTAAGATCATGTTAAAAATTGAAACCTAATGGAAAGAAGAAACTCTGCAACCTTGCAGGCCCTCTAGTGCCCAAATTGTGTAACTACAGTTAATGTCTTCAATTCTTTTGCCTGATTCACTCATTTATCTCCCAAGGCAAGGGAAACAAATAAAAAATAAACAAATGGGACTACCTCAAACTAAAAAGTCTTGCACAGAAAAGGAAATCATCAGCAAAAGAGAGACAACTCAGTGACTAGGAGAACATATTCACCAATGATCCATCTGATAGGGGCTTAACATCCAAAATTTATAAGGAACTTACACTACTCAACACCAAAAACCCCACAAACAATCCAATTAAAAAATGGGCAAAGGACCTGAATAGATGCTTCTCCAAAGAGGAGACACAGATGGTCAACAGACATATGAAACGATGCTCAACGTCGCTAATCATCAGAGATGCAAATCAAAACCACAGTGAGGTCTCACCTCACACCTGTCAGAATGGCTCCATCAACAAACCAACAAACACGTGCTGGTGAGGATGTGGGGAAAGGGGACCCTAGTACACTTCTGGGAATGCAGACTGGTGCGGCCGCTTTGGAAAACAGTATGGAGGTTCCTGAAAAGCTGAAACATGGAGCCGCCTTATGACCCAGTGATTCCACTCCTAGGGATATATCCTAAGAATCCTGAAACACTAATGCGAAAGAATATATCCACCCTTGTGTTCACAGCAGCACTATTTACAATAGTCAAGCTATGGAAGCAAGTGCCCATCCGTAGATGAGTGGATTAAAAAGCAGTGGGACATTTACACCATGGAATACTACTTGGCCATAAAAAAGAAGGAAATCTTACCCTTGGGGACAGCAGGATGGACCCAGAGGGTATTATGCTAGGTGAAATAAGTCAGTCAGAGAAAGACAAATACCCTGTAATTTCACTTACATGTGGAATCTAATAAAACAAATGAACAAACAAAATGGAAAGACTGATAGATACAGAGAACAGACTGACGGCTGCCAGAGGGGAGCAGGTTGGGGGGCCGGGTGAAAAGGGTGAGGGGACTAAGACGCACAAATTGGCAGTTACACAGGAGTCACGGGAAGTAAGGGCCGGTGGGTACTGGAAATACGGAGGGGACACCATGTAAAGTACAGGACTGTCTAACCACTAAGCTGTACACCTGAAACCAATATATAACAACAAAAAAACAGAATTAACAGCAAAATGAGGTAGAATGGCCTGCCCCCAAATTTGTTTATGTTAAACGGTAAATTTCACATCAACTTTAAAACTACCACCAGGCTGCTCTTCATTCCCTTTGAAGAAGGACCCAAGAGAGTGTTTCAATGTTTTATAGCAAGAATGTTTCATAAAACTATTCAAAATTCAAATGTACATTTCAAAGGAGAATCATTAAATGTTTATGGCCGTCGAACATTTTTAAATTGGTTTGTCCCATGTCCTTCCTTTAAATTTTTAGAATTACTACATTACCAGCAATAAATTCCTTTCAGAATTTATGGGAGAATCACACCAGCTGGTCCTTCCCCAGGACTCAGCTCCACATCACAGCCTCCAGGTTCCCAGGGAGAAAGGGATCCTCCCTATAACTGGGAGCTGCGGGCCCCCAGCTGGCTCTTAGGGTCTGACTTCACCCTGCTTTCTACTGTCAGCATTTGTGCACAGAGCTCATCAGCCCTTCACAGTTTTAAGTGTCGTGAGGGCAAAGTCTTTGTCTTTTTTATCTTTGTATTTCCACAGTTCTTAACATTCTATGTATGTTTTTCTCCCCTTTTGGTTGAAGTAGACAGACATTTAAGTGAGATAAGTTGTATAACTATATTTTAAAACCAAATTTACTTTTGAAACATATTTTATAGTTTGGTCAAGTGGTCAAAAGGATTTAATAGTCAGAAAAGATGAGATAGAAAAATATAAAATCATTGTAGGATACAGTGTATTGCATTTGACCACTACTGAAGGTATTGTCTGATGGTAACTAATGTGAAATTTAACTTGTTCCTATCACGGGCACAGCTGATATTTTTAAAAAATAGAAAACAGTCAACATTTAAAATACTGCTGGGGGTCCCACTGTGGCTCTGCATGGAAGCCTCTGCCGGTCTGTCAGTCATTACAGACACTGACGGTACAATCAACACCATGGCATTTACCAGCTCAGTGGCATCACAAAAAAAGCTCAGGACTTCAGCTTACAGCAGAGTGCCTTGTGAATGCTGGGGAAGTCCTTTCTGAGCCTCAGCATTCCCACGGTAAAAGCAAGTGTCCATACACATACTTACACACACACACACACACGCACACACACTTACATGCATATACACATACACATACACATATGCACATATACTTATACATACACATGCACATACATGCACACTTATACACACATACATGCATATACACATGCATACGCATACACATGCGCGCGCGCACGCACGCGCGCACACACACACACACACACACACCAAGGTGCCTAGCTTAGTCTGAGCCTAAAACTGTAACCTCCTCAGACAAACTACATCTCATCAGGAAACGGGCACGGTTCCCCCTATGCTGTGTCCAACAGCAGGCCATGCTCTATTCCTTCATTCATAATAAAATTCATCACCACTTCTCACCCTTGATAATAAAGTCAGGAGGATTACAAGTGGACTCACCGACTTATGTTTGAGCAGAGGATTCTGGAGCTCCGAGGTGTGGCCAGAGACGAGATGTCCCCGGAGGGGTTGTCAATGTCGTCAGCATTGGTGGACTGCACATGGCCCCTATCCACGTGAAAGAAAAGACGTGGGTCTCTTTATAATAAATACTGAAGAAATAAAGTGTCCTAGCTTCCCCTCCAAAATCTTATTTGCTAAAATATATCAAAAATTGAAAATGCAAGAAAATAAAGGCATGATGAAGCAGCAATTTGCCTAAAAAATAAAGGCAGGTTTCCCTTTTCCAGAACAGGAGTTGCCAGACTCCTGTGAGTTCAGGTTTGGGCCAGAGTGAGAGTGACGGTGGGTTGGTGTTTCTGAGCATGAAAGGCTGTCTCTGCAGCCCTGGGACAACCCATTTTTGGATCCTGGGAGGCGGCGTGGGGCAAGGTAGAGATGAGCAGGACCTGCAAAGTGAACAGGGCTCCTGTGGAGATGAAACCTGGAGCAGGTGCCTAGGACCCTGGCAGACAGCAGTGTGTCTGTCTGTACTGAAATCTGTAACAGATCTCTGATGAAAGTCCTCCCATTAAACAGGTACCATGCTGGGGAAATGTTAGAAATTGGTGAGAAAGCTTACGTTGTCATAAAAAGTAAGTCTAGTAATTCTTAAATATTAGGAAACATTACTTACGTGTAGAGAGGAATGTATTTGCTTCTAGAACTTGGACTCACGCTTGAAAAAGAGAAAATATGGGCCATTGAGTTATTGTTATTAACTTATAAAACCTCAACAGTATTTTTCTTATTCAAGTGAAAATAAAGTCTTCAGAGCCATCTCATAGGAACTGGCCTCTAAAAGTTTCTAATTTTAAACAGAAATCATTTAAAGATGTAGTTTTAAGTGAAAATCAAACACAGATCAACTCCAAGCTCTTAGGGACACATCTTTGCTGACGCCATGATTTAGCTCCAGTGTGAACCTCCCTTGTGCGTTTCTCTTCTGCTGTACACTCCCTGGTGATCAGACATGGGTTGTGGGTTGTAGTGAGAACAAAGCTAAAGCAACTTTCTAAAGCAGAAATGACATTTTTTTAGACTAAATGAAAAAAATGATTCACGTGGATTTGTAATGACACAAAGCTTGATAAAAATAATTTATAGTCCCTGAAGTTCACCAATTCTGTCACCTTAGAATTCCACGTCTTTGTGAAGCTCCTGATAGTTAAACTGTTGTGTGTACTAAACAGTCTAGACTTTAGGGGGATTAACAGACAGCATGAGGCGGCTGCGGGACTGAGCAATGAACTGGGGTGAGGTCTGTGGGCCTCTGGACGCTTTCCAACCACGGGCTAGAGCATCGAACTCCTGATGATAAATACGCGACAGCGGAAAATCTTGGGATAAGAACGTTAGGATAAAACTTACAAATTAACTGGTTTGACTGGTGCCAAGAAAGATCTTGTTTGAAATCTGTCCCAGAGTCCACCGACCATCTGAAACCATCAGAATGGATGACGCTTAATGAACGAGTCACTGTGGTTTCTAGCACATTAACTCCAGTGGCCTTACCTGCTCTCCCATCAGAGCCCAGCCCAGGCAGCACACGAAAAGCACTGGGGACAAGCACCCAACTCTAGGGTTTGCTCCAGAGCCACTCCTGGTCTCGGCCCTGGTCTCAGACCCTGAACTTCAGTTTGTTTGCTTAGCTGGAGTCTGCCTCAATCCCCACCCCCTTCCGAACGAGCCCTGGAGGAAGGCCTGACTGGTTTTCACCTGAGACTCCCAACCTGGATCCCCCTTAGCCACAGCCCGTCTACAGCCCGTCTCCCCTTTCCTATCCAGCCCAGACCCTGAGCTTGGAGCCTCACCTAGCCAGCGAGGACTTTGGACACCAGTATTGTCCAACACTGGACAATATGTAATAAAATGACCAATGTACGAAGGCATAAGCTCCATGGAGCCGAGACCCTTAAAGATGGTTATGAGCCAGGCACCTCTCTGTGCTTTAATCTGCTTTAATTTCTAAGTGAAAACCCCACAATGAGACTGAGAGCCGTTCTTCCTCCCTTAGCACCTTTCTGTCAATGCTCGAGAAGTTTTCAAGATGATGCACCTCTTAGGGTCCGTGTCTAGGCCCATACACAGTGCCATCAGCTTCATTTTCAGTCCTATGGGTTTTATAGATATTACAAACTTTGTTATGAGCACTAGTCCCAGGGCCTGTCACACTTCTGAGAAATGGGATTCGGCAGGAAAGGCCGAGGGCGGAGACAGGAGATTTGCTAGCACAGGCAGGAGTGTTAGGAGGTTGAAAGTGGGGCTAAGATAAGATCTGGTAGGTTCTGGGATTAAGCCTGGAAAACACAGGTCGAAGGCGGGAGAGCACTATTTGCAAAGACAGAGCCTGAGGAAGAGCCCGGCTACATGAGGGCTGGGAGGTCAGCTGGCTGTGCTGTGATGGGGGATGGGTGCCAAGTGTAGCAGGAGGGTGCCCGTGGGTGGTGGGCTGCGTGTGGGTGGGGCTGGAGGAGGACCTGGAAGAGCAGGAGGCAAGGTGGGGCTGAGGAGGAGCTGAGGAGAGGCCGTGGGCAGGTAATGGAAAACTTGGCATGTGCCAGGCCAGAAAGGATGGGTTCACTCTGTACATCAGCGGAGTCACAGGAGAGGCCACACTTGAGGAAGAGCCCCCGGCTGTGGTGTGGCCATGAGAATCCCTGAGATGAATTCCTGGTGCTCAGAAATGAAAGAATGGCCATCTCTATGGACAACCAGGCCTGCTTTGTTCACTAGCTGAGGAGAGCTCCGCAATTCGTGGACGTGCCCACTCTGTCTCGAAAGCACAGGGCTTAGCTCTAGAGTCAGGGTCAGACGCTGCCCTCGGGCCGGGTCCTCTACTGCAGTCACTTCTCTGTGTCCTCAATTCTCCTTCTTTTCAGTTTTTAAATAAACACTGCCAGTGTAAACGGCTTTTGAGAAAGAGGCTATCTTAAATGAAATTCTAAAATATCACACAGATACTATTAAGTGCCACACGTGTATGTATTTACTTGGTCTTTCCATAATTCTTAACAATAAACAAGTCTTCCTGTCGCCCAGCGTGTGGGAGTTCGGTTCGGTAGTCAGTATGTTGTTGCCGGATGAGCTCTGACCTGGGTTAAGGCTGGCGTGCTCTCGTATCTCTTCAGGGTGAAACACTGTGAGACAAGGTCAGCGGCTTTTTCCACTGTTGTTTCTTCTGGATCGAGCTTTGGTGGCAGCATCTTGTCCCAGGGAACACTTTCATAAGCCCTATGAAATTATTAGTGATGACACTTTATGAAAAGTACATATTCAATTGGTATCATCACAACGTCACACAATGTTGCAGGCAGAATTCTCAGGTGTCCCGCAAGATTCCTGCTTCACCCCCCCCCCCCATACACTGTACATGCCACAGATAATCACCTCCCCTCGGGTGTGGGCGGAGCAGGTGGATGTGACAGATCAATCTCCTGATACTTTGTATGGCAACTTCATAGGCAAAGGGACTGTGCACACGTAACTAGGGTCCCTCACCAGCTGAATTTGAGCTCGTCAAAAGGGAGATGATTCTAAGTGGGTTGGATCTAAACTGGTGAGTCCTAAGGAGACAAAAACAGCAGCCGACACTCCACAGCTGTCCTCGAGCACATGGTGTGCGTCCTACAGCTGCAGTGAGCTGGATCCTACCAACCACCTGAGTGACCTGGAAGATGAGGGTGCAGCTGCGGCCGACCCTGAGGACCCTGAGCGCTAGCCCAGGTGCGGTGTGCCTGGGCTTCTGAGCTGCAGAACCGTGAGATCACAGTGAGGGTTAAAGCTGCTGAATTTGTGCTCACCTGTTACACAGCAGCAGGAAACTACTGCGTATACCTACACCATCCAATTTACAAAAGGAAATCACTACAGAGAGATGCCAGGACTCCAGCCCTCTACCTCTCAGGGCATGCCTCCCTTGGTGCCCTGTCCAGCGACGTGGCTTTATGTACCCACCTACACGCCGTGACACCCAGGAGTGTCTGGCGCACGCAGCCCTCTCCCCCAAACTCCAGATCAGAGCACCCACTGCGTAACTGAAATACCACCTGGATGTCCAATGAATGTCTCTATGCTCAGCCTGTCCAAAACTGACTCCTGGCCTTTCCTGCCACACCTGCTGCACCTGCCCCGATGGGGTTAAGTGGTGGCACATTCACTATGTCCAGCTGCAAAGCCCAGACCTGGGAGTCATCCTGACTCCTTTCTTCAGGCGTATCATGTCCAAGCTGGATACTGTGTCGGCTCTATTTTCAAAACACAACCAGAAGCCAGCCGCCACTTAAACTTCCTACCACCCTGCCTAAGCTGGTTACCTCTGACTGCGGTGACAGCACCTCTTCCATTTTTTCATGGGCCCATCTGCCTAAGGTATGACCTATTTACCTACCAGCTTGTTGCTTCCTGCCCACCCCCCTTGGAACGAGAGCTTCCTGAGACAGCTTTGCTTTACTCACTGACGAGTCCCATGGTTTAGGGCAGACACACAGGAGGCCCCCACGCACTTGAAGGAGCACATGAATTCCCTTCCAGGCTTTCTCTGCCCCCATTTCCTGTCCTGCTGCACTAATCTCCGCTGTCTGGGCATTTCCCTTCTGCTCTGGTTTTACTCTTCTTCTAAACACAGGTTTCTTTTAGACTCTCCCTTGGCCTGTTTATTTTAGCAATCAACGTAAGTAACCTAATATCTGTATCTGCTGTCCTCTGAATTTCTCACAGGATTCAGGATAATGTAGACACAAAGGGGGTACATAACTAAAGATAACATAAATAAATTTTTAAATCAAAATCCTACTTGGAGGAATTCTTACTTCTGTGTAGAGGACTTATAGAACGAGTCCTTTGCAGTATACTTTTTGCTTGGCTGTGAAAGTGGTTCTCCATCACCCTAGAATGAGAGAGATGACAGGTGAACGGAGCCGGCAGCGTCCTCTCCCACCACGCTCTGCTCTCCCCACTTCTCTTCTAACAGCACCTCTTAAGTCAACAGATACATACTTCTCTACTTTTCTCTATTGCCTTGGAAATTTACATTTTGTGTATATGCTCCTAAGGATTAAATTAAAATGAACAAAATGTATATTAAAGTTAACAGAAAGTCAGATTTTTATGAGCAAGCTCTTGAATTTTAAATGTTGGCAGATAGTGTTCAGTCCCACGAAACCACATTTTAAAAAGTTTTCGCTGTCCTGTCTAATGATACAAGGACATTAGTTCTGAAATATTACACTCTTCCATCTTTCATCTTACGTTATCGAAGCTAACTAACTGTTACTGTAACCGCCATTACCACCTTTAGCGGTTATGACTCATTTAGGTTCCCACTGTATGTTCCCAGTCCTTTGCCTAGTTTTGTTCCTTGTTCCCCCCGCCCCCCGGTTCTTGGTTCAGTTTTCAGTAATTCTTTCCAGGATGCGAATTTCTAGCTCTATTTTTCACTCACCTTCCTGTTTGGATACCGTTCTGGACGGGTTTAGAGTCTAGTCTAATGGTCACCGTGGTTTAATAACAGAGACATCTCACTGACTGTGCACTGCGCTGAGCGTGTCTGCGGGTGTTCTGTGCCCGCCCCACCCTCTGGATGTGGTCAGGACACTGTCTTCGTTTCCCGTAGCTCCAATACAGCGTGTTTGGGAGAGGACACAGGTCTGTTCATCAGCTTTAAGACTTGTTCTGCTTCACTGAGAGTCCGAGTCCTCCGGCTGGTGACTGCCAGCCTTGGGCGGCTGTCATTCCCTGCTCCTGGAGGAGGTGCATTTGCCAGTAATGGGGTCTGGATTGGACACTACCAGCCTCTACTACTCAGTCCTCTCCCAAAGTGTAACTGTAGGGACGGCACAAGATAACGCAAGACATACAATGACTGCGAAGGTCTGCAGAGTGGCCGACACGTGTAAGAGGTGTTTTGTAAGTGGTAGCTATTTTTACAAGGCTCAAAATATCAAAAACAAAGGCAATGAAATAAATGAATTACAAATACTGTATTACACCATCCAGTAGAAAACCTTACTGCACACGCTGCTTCCTCATCAAACGTGTACGTGAGATTTACTGAGCATCCTTCATGGCGTGGTTGTGAAGGAGTGACTTTCACTGGGCTTGTCCAACCTGAAAACAAGCAGGGACATGCTTTCAGCTAAACTGCAATAAATACGTCTTCTTCCACCAGAAATGCTTCCTCATAGAGCTATAAAAACAACAAACTATACTGAAAGCTAGCAGAAGGAAGGAAATAAAGATTAGAGCATAGATATAAAATAAAGAATACAAAAATAGAGAAAATCAATGAAAGCAAGAGTTGGCTTTTTAAAAGGTCAACAAAGTCATCAAATAGCTAGACTGACTCAGAGAAAAAGACTCGAGTAAGTAAAATCACAAGTGAGAGAGGAAACATGACAACCGATTTCACAGAAATAAAAAACAATTATTGGAGATTACTATGAACAATTATACGCCAACAAATTATATAGCTTCGATGAAATGGACAAATTATAGGATCACACAACCTGCCCAGACGGAATCACAAAGAAATGGAAACTATGAGGAGACCTGTAACTAAGGAGACTGAGTTGGTAATAAAAACCCACCCACCAAGAAGAGCTATGGGCCAGACAGCATCACTGGTGAATTCTACAAAGTGTTTAAAGAAAAATTAACGCCAATCCTCCATAGGCTTTTCTGAAAAAGAAACCCAAAACAAACTAATGAGGAGGGAACACTTCCAAACTCACTCTATGAATCCAATATTACACTGATCCAAAAGCTGGGCTTTATGCCTTACTAAACACTGATGCAAGGTCCTCTACAAAACACAAGAGGACAACACTCAAGGCACTAAGAGCAGCACACACACAGCCAAGTGGGTTCTGTCCCTTGAATGCAAAAAACTGGAATTGTGCACTGAGGGCGGGATTGAAAAATGCTGCAGCTGCTGTGCGGGACAGGGTGGTGGTTTCTAAAAAAAATGAAACAGAATTACCGTGAGATTTAGCAATTACGCTCCTGGGTACATATTTTAAAAACTGAAAGCAGGGTCTTGAAGAGATATTTGTACAGGTATGTTCATAGCAGCATCATTCACAATAGCCAAAAAGGTGAAGCAACCCAGTGTCTATTGATGGATGAATGGGTAAAAAAAGGATTATATACCTAAAATGGAAAATTATTCAGCTTTAACAAGTAAATTAGGGCACATGCTAAGACATAGACATTGTTGTCCATGATGACATTATGCTAAGTGAAATATGACAGTCACAGAAAAACAAATACTGTAAGATTTTACTTGTATGATCTCTCTATAGAGTAGTCAAATTCATTGAGACAGAAAGCGAAACTGGTTTCCAGGGGCAGGAGGAGGGGAGAGCTAGGGAGTTAAGGTTTAATGGGTACAGAGTTTCAGTTTTGCAAGATGAAAAAAGTTATGGAGATGGATGGTAGTGATGGTTGCACATGCTGTACTTAATACCATGAGCTACACTTAAAAATGGTTAAGATAGTTGTCATGAAGCGAATGTTTTTTCACCCCAAAATTCCTATGTTGAAGCACTTACCCAAAATGTGATAGTGTTTGGAAGATGGGCTGGTGGGAGGTAACTAGGTTTTGATGAGGTCATGAGGGTGGGGCTCCCATGAGAGGATTAGTGTCTTTCTGAGAAGAGGGAGAGAGGTCAGAGAAAACCTAAGGTTAGCCTTCTGCAAGCCAGAAAGAGGGCGCTCAACAGGAACTAAATCAGCTGCACCTTAATCTGGGACTTCCCAGCCTTCAGAACTGTGAGAAACAGAGGCGTGTTGTTTAACCCACCCTGTCCATGGTATATAGTTATAGCAGCTCAAGCTAAGACGATATAAAAAAAGGTAGGAAGACATACAAAGAACTATAAATATGGATATTAGGAGGCTGAAGGTAGGAAAATCACAAAGATTGCAATAGGCAACCTCTTTTTTCTCTGTGACAAGAACTACTGTGTCATCTGCTGCAAGGAGAAGAAAAGAGACCAACCGATAAAGGGTCTGAGTATAATTAGTTTAAGTCTGGAATACTTGATTGGTGCATGAGAAAGCAAGCCAACTCTGAACAGAAACAGAACCACTGACCCAGTTAAATGTCTAGACAAGGTCGGAACTGGGCAACAAGACAGCCATCTAATCTTTTACGATTTGGCTTTGGTATTTACAAAAACCCACTGGAAAGCATACTGGGCTATGATACAATTAATTCTGAGAAGATGTACTTCCTTATCAGAATGTATTTGGAATCATACATATTTAGGTTTGCTAAAAACTGAGAGTACTTATTTATAATTAATGATTATTTCCAGGATCTACAAAGTCATTGAAAGCCTAGGACAAATTATATTGAAACCAATCCCCAAACTCCAGGTATTACTCTTTGAAAATGTTAATAGCTAATAACAAATACTATTAACGGAATGCTTTAACTAACCAGGTTCCAGGAATTTTGCTAAGTATTTTACAAGTCTGAATTCATTATTTCTTACAGCTTTATAAGAAAAGTAGTAGTATTGCCAATTTAAGTGTGCAGGGGCTGAAAATTCTTGACTTTGCTTAACTTTATAATGTGTAACATTTATTGGTTCATTCCTTCATGTCAGATATTTTTACATGAATTACACTAAATGGCCCTCACTATAATCTCATAAAGTATTTACGAGCAGGTGAACTTATTTTAAAATAAGGATACACGGGCATAAAGAGATTAGCAACTAGTCCATGGTCACAGTGAAAGTAAGCTTTCTGCCTGGGTTTGAGCCCCTCAGTCTGACCCCAGAGTCTATCTTCTGAATTCTGTTGTACATATCCAGGTCATGCAATAAGGAGGCTAGAGGAGTTCTATGTTTGGCTCTGGGTTGTTTGTGCAACCTCTGTTAAGCCTATTTTAGTCAGAAATTAGCCTTAATAAACTATTTCGTCAGCTTGTAATTTGTTGGAATACAGTTCTTACAAACAGTCCAGCACTAGGCGGGGGCTTTCTGCTTACCACCAAAGTGGTATACTTGCCTACATCGGGTCTGCTATGAAGCATGAACTCAGTTCCTCTAAAGAAGCACCCTGGACAATGAGCACTACTGTATACTGAAACATTGCAAAAGACTGAGCTCAGGGCCTCTGCTGACAGACGAGAAAAGTAGTCGCTGGTTCAGAATCAGTGAAAAGTGCTGTATGAGGTGGACCGGAGCTCACCAATGGTCCCCTCACACACATACTTAAAACACTTTTGCACCTTAGACAGAATCTATCATTTGTAGACACAAGTGCATTTGAGTCTTAGTAATACTGTTTTTCCCCAGGTAGTATTTCCAATGGGTTATAAAATCATCTCTTAAAAATAGGTAGTTGAACCTTATACTCTTCCTATGAAAATTCCAAAGTAAGGAATTATCCTAAGCCCTCTGCTAGGTCGACAACTGGAATGAACATTAAAAGCATAATTTTTATCCTATGCATATATCCCTGCAAGTTGCTCTTTCTGGTTCAAAAGCGGTTACCTGGAGGGCAGGGCTGGGAAGCGAGATATTGTGGCATTATTTATATTTCCTTTACCTTCTTTCTTACCCCCTTTCTGGTCTCAACTGCCTATGGCTTCTCTTCATGTAGTCGCAGGAACCGTGACTCCCCACTGCTCCACCGTCTGCTGCCACCACTGTCCCTCCCCACACTCTCTGCTTAGAGGTCTGGTCTAGGCTGGGTGTGGGAACCTGGCACAGCTTCTGGTGCTACAGGAAGCTCAGCATCTCTGGACGCGGCACTTGGCCTGTTCCTTTCCACATGCTCAAGTATGTTTATCTCTTTCCACTCCATTTGCCAGACACACTTCCATACAGGAGCATTTCCTGTGGCTTTCACTGAGAAGTCTCAGCCCTTTTGGGCCAGGCCTGTGACACTGGGAGTGTCTACAGAAGAATCATAAGGTGTATCTGTCGGTAGGTGTCATCAATTGTGCCTCTGGGGCTGTGTGGAGCTATTTCTGCAGGGGTTGCTTCTCCTCAGCTCCTGTTCTTACCAGATGCCAAAGTTTACTTTCAACTACTTTCCCATTTCATTTCATCCCATAACCTAATTCTTGCATAACCATCAGATTTATTTTTTCGAGAGAGAGAGGCAAGGAGACATGCTACACAATTATGAAAATAAAATATAATTTGCCTTGTGGTAAGTTAGGTTATCTATATGCTGAGAATAAATTATCTGATGTATACTTTATGTTGGTCACTTACACTAATAACTGAACTTTTGAAAACCAAGTATTATTTTACAGATAGGTTTATAAAAGGCTTATCATTTTTACTAATTTTCCTTGCAATCTGTAACTTAAAAACAAGATTATCTTATTCGGTTCTTTACAATTTTATGTTACATTAACTACTAAATAACGAATCTTATATCGAAGCTCTTCTTCCTTGTTTCAATGTTTAAAAATTATAAAGCCAATGTCACTTTACCTCCAAGTCTTGCTCGGATAGAAATGTCTGGTACTGCCCTGGAATTCCATTTGCTGTCTTGTTTCAGTTCTTCTAATAGAATTTTTTGCCTTTTCAGGGTCGTCTGAAATCCCGTGTCTGGCCTGGGAACGCGCTGTTGCGGTTTCACGTCACTAAAATCCACCAGGCTCGGGATGGTTCTGCCAATGCCAGGCTTCAAGTCGGCGTCGCCGCCTGGGCTCATGCACTGCGAACAAGGGTCCCTTAAAGGCACTTCGTCGCGAAGTGGAAACAACGGGAAATCCGGCCCGAACGGCCGCGGACAAGGGTGGTGCAAATGACGGTCTGGCAGGGCGGAGGGCGGCTGAGGGTGAAACTTAAGAAAAGCGCAGCTGCATTTCTTTTCGATTCTGCCGCAGTCATGTCTGTCCTCAACGCCTTTCACAAAAGGCATGTTCATCTTCCTTAGGAGGCTGCAGTAGTGCGGGTGGTCCCTGTTCTCAACAGCCTTTGCTTCGGGAAGAATGGACGGTCCGGAGACGCTCACCCGTCCAGGTGAGCACTGCGACCGCATGGCCGCCGCTTCCTCTGCGGGTCCCGGTGACCGCCAACGCGGGTTTTCCGACGACTCCTCCCGACCTCCGGGCGTATACTTCCAGCAGCGGGGCGCTGGCGCACTTACGGCAGCATCGCCTTGGCTTTCATCAAGCTCGGCGGGGCAGGGCTTTTCTTTTTTTCTTTTCTGGGTGTTTTTCTCTCGACCAAAGGGGCGCACAGGGCAGTAACAGACCAGGACAGAAACACACACCCCACCCCTAAAAAAAAACAAACACAAAACAGAGGCCTTGTTGCTTAGCAGCGGCCAGAACGCGCGCGCCCCGGGCCCTCCCCCTAGGAGGTGACAGCGCACCGCGTGGGCCTTGAGTCTTCGGGGCCGGAAGCTCGTTCTTCGGCGCATCTGCCCGGACAGAGGCCTTTCCGTCGGACCTGTCCCCTGGGAAACCCTTCCGGCTGCGGCACAGCAGAGACACGACGCCCTCGCGTTCCGGCTGCACGCGCCCTCGCAGGCGGCCTCCTACACTTTCCTGCACTCAGGTGGCGGAAGACGAGCCCCCGGGCGCACGTTGCACGAGAACCTGTCTCGTGGGCGCCGCCTCCGGGGCCTCGGGCGCCGCGCCTGTGCCCGGGGAGCTCCGCGCGGCCCTGGAGGCCCCATGGCCACAGAGGGGCGGCCCAGGCGCCCTCCCAGGGCCGCGGGCACCGCCTCCCGCCGCGCCGCTGCCTGCGTGGGGCTCCAGCCTGGCGCCCGAGGCCGAGGCCGAGTCTGCCGCCGCCTCCCGCAGAGGCCGTCACGGGCCCAGCAACGCCCGAGAGGCTGAGGGCGCGGCTGCCGCCTCGGCGGCTCTCACTCCAGAACCTTCCCGGGCGCTCGTGCTCCCAGGATGCCCTGCGCGGCGGCGGGTGACGTTGCGCTGCTCCCGCGGCCTCGCGGAACGTGGCCCCGCCGCACGTGGCCCCGCCCACCCTACCGGAAGTGGCGGCCTTCCTTCCGGCTGCCATTGTCCTTCGGGCGCCATTGTCCTTCTGCCCACATTCGGGTTCTCCGCCCTCCAACTTCCGGTGGGCGAGTAGGCGCGGGCCGGCTAACCGTCCGCGTCGACGGGCGGCAGGTGGTGGGCGGCGGCGTGTGGATGGAGGCTTCGGCCCCGGGCCAGAAGCGGCGGGGCAGGCGGCGGGCCTGGGCCTCGGGCTCCCCGCTCTCCCGGGCCCCAGTGGTCGTCCTCCTGCTCTACGCCCTCCTAGTGCGGGCGCCCGGAGCAGGTGCGGCTTCAGCGTGGGCTGCCGTGGGGCACCCTGGGCGGGGCTCCGGACGCGGGCGTTTGTGTCACGTGCACCGCGGGGCCCCGGTACCGGCGGGAGCGGCGAGGAGGAACCCCCATGCCCTGGGGCCGCCGGACGGGGACGCGGGGGCGTGCGCACAGGAAGGGCCGGCGTGGTTCGGTGGAGGCGCCTGGGTCCGACGGGCCGGGCTCGGCGGGCGGCGGGGCCTCCGCGGGCCTGGAGCCCCACCTGATGGCCTGAGCCGTGAACACGGGCGGGACCCGGAGTTTCCACGCTCTGCCGCCGCCATTTGCGTCCCCTGCAGCCGCCACCCTGGGCCCGAGCGTGTCTGAGGGGCGGGCGGGCGCGGGGGGCGGCCTTCCCCCCGCCGCTGCCGTCTCCCCACGGGCTTGGCCCCGCTCGCCTGTGCTTCGGGCTTTAGGCTTTTAAAAGGGGGGAGCGTCCCCAAGCCCGGGGTCGGGCGCGGGGCCTCGGGCCTGGGCGTCGGGCTGGAGAGCGGCCTCCTGGCGGCCTCGGCTGTCCGGCCGTGGCCCCGTCCTCGGAGGACGGGGCTGCGCCTGGTTAGGTCCAGTGAGGTGACCAGGCGAGGGCGTGGGCCGCGCAGCAGCAGGACGCGCCCCCACCTGCGCCCGTGGGCAGCGGAGGCTCAGCCTTCTGCGGGGGGCTCAGCACCCCACCCGCTCCCGCCCAGCGCCGCGCGTCTGAAATTCAGTCTCGTTCTGCAGAGGAGAAAACGGAAACTCCTGGAGGCTGAAGTGGCTTTCCTCCGCTTTGAGTACCATGCTCTTTTTTTTTTCCTTTCTTCCTTGACCCCCTCTCTATTAAAGGGAACGTGGGTAATGCTTTATAGCATTTTTTATTCTGCTCCTCCCACTAGTTCTGCGCACATGATTATGTCCATCACGTTTGCTCATTCATCAGTGACTGAAGAACTTCAGAATATGTCGTATTTAACAATCATTGTTTAATACTTACTGTGAGCAAGATATATTGCTCGGTACTGGTTTTTGATAAGTTGACGTACACACTGCGCCTACCAGCAGTGGAGCTTGTAATCTAATGAGGAAATTTATACGTGTGCACAAAGAACTGGGATACAGTGGAGTGGGTGTCATAAGAAGGGTGCCGGTGATGTACTGTGGAAAGTTAGAAACGATACAGACAGAAGGTTGGAAGGAGGAGGGGACGTGTGATCTGGGCCTTGAAGGATGCCGGATTTGGGCTTTTACAAATGAAGAGAGTATTCTAAGTGGATGCAGAAAACGCTGGAATCAAGATATAGTAGGGACAGCAGCGGATAGATTCATTTCATTGGAGCATGTAAGGGGAGCAGAGTTGGAAGAGGGATGCCAGGTGTCAGGGGACATTGATCTACGGCTCACCCCTTCAACCAAGATCGACTATACTATGATAATGTGCACTATTTTAATATCTTACGATTTCTGACGAGGCAGATTGTTGCTCATTTCTTTTTTGTTTCTTGTTTTTGTTTTTGATAGTTGGACATTTGGTTCGCTTGCCAAGAGGTTTTAGCTTGACCCAAGATTCGCTGAAAATAGTGGGATCGCCAAATTATCCAGGTATTCATAGATAGATTTTCAATACTTTTAAGAAAGTAATTAGCATTTCTTTAAATTTTACCGATCTTGTCCAAAAGGCTAATGTTGTTCAGTTAATCCCAGTCTCCTAAGGCCCCTTTCCTTCTAGGGCAATGGGTTATAGTTGTTTCCATATAGTTAGATTCATCCAAGTCTAATTCTATAACTTCTTATGTGTGCAAAAAATAGTTACTTCTAAAAGTTATATAATTAAAGTTGCCTGTAGTATTTTCTTGTTATTATATAATAATTATATTAGTAAATGCATACAGTTCAAATATGCTAAAGCTTTTTTCAAATGAGATCTATGTCTTGTAAAGGTTTTGGATTCATAAGATTTTAATTAATAGCCACTTAAGGTATAGCAGGTAAAAAATTTTTGTGTACTTTCTTATTGAGGTAAATTTACATGCCTTAACTCCTCCCCCCTTTAAAGCATACATTGCAGTAGTTTTTAGTATATTAACAAGTTTGTGAAACCACCAGCACTATGTGATCTTACTTTCATCACTCCATAAAGAAGTGCCATACCCATTAAGCCACCACGTTCAGCCTCTGGACACCACTAACCTGCTTCCTATCCCTATGAAGTTGCCTATTCTGGAGACTTCATGTAAGTGGAACGCTACACTATGTGGCATTTTGTGTCTGGCTTCATTCACATTATAATGTTTTCCAGGTTTGTTCCTATTGTGGGATGTATCGGTACTTCATTTCTTTTTATGGCTGAGTAATATTCCATTGTGTGGATATACCACTTTTGTATGTCCATCAATTGATGGATATTTGGGTAGCTTCCACTTACTGGGTACTATGAGTAATGGTGTTATGAACACCCCTGGACAAGCTTCTCTGTGGGCATATGTTTTCAACTCTCTTAGTCTGTGTGAAGTGGATTCTTGCTGTGGTTTTGACTGGCATTTCTCTAGTGACTAATGACATTGAGCTGCTCATGTGTTTATTGGCCATCTGCATACCTTCTTTGTAGAAATGCCTATTTAAGTTCTTTACCAATTTTTTATTTGGATTAGCATGTATATTGAGTTGGAAAATGATGTATTCTGGATACTAGACTCTTGTCAGATATTTGACTTGTAATTGTTGTCTGCTATTCTGTGGGTCATATTTTTATTATTTTAAATAGTGTCCTTTAAAGCACACACTTTAATCTTTGATAAAGTCTGATTTCTATTTTTAGTTTGGTGTTGGTGTTTTAGGTGTGTCTTGCAAACAGTTGTGTAATCAACAGTCACAAAGTTTTAATTCTATGTCTTTTATAAGAATTTTATAGTTTTAGCTTTTATAATTAGGTCTTGACCATTTTGAATTAATTTTGCATATGGTGTGAGGAAGGGGTCACACTTTTTTCTGCGTGTGGATATCCAGTTGTTTCAAAGCCATTTGTTCAAGAGGCTATTCATTCTCTATTGAATTGTCCCAGTGGTCTTACTGAAAAGCAGTTTACCATAGATGTATGGTTTGTTTGTTTTTCTGAATTCTAAATTTTTTTCTATTGATCTATGTCTATTTTTAGGCCAGTACTACACTATCTCCATTATTGTTGCTTTATAGTAAGTTTCGAAATCATTAACTTCGAGTGGTTCCTTTATATTTGTTGTTTTTAAGATTGTTTTGACTATTCTGGGTCCCTTGCAATTCTGTATTAATTCTAGAATTAACTTGTCAAAAAAAGCCCATTGGGATTTTAATATGGATTGCATTAAGTATGTAGATCAACTTTGGGGGTGTTGTCACCTTAACAGTATTAAGTCTTCCAGTTCAAGAACCTGGATTATTTTTCATTTATTTAGGTCTTCTTTAATTTCCCTTAGTGATATGGTTGTAAGTGTACGAGTCTTGGGCTTCTTTTGTTAAATTTATTCCTAAATATCTTATTATTTTTTGATGCTATTGTAAATGGAATGGTTTTCTTAATTTAGTTTTTGGATTGATCATTCCTATTGAATAGATATACAATTGAGTTTTGCAAGCTAATGCTGCATTCTGTCACCTTGCCACCTTGCTGAATCATTTATTAGCTTTATTTTTTAGTGTGTGTGGGTGGGGAGGAGTTAATCTTCAGGATTTTTTATATATAACAACCATGTCATTTGCAAATAGAGATAGTTTTATTTCTTCCCAATCTGGATGGGTTTCTCCAGCTAGAAACTCCTCCATCTCAATGCTGAAGATAGCAGATACCTCAGTCTTATCTCTAATCTTAGGGGGAGAGAAAGACTTTCACTACTAAGTACAACGTTAGCGGTGAGCTCTTTGTAGATGCCCTTTATCAGGTTGAAAAAGTTCCCTTCTGTTCCTAGTTTCACTGCTTAAAGCATTGCTGTGAAGGGTGTTGCATTTTGTCAGACACACTCGCTGTAGATACTGAGATGACGTGGAGCATTGTCCTTTACTCTGCTGGTGCCGTGCTGCATTGAATGGCTTTTATATTCTGAACTAACCCTGCGTTCCCGGGATAAAAGCAATTGGCCATAATGTACACTCCTTCTTCATGCTGCTGGCTTTGGTTGCTGATATTTTAAGGATTTTTATGCCCAGTTATTTTTGTGTGGCTGTTACAGCCTACCTATAAGTACGGGTGTAAGTATCCTAGGAAAACCACCTGTGGATGGAATCCCTCAGATTTAAGTAAAAGCGCCATCTGTTAGCATTACTTCAGAAAAGCCATCTGGCAACATCATGTCCCTCTGACATACCCAAGAGACAAAAACTAAATGATCACCTCAATCAATATGAAGAAACGTTTCTTAGAATTTAACAGTAATTTCTGATAAAAATAAATGACCAAGAATAAAGGGGAACTTTCTTAACCTGAGGAAGGATATCTGCCTAAAAGCTACATTCAGTAAATACCACGCCGAATGGTGAAGATTTATAGTCTCTTTAGCATTAAGAAGGATTTTGATTCTCAAAAACCATTTTCATATCCCTGGGTCCCAGCTCCTTTCTCTGCACGAGGTGAGGCTGTGAGCGCTGCCTGCAGCTGCTGAGACGCCCGGAGCCTGCTCCAGAGGCTGCCTTACGAGCACATTCCCAGCAACTGATGCCTCACTGTGTTCGCTTTCTGTCTCCTACAGAAGATGATTGATTTTTGTTTGTTTAATGATCGGGACTCTAAATTTTAAAGCAAAGTGGGAAAATACTTAATAATTAAAATAAATCAAAGTACATAGTTTTTGACTTTTAAATCACATTGCAGTGTGTTAATTCAGTACGTTGTGTTACATCATTGTGAATACACTGCTCCTTTAAACAAACTTAGCTTATCAGTTTCTTTCAGGGGTGATGTCTTAGCAATAAAGATAAAGCACAGATATAGAGTTATCTTAACATTTTATAATTAAAACAATATTCTCAGAATAAAATAAATTAGTGTATGTGAACTGTTAATAAAAAAAGACCAATGCATATGCTCTGATTGAGATACACACAAATAAAATAATGTGTCTGTTTTTAATGTTAGTTACATGGAATGCAATGAAATTCAGTTCTTATTAAGTAATAGCAATAATTCAAAGAAAACTTATGAAAACATGTAATTCAAACTGCAAATATGAAAGCACATACAGCATTAGTGGAACATTTTAATGTTGTATTTCAGTGAAAGTATATGTTATGACCCATCAGAAGAGTCCACACGTGTTATGTGTAACCCAGCGGCTGCGGAATTCCGAGCTGATAGACCCCACGTTCCAGTGGCATGGGCCGAAGGGGAAAATTATCTCAGGTAGGCACTGCTTCCATCATCATGAGATGGAGGAAGAACAGGAAGAGTATTTGTAGCTCAGACACACTTTCCTGCTTCCTCACCTTTCTCGTGATTTCCTTTTGGCGCTGAGATCCAGCGGTGCGGGTGGTGCGCCCGCTGTCCACAGAACTTAATTTGAGAGTCAGACGTAATAGATGATCGGACTGTGTGGCAAGTCCTCTAAGCATTTATACTCCCAGAGATGTTACTTTTTTATAAAGTTCATAAAACCATTTTGGTTACCTCAGACTTTTGTTAGTAATGCACATACGAAACGCAAACGTGATTTGGGCTTTTGTTAAAAATACAAATGAGCACTTTGAGCCATAGACTTGTAAATACGGTTTTGTTTGTTTTATCCAGTCCCACACAGAACAGTTCAAGACTATTCGTAGTTATAATTTTATATTTCTTTCTGACCAAAATCCTGACAATGTGGATATTTGAATTTAACTTAGATATTACTATAAAATTCGAAAGGAATGACTAAATTTAACATGGAATATTTTCATGTAAAAACATGCTGTTAAATACACTGCACGGTTTGGTGGTGGTTGTGTATTAATACCCTGCTTGTGCCTGTAAGAGCTGCTTCGCATTTGCATATTTACGTGTTTACCCAGAGGAGGAGATGGGCTGGAGGTACGTCCAAGGGGTAGCCTTGCATTTCTCCAATTTCTGAGGAAACGCGATCATACTCGTGTGAAGGTACTTTCTCCGCATGGCAGTTATTGGTGGTGTGACTGACTCATCACATTTTCTCCATTCGGCTTCTTTGTGATTTTGAAATGCAGATCTTATTTTTACTCTAATTTTTCGTTTGCTAAAAGCGGATTTGTTTTTGCAGGACAGTTCAAAACGTATACACAGGCTCAGCTCTGTTGTTTTCAGTCTTGCTAAAAATCCAGAGGAATGAACTTCACATGGAAGATCTGTTCAGTGAAGCATTTAATCGTTTTGCATACGTCCTGAGGGAGTTTTTCTTCACTGCTCTGTTCTCTCTCCCTCTCCCCCCCCTCCCTCCCTCCCTCCCTCCCTCCCTCCCTCCCTCCCTCCCTCCCTCCCTCCCTCCCTCCCTCCCTCCCTCCCTCCCTTCCTTCCTTCCTTCCTTCCTTCCTTCCTTCCTTCCTTCCTTCCTTCCGTCCCCCGCTCCGTCCCTCCCTCCCCTTGGTATATTGAGGTGGTGCTTCTGGGTGAAAACCCACAGCTTTATTTTGTCATTTTCCATGGAGGAAGGAAGAAATATATTCATACAAAGATTTGCTAAAGAAACACTCGTGGGAAATACTTGTTTTGCAGTACGTTTTAATATTTTATATAGTTGAATGATGTCAGTTGTACCTCACTATCAAGCATCTGTTATATGCAAATGTATGTGAGATACATGCACCTTATCACAATAAAGCAAACATAGGTTAGCCTGCTGTCCCAGTCACGGTTTACTGCCACAGAGGCCGTGACCCTCTTAGGAAGTGGCTTAAAATCCAGTTCTTCTCTTCCCAGCCCCTGTCCAGTAAACACTACCCTGAACTCTTACGTTACTACGTCCTAACTTTTCTTTATGCATTTACCGTACGTATAAAGGCACACGTTCAATAGATGTTACGTGTGCACGTATATATGTATGAATGTATTTTGCAAGAATGTGTTTCAGTATTTTTATTTGAATTTTATAAAAATAAACACATACTATATTTGTCACATGTCAGATACAGTTCTAAGCAGTTTACACACACTAATCATTTAATTTTGCAACAGCCCTTTGCAGCGAGCACAGCCATTTTCTTCATTTTATATGTGGACACAGCTGCATATACATACCTGTGGACAAATACCTGTGAATGCCCAGCTCAGCTCAAGTGCCCAGTTAGAAACTGCTCTTTGTGTGATTGGTCTCTTGCCACTTGGGCAGCCACACAGGTGGTGGACTGTGGTCAGTCACATTCTGACACAGGTCCTGGCACCTGCATCACCAGATGCCCAGTGTGACAGCTAGTTATGCCCCCAACTTCTTTGAATGATTCTGTAGATAAGTTTTCATGGTTTTACTCGCTTAGAAAATACTTTGTTATTTTATCCTAATCTTGTGTAATTTAATAAATAATTGCTGCATCTTATTTCTTTGTTAGAAAACACCTCTACCCACGTGACCACCACAGGGAGCCTGGTAATCCAGGACTTCGACGAGGGTATGACTGGGGCTTACACCTGTTTCCTCGAGTATAAACCTACTGTGGAGGAAAGTGTTAAAAATGTCCAACTCAAATTCATTATCTATGGTAAGAAGTGCGTCGGTGCATTTTATTATCTCCTAGTGTTTTCAAATATTTACACATACTAACAGGTTTGTTTTAAGGGTATTTTGTAATTTTTACTCTGTTTTACTCAGAGAAATGACTGCCTCCCTGTTTTACAAAGTGCTTTGTAAAGAGTTCATGGGGAGGGACAGATCTTTCCTGGGGGGGTGGTGCATGTTCGCAGATACCTCTGTCAGTGGGTTGTATAAATGCCGGGATATAGTGCAGCCTTTTGGGGTTGGCTTTTCATACGGCCTATCCCCTGGACGTCCCCCAAGTCGTGGGGTGTGTGTATCACTGGTTCCCTTTGGTTGCCGAGGTGTATTCCGTTGTGTGGATGCACCGCGGCTTAACCACTCTTCCATTGAGGAACATCTGGGCTGCTTCAGGTTTTGGACTCACACACAAGCTGCTGTGAATGCCGTGCGTGCTTTGGCGTGTAGACATTGTCATCCCTTCCGGATACACGCCCACAGCGCGGTCGGCAGGCACGTGGCGGCGGCATGTTCAGTTCAGGAGGGGCTGCCGAGCTGTTTTCCAGAGTGGCAGTGCCATCTTCATGCCGACCTGTGAGACGAGGGCGACGCGGCTTCTGCGTCCTCACGGGCGCTCGGTGGTGTCGTCGTCTTTACTTTTACCACTTGGGCAGGTGTGACGTGATGGTTGATGGTGGTTTTCATTCACATTTGCCTGCCGTCTATGATGTTGAACCTGTTTTATGAACACAGGTGCCATCTGCACATCCTCTAAAATGTGTTACCCGTTTTCTAACTGGGTTGTTTGATATATTACTGTTGAGTCTTCCAGAATTTCTTTAAAAATACATTTCTCGGTGTTACTCTTGTTGATTATGTTATTCTCAGTTTCTTTCAGTTTGTGTCTTCTGTTTTCATGTAATGGGATCCTTCTCCTCACAAAGGGAGCAGATCCAGAATACTTTCTTAAATCTTAATTTCTTTACCATTGACCCCCTTTACTCCACCCCCTACCCTCTGTCTCTGGCAACCACCAGTCTGTTCTCTGAATCTGTGAGCTTGTTTTTTGTTTGTTTGTTTTTTAGATTTTACATACAAGATACCATATGGTGTTTGTCTTTCTCTGTCTGACTTCATTTTGCATAATGTCCTTGAGGTCCATCCATGTTGTTGCAAATGGAAAAATTGCATTCTTTGTCATATCCCATTTTATATCCATACCACAGCCTTTATCCATTCATCCATCAGTAGACACTTAACAGTAGTTAAGGGGACATGCTGGGGCCAAATTCCTGGTTAGAATCTTAGTTTCAGTAGCAGGGGCATTGGTCATGCGATGGTCTGTTTACCCTTCAGATTTCTCATGATGGATGTGAAAATAATAGCAACCTTAAGTGATGTTAAGAGATTTAAGTAAGGTACTAAGCGCCTATACCAGCATTCGTCACTTAGTAACTTTTAGATAATTGTTAAATTAAAAACATACAGTTACATACACACGATGGATTTGTTCCCTATAACGATTTCTCCTGCACAGCTGTGATGCATCTGACTTGCGTGCGTAACTGCTGTGTTGTTCTGTTCGTTTTCCACAGCGTACCGTGAGCCTCGCTTCTATTACCAGTTCACAGCCCGCTATCACTCGGCTCCTTGCAATAGTATCTACAACATTTCTTTTGAGAATAAACTTCTACAGATTTTAAGCAAACTGGTTCATGACATTAAGTGTGAAGTCTCCTTACTGAAGTCTGAATGCCATCATGTTAAAATGCAGAAAGCTGGGTTTCAAAATGAATTGTTTTTTAAATTTTCAGGTAAGTATATGCAGTTATTCAAAGAAAACAAACTGAGAACACAGAGCTTCTTTTAAAGATGTGAATTGCCGGCATCGGTTTTATAGTGTGAATGTTTTAAATCTGAGTATGTTCATGTTCTCTACTTTGACTTAGTTCTAAGAGCCCTAAAATAAAATTGCACTGACTTACGAACTCAATGAAAAGTTAGTACTCAAATAGTTTAAACCTTGCTGTGGTAATTTACTGTAGAATGGAATTTAGCATAAGGAATGTCTTTTGTGATAGCTACAAAGGTTTAATTTTTAAAAGCATCTGATTATAACAAGGCTGGTTAATATTACAGACCACAGGGACCCTTCGCTCTCAAAATAGTGCAGAGTGGAGACCCAGGGTTTTCTGGGAAACAAAAGATAGGATTTCAAATTAGGAAGTGGGAGTCCTGAGTTTTGTTCTTTCTTTGCGCCCTTGTTTTGGCTTTTGAAGTCAGTTGCTGTTCTGTGTGTTTTTTGGCATCTTTTCCCCCATTTTTGTGAAATGAGGCCAGTGGGTTTTGATAGGGGTTGCACGGATGTGTAGGTGGCTTTGAACAGTGTGACAGGCTAACAGTATTGTGTCTTCCAACCCACGAACGCAGGGTGTCTTTCTGTTTGTTGAGGACTTTGATTTGGTCCAGTGGGCAGCTGTGACGCTGGGCGGCTGTGAACACTGGAGATTTATTTCTCACAGTTCTAGAAACCGGAATTTTCCCTCTTTAAAATTCCAGAATTGTAACTGTACCTCACATGGCAGAGGGAGCTCGCGTTCTCTCTGGAGCCGCTTTGTGAAGCGCGGGCGTCATTCACGAGGGCTGCACCCTCATGACCAAGACCCCGTCTCCTTACCCGTCACCCGGGCCGGGGGCGCGTGAACGCTCACACAGCAGACTTTCAAACCCACTTTGGCAGCGCTCCGCACTTTTCAGTGTTAAGTCCCGTGCCTCTGGATAAATGTGTGAACTACACACTTTACCATTTTTGGTGCTGTTGGAGACGCAGTTATTCCCTTTTCCTGTTGCCCACTGCTGGTGTGTATATTTGTGACACACAAATTTAGATATTTTTACTTTTCTTTGGTCCAGATTTAGGTTAGACTCATTTTAAAACAATTTAAGGTAAAAATAGGCCATAAAAAAACTTTTTTCTCCAAATTTACAGCCTTATCTGAAGTCTGCTTCAGATTAAAAACTGCTCTGATTTTGTAAAATTATTCTGATGTATTTTACTGCCCTGTCTGTGATGTTTTATGGTATCTTATGACACCAGTCCAGAGGGCAGCAGTGAAGTTTCATGCCGTGTAGTTTGGGGTGTTAAAGGATATCGAGGTAACAAAGATACCCAGTGTTCTCCACGTGGGGTCTGTGTTTATTAATAATTTGTGGTCAGTTTTATTATTTTCATGTCAACACTTAGACATCAAACACTTCATATAACGTATTAGGCAGATGTTTATACTATAGTATTGGCTTTTTCTTCAAGAAGGTCGTATTCTGGTAAAAAGAAAATATCCATAGACCGAGAGTACAGGTTCTATAAATACTGTAATAGAGAAAACAGGTGCTTCGTGGGTTCTGTAAAAGGGAAGGTGTCACTGAGGAGATGAACAGTTAAGGATGTCCAAGAAAAAATATCGGCATCTTAAAAGAATTCTGTGTAAAATGGCAACGTAATGTTATATACACAGACCGCATAGGGTTCATTTGGGACATGAATAAATTAATTTATTTGTCTAGAAAAGCTAATGGGTAGGATATGTAGAAAGTATTTAGGGAAAGTAAAATTGTCATAAATTGTCATAATTGCTTGTAGTTAGAGCTTTGAGTGTTAGACTGACATGTTTTTAATCCTGTTCTCACAGCTGGAAAGGAGGGAATCACAACAGTTAGCCTCTTGTTTTACATAACAGGGTGCAGACGTCCCAAAGGAAACACTAAATAATGTGTCAGTGTTAGACCTCGGGCTAGAAATCAGATCCCCCCCATGTATTTCAATCAGCAGTGGGGAGCTACTCAAGGTTTTGAGCTCTGCGATGAGCAGATTGACGAGCTAATTTAGAAAGACGAATAGAATTCCTGGAGCCATCATTCTCTTACTCCCTCTTTGATTTTTATGTGTTGATAGTACACTAGGAACTTCTCTTGGATGATCTTGCAAAGTCCAGAAAACCTTGGTGTTATCTTTACATCTCATACACCCAACAACAAATATCAAGTCTTTCTGGTTTTATTTTCAAAATATTATCAGAATCCGGCTACTTCTCACCCATTCTTCTGCTACTGTCTTTGGTTCAAGCCACCAATATATTTTGAGTGAATTAGTACGGTAGCCCTCTAATGTTTAAAATTTCTTTCAACACAAAAATGTAACTTAACAACTCACGTTGAACATTAAAACAGCGATCGTTTATTGTCACGGACCTGCCTAGGCTGGACTCCGGTGGCTGTGTGCCGTGCTCTTGGCCAGCTTGCGTGGTTGGCCGTCTGCATTCATGTGTTTCTGTTCTAGGAGCATGTCTGAGGTGGCAGCAGCCACCAGTGGAAAGCTCTGCTCCTGGTGACATGAAAAGCTCGAGAGGGCAACTGAAAACGCATTTAGAGCAAGACTTAATACTTTAACTTCTCTCCATTGCCACTGGCGAGCCACATGCCCAGTTCTAGTCATGGGATGCTGCCTGGTCCCCATACAGGCCTCAGCAAAGCCGTGGGTACCTAGAGGGCGAGGGGTCGGGGCCAACAGTGTACTCCGTCCCGCTGCTCTTCCATGTCATTCCTCTTGCAGTGGCCTCCTGCTCACGCAGACTGTAAACCCAACCTAAGTTTGTCGTGGCCGACACCACGCAGCCCCACGTGGCTTCTTCAGCTCCATTGCTTCCGAGCTCCAGCCACGCCTGCCTTCTTCATGCCCCTCCCATTGCGTGCTTCTGACCTAGACAGTTACACTGTCTCCTCTCCTCCCAGCTCAGTCCTTCAGTTTAATGCTTGAGTATCACCGACGATCAGCCAGCATATGATTGTCACCCTCTCACCATCTCCCAGGCCCAGTACTGCTTTCCCTGCTCGCTTGCTTTGTTAAGCCTTGTACCTACCACCTTTTTACATGTTATTGTTTGTTGTTGTTTCCTCTGCATTGGAATGTAATTTCCAGAAAGGCATTGGGGTTGTTGATTCTGAGCTCGTCTGTGCCCTAGACTCCCAGGTAACTCCTGGGACAGAGACGACTCCTAGCAGTATGTTGGATGGATGGGCCCAGGCATCCTCACGTGAATGAATGTGTTCATGACTCCAGTTACCGTGGCCCCTGCCACAGTCCACCTCCTTCCCTTTCCAGTGTCATTGCTGTGGTTTATCCCTCTGTTGTGGTTAAGAATTAGTCAGATGACACACACACCTCATCTGGGTGAGGTTAGGTAGAACACTGAGTGATCTATGTGCACATACATGCACATGTTATAGAAGCTAAATGAGTCTGTTAAAATTTTGTTAGTAGCCAAACATTACTACTATCAAGGAAGTTGATTAATTTTTAAGTTCACTGTGATCGTGAGGTTTTCCTGATGTATTTAAAACAAATATTTGGCTTAGGTTTTTAGCTGAAAAAAGGGGCTTTAACCTTGGGGAAATTGCTTAATTTTTTTCGTGGAGGAGAAATATTAGACAAATGATCTATTTTATAATTCAGGAAGCTAATTTAAATATTATGAGATGGTACTTTAGGTCCACGATAAAACATAATGTGCTTTCTCAGTTTCATGTTTAGGTTCTGACAAAGGATCGAAGCTGTGTGACGACCGAACTTGTGAATATTCCAAGAAGCTGACGAAGGTGACACTGACGTGGCGGGGAGGGTCTGGGCCTGTTCCACACAGCATCCTTGTGCCGTGGCAGGAGGTGACGCCCTTTAATTTTATGTTGTTCACATCCTGTGAACACGAGAAACAAACAAGGACCTCACGAGCTTAGTTTCCCGCTTCTAAATTCAGAAGCAGCCTCGTGCATTCTGTGTTACGTTTATTCGTGAAAATAATCGTTCTTCATGTTGTATTCCTATTTTAGGCTAAAAACCTCATAGAGAGATTTTTTGCTCAACAAGTAGAAGTCCTAGGCCGACGTGCCAGCCCCTTGCCTGAAATATACTACATCGAGGACACCCTGCAGATGGTCTGGATTAACCGCTGCTACCCAGGGTACGGCATAAGTGCCATGAAGCATCCAAAGTGTCCTGAGTGCTGTGGTAGGTGGAGTCTCTTTCTCACTTGATGCCTGTCGCGTCCGCTTCTGTCCACTGTGCCGAAGGAGCACCTGCTCCTTATCTTCACTTTGCTCACGTGGCTCTTCGGTGTGTCTGAGGGAGTGTTTGAGAAAACCGTGTGACCCCGAAGACGCGAAGGGAGAAGCTGGCTCCATTCAGCCTCGGGGTTAATGTCACAGTAAAGGGGGTTGGGGGCCGGCCGCCCTCTGGGAGGAAACGGTAGTGACGAGCCAGAGTTCACAGTGTGCGTTTCCCTTATGATGGGGATGGTTAGATTCAGTTAATTTAGGCTAAGTAATTTTTTTCAAATTACACATTTAACAAGTGGTAGAAATAAGTCTTAAAAACTGAGACACTTAGAAATAAGGTGCACGTCCTTCCCTCTTTGGGCTCCCCATCCACCTGAGTTGGGGTGGCTGTGGGCAGTTCAGGGTCACATTGGGCCCCACCCGCGGACTTGACCTCTGGCTTCACAGGATGGCCCATCAGCCCACGCTCAGCATTGTGGAGTCAGTAGGACGTTGCAGATTATGGTCTTAGTCTAAGTCAGGGTCAGAGTAAACGGCTAAGACTTTTCACTTCTGTGAAGTATGTAGAGCAGTCAGATTCCATAGAGACACAGCCGAGCTGTGGCTACAGACGTGGGGGAGGGAAGAGGGGAGATGGGGGGCAGAGCTGCCGTTCTCCCCAGTGAAGGCACTGGAGGCGATTGTGCAGCAGTGTGGGCCCACTGACACTGCTGAGCCACACAGCGCAGCATGGTGAGGATGGTGAACTGACGTTATGTGTATTTCACCACAATTAAAACAAAGTTTTAAAGTGAGAGGGATCCTTGAAAGCTGCCCTTGTGTCAGGTGAGCTCGGGGGCATCAGAGGACCCTTCTCCCTCCCTGCTCTGTCCACAGTGGTCTGCAGCCCCGGCTCCTACAACCCCAGCGACGGGACCCAGTGCCTGCACTGCAACACCAGCCTGGTGTTCGCAGCCAAGACCTGTCTGTAGCGGCCATTCTGCACGCTTTGGGTTGAGTAAACACAGAAGTGTACTTTTGAAATGTTAATACATAATAAATCACTATTTTGCCAAAATTAAATGTATCAGATTTTACAAAAAAAAATAAAAATGGTGTCATCATTTTGATTGAAGCACTCTACACCCGAGTGTTTTACACGTGGAACCCGGGGTTCCTGCTGTTCCTGCCAGCCCTGCATGGGAGCCCAAAATACTTCCGGGTCATTGCTTTTCAAAGAGTCGCAAAACATCATCAGATTTGCCCGAGAGGTTTTTCTGGATTTTCAAAAGCCTGTGCTCCCTTCACTACACCCCGATTCGCCGCAGGCTGCCGTCTCCCACACCTGTTTCTTCAGCCTATTTCACGCCTCTGATTTAACTCATGGGGTTTGTTTATTTAGTTTGACCTTTCATAGTTCAAAGTCACTTTAAAAAGACTTTGTCATATTATTGCAGCTTTAGCCACTGCAGTGTAAGGCCCGGGCCCAGCAGCACCGTGGCTTCAAGGCAGCTGACTTGGCAGGTGGCAGCCCAAGCTTTATTTAAAGCCTTTCGACGGCCTCTTGTCTACTTTCCCTTCGTCAACCCTCACCTGAGGATATTTTTTCCATTGCTTTTCAGAGAGAGTGGAAGAGAGAGAGAGAGAAACACCGATATGAGAGGCACATCAATTTGATTGCCTCCCAAATGAGCCTTGGCCAAAATCAAACCTGGGACCCTTCAGTCCACGGGCTGATGCTCTAACCACTAAGCCACACCAGCCAGGGCTCAATGGCTTTCTTGACGATTAGAATGTCGTAATCGTGGTGTCCCCACGGGACAGACACCAGGGCCACCACCACCTGACCCGCCCGCCCCACACACACTGCCGGGCTATGCTGGAAATGCAGGGAACTACCAGAAATTGTGAAGATTGACGTACCCGGAAAATACATGAGTTACAGGAAACTCGTGGCTTTTCAGCTTCCTAATGAAGCCGTCACCTATCGTCACCTGGGTCAGGTGCCGGCAGCAGGTGAAACACGCTCTGTAATTAAAAAGATGGGGACGTGTGAGGACCGAGGCGAGTAGGCTGCTTTCACTCACCTGCTGGGACGAAGGGCGAGTCTGGGGCTCCGAAGCCCGGGCAGCCTGTGCGACGCCCGCGGGAGCAGCCCTCTCTGCCTGGACCCGGCAGACGGTAAGCCCAGTCCTCACCCCGTGGGCCAGACGCAGAGCACCCTGAACTCAGCCTCGTGCATGACTCACGCCGGAGGCGAGGCATCGACTAGCGAGACCAGTACGCGCAAAACCGAGGCAAGGACGTAGGAAGCTGAGCACGCTCCTCTCGCCAAGGGAGGCAGCCCCTCCCGCCCCGAGGGAACCATCACAGTCTCCCTCAGGTCGTCTCGCCTTCTCCCCAAAACTGCCTTCATTGTTTTCGTTGCCTCTGAGCCCAGGGCAGTTTGCGGGGCGTTGGGTGCCAGGTGTAGCCTCTCTACCTGTCAGAGGCATTGCAGCGGCTGCCAGTACAGAGGATGCCTGGGGCGCACACGCTGTCAGATGCACCCTTGGGGCTGCTCCGAAGGGACGAGCTGCGTTCTGTGGGACCCTCTCCCGCGTGGGTAGCGCCTGCGACTGGACTTTGAACTGAAGATGTCAAGGGCGGGAGAGGTTTGGATGACAACCTTGCTTCACAGCGTGGCTGTATTCTGACCACCGAGCCGGGAAGTGGGGTGTCCACAGCAGCTCTCTGTCGGCCTGTGGGGTGGACGGGGGCGTGTAAGGGGCTGGGGGCAGGGTAAGTTCCACACGGGGTGGCTCAGAATCTCCCCGCCCCTCCTCCCGCCTCCATTCTTCCCATGTCTGTGGCCTCGTGGGGACGTCTCTGTGACAGATTCCCTGGGGAGAAATATTCGAGCCTGATTTAAAGAAGACTGTTGGCCGCATCCCCAAGTAGACGGCCACGGGCATGTTGGGGCGCCGGGTGAGAGTGTGTGCGTGTCCCTGGACGAGGCGAGGGGAGATCCTTGCACGGGAGGAACGTTGCGCCCGCCTGCTGCTCCACTGCCGGGAATGGGGGCTGGAGGTTTGGGTGGATCCGCAGAGATGTTTAAGCAACAAGTCAGCACCGATCAGAGACTCGGAGAGAACAGGCGTGGAAATTCCGTAACAAGGTGCGGTGAGAAAACCTGCGAGAGCAGAGGAAGCGCACTGAAGGCGCCGGAGGGGAACCTTAATCCTACGGACACGACGGCCCGTTCTGTGGACAGCAGTCAGCCTCTCTCCACCTTGCCGTGGCGTCCCCACGGCCAAAGAAGGGTCTCCCCGGTCACCAAGGCCTGGTCTGACCACAGCCGCTCGGGGCGCCCAGTGGTCCAGCAGGAGACAGAGCCCAGGGTTCACCGGGGAGCCAGCCAGGCCCCTGGACGGCAGGTGGAGTCCACTGGTCAAGTTCACCGGGAAGGGTCAGCACTCCGTTTACACTGGAACTGGGCACAGACTTGCTTTCCACCGTCTCTGCCCAAGCCACCGCCCGTGGGCCTGCTGAGTGCTGCCGGCTGCTGGCCCTGTCACATTGCCGCTGGCGGGGAGTCCACCTCACAGGATGAGCCACGGCGAAGGCGCTCCTGCGACATGCTGGTATCCCCACGCACCCCATTACCTGGGAGCATCTGGACTGACGGGGCTGTGGGCGCCTGCTGAAGACTCAAGGTGCCAGCCCAGTGACATCACCAGGGCAGGCCAGCGCAGTGTCCTCCTGGTGGGGATTTAGGCTCTAAATCGATGAGCGGCAACCGGCCACGTTTCCCTCGTTGATTTTGTGCCTGTGGAGCCCCGAGAACTTCCCTACCCGCGTGAGAGTAAAACGTGCCGGGGCTGCCTCCATCGCTGAAACTCGGGGTCTCGGTGCGCGGGTGCTGGAGGGCGGGAGGGGGTGGCTCCTCACTGTCGCCCCACCTGCGGAGCAGCAAAGCATCTGTCTCTGCTCTTCTGGGCTCTGCTGGTTCAGAGGCATGTGGGGGGGGTTCTTCTGCGAAATCGTAACCTGGAGCTTCCGCTCGTGCTGTTGAACCAGCCAGTGGAAAGGAGGAGACTCTGCTGGGGGAGCGACTGGCCCCGGCCACCCGGGGAAATAGTGTTGCCATAGTGCCAGGGGGACGGAGGAAGCTATAGGTCCTCTGCGGTGTGACTGCGCCCTCCCTGTCCTGTGGGAAGGGGACTGAAGGCTCCAGCGCCCACCGCGGGAGGCGCGGGCGATGGAGAGAAGGCGGGCGTCACAGCTGGGACAATGCGCCTTCAAGTTACTGCGAGGAGGGACCTGGCGGTGGCCCGGCCACTGCCCTCTTGACCCGTCTCCGCCTGCACTGAAGCTGGGCTCCCATGGGCTGCCCACCAACGACCGGCACGGCCGGGGGCGCGATGCAGGCCCGTCGTCCGACCACGTGGGCGTTTCCCGAGGGCAACAGTGGTTCAGAGACCTCGCGTCAGCCCAGCCGGGTCCTCCCGTGTCGCGCCCGCTGTGCTGCCCTTCCCCAAGCTGAGGGAGGAGGGAAAGGCCCAGCCGGATTCAGGGAGAGACTGGCTCTGTCAACGGGAGCAAACCAGAAGGTGCCAGTGGCTGCTCCTGCCCAAGGCGGCCCTGGGAGACTGGAGACACTGCATATCTGTCCCCAGGCAGCGGTCAGCAGGCCGGCTGCAGCCAGAGGTCTAGGGCAAGGATAACTGGGCGGAAGACGATGCAGAGGGGCCTGGGGCAGGGCCTGTGGACGGGCACGGGGGCACGGGAACAAGGTGCGAAGACCTGCTCACGTGTGGACGTCAGCAGAAAGCATGTGCCCAGAAGAGCTGCTGAGCAACCAACCGAGCAGCTGAAATGTCTCAGCCAACTGACGTTCGCCAGCTGTCAGCACCCCGGTGGGACGCGCACACGCTGGGCACAGGACAGGCAGAGCTACACAGGCCCGGCAGCATGGACCACCGCCCTGGGCCCTTCCGGCTCATGCCACCTCAGTGTCAAACCTCTGCAACAAAGACCAACGCCGCGTCCCCGACAGGCCACTATTCCTGGAGGACACCCGCCACCCACTGGGCGAGCTGGCGACAGCGGGCTCCTCCCCACGGCCCATCCTTTCAGGAATGTGCACCTACAGCACCACCGCCCAGGGGCCAGCAGAGGGCCAGCGCCCAGCCCCAGGCATGGATCCTGCACAGGAGAGTGTCCAACAGGGGGCGGGACCTCTGCTCCGTGCAGGAGCAGGAGTGGGCCCCACACCCCCAGCAGCGGAGCAGGAGCCCCGTCTGCTTCTGCAGGTGGAGGGTGAGGGTGGGTGAGAGGCCAGCTCCCCCGGGACCTCTAAGGGGTGCGGGTGCCGTTTTCCACGGGTGTTTGCCTGGAGCAGGGTGGGCGTGGCCAGGAAGGTTTCCTGTTGTCAGGTCACCACTTTCCCATCCTGTAGATTTTCCTGGACTTACCTTTCTCTGTGCGTCGGTGGATCTGAGTACAGGGCAGACGACAAGGACACCAGGGAGCGAACTCCCTGCGGTGGTGACCCTCAGATCCCTGCGCGGGTCGGCAGCCCCTCCTGCTTTGCAGCGTCCGGTCTTCTCACGCCGGGTGCTGGGTGACGCCTGGGCTGTCAGGGGAGGAAGGAGAAGTTGGAGGGATGGGGCTACTCTATTTGGCAGAGCCAGGGTCTCCGTAATAGAATCGTGTCATCTTAATATGGTCACCGCCGCCGGGGCCCCTCCTCCATTCCCAACACTCGCATCTCGTGCCTTCTCTCTGCGCTTGACCAACAGCGTTAGGGTTACGGTTTTCACTCTGACATCTCCTTTGTCCTGTGGAATATTTGGAATTCTATTTCTTAACTTGCAACACACGAGAAGTTGTGTTTTTTTTATAATTTTTTTTTTAATATATCTTTATTGATTTCAGAGAGAGGAAAGGAGAGGGAGAGAGAGAGATAGAAACATCAATGATGAGAGTCATTGATCGGCTGCAGCCCACAACCCGGGCCTGTGCCCCAACCGGGAATCGAACCCCGATCGCCTGGATCCTAGGCCGACGCTCAACCGCTGAGCCACGCCTGGCCGGGCACAGGAGGATTTTTTATTTAGCTTGTCTTGTGATTTATAGTTTAATTGAACTGTTGTCAGGATTTACACTGTGTGTGGTGTCGGTTCTTTATAATGTATTATGTCTCAGCATAAAGTCTTTGTTTATAAATTTTCCACAGGTACTTTGAAAAATAGATATTCCACTTTTTTTTTTTCCCCTAGAAGAATTATGTGCATGTCCACCGGGTCAGCTTTGTTCATTATATTATCCAGGTCTTCTATGTCTTTATTATAATTTTATCTCCCTTTCATGCCACCAGTTAAATGTAAAAATATCACTTTACCAATTGCAGTATGTGCACCCTCATGAAGGTCTGATCACCGCCGGTCCTTCACCATCCTATGTCCCTGTCGTTTAAGAATGCAGTGGACAGGGAGATGTTTTCAATCAAATAAGGACTGAAAACACAGTTCTACCACTAGAAATTCATTTTCAAAAAATACCAAAAATATTCTCAGGCAGAAGAAAATGATCTGCAATGGAAAATGAAAGAAGGGATAAGATCAATTAAGTCGCAAAAATGGGGACATAGCTGAATAAATAGTGGCTATCAGAGAAATAACAGGAAAGAGTTGTCAGGTTTTAAACACACAGAATTAAAATACGTCTGAACAGTAGACACGTGTAGGAAAGAGGCCAGTGAAGCAAGGCCGCTCTGCGACTGTCGCTTCCTCTGCGAGGCGATGGGAGCGTCGGCGTCAGACCCTGAGAAGGCGCCTGTGTCACCGTAGCGACCGACAGAGCGCTGTTCCCACATTTAAATTCTAAATTAGCGGCCGTTTCCCTCCCACACACTGAAGACACCCGAGCGCCTCCAGAGTCCCACGGCCCCTTGACACCGCGTCACTCTAACGGCTTGTTTTTCAGTGGAACCGTGTTTGTCTCCCGCCGCTTGCGGGGTTTCCGTTTCCCTCGTTTCACTGTGGCGATGCCGCTCGGGGCTCCTCCCTGCCCGGTGCTCGTCAGCTGCAGGGCGACCAGGACTTTCCAGCGGGTGCATCCGCTCCCTCCCCCTCCCCTCCCTTTGCAGCTTTAAGTGCTCAGCGCGTCTACTCTGCGCTTCCTTGCGCAAGTTCTCCCTGCGCCGCCTTTTTGAGCTCTGTCTTCAAGTTCACCGTTTTCTCTTACGCTGTGTCTAACGTGTTGTTAAACTCACTCAGCTGAACCTTTGACCTTAGTGTGTTGTTCAGGTTCCAAAATTCATACTTGGTCCGCCTCAATTTGGTTGGTTGGTTGGGTCCTAAGACTGCTGGGATTTTCAGTTTCATCCTGTCCCTCCTTGAGCACAGCACAGTCATTCTGTCTGCAGTCTGACTGCCCCACTATGCAGAGACCCTTTACCTCCTGTTCTTGGTCTCTGCCCCTACTGTCCACGTCGTCTCATAGCCCTGGGGCCCCGTCAGCTCTGGTAACATGCTCCGTACGTGAGAACGTCGATCGTCGTAATTTAGGGCCAAAGGCTGTGGCCATTCCGAGGAGAAACATGAGTCCATTGAATGGGGAGCTTAGGCTGCAGGTACAAACTTGACCGGGGTTCGTGTGCCTGACCGCCCCCGCAGACAGCCAAGGGAACCCGTTTTACTGCCCGCCTCAGCCTGACGCACAGCGACGCGATCTGCCCAGCTGACCCTGGTCCCCAGTCTAGGGGACAGTTTACAGTCATGACGAGGAGACCATGACAGTGAAAATGAAACGCGTGTCCATCCAACGTGGGCGCTTTGGATGAACAGGGAACGTGCATGTTAGTTACCTGACGCCCGCACTTGCCCGGTGACGGAGCGTGGAGGTGGCACCAGAAGTCGGGTGTAGGGAGGGGCATTGTGTCCACCTGAGTCGGACTGGGTCGTCTCAGGACAGGCACTGGACAGATCTCTGAAATGAAACAGAATTTGGGCAGGATATCGGGAGAAGTCAGTCCCACTGTTTCATGACCCATTCACGGGTACGCGGTTCCCACGTGTGAGGGAGAAGCAGCCCCCGCCACGTCCCGCGATGGGGTCGGAACGGAAAGGACAGGCGGGCGCACAGCGGGGTCGGTGACAGCACAGCGTTTTAATCTGCATCTATAGAAAACACCTGTGTGGGCTCTGTCAGAGGCCACAGAAACACATCTCCTGAAGAACCGCGCACGTCAGTGCACTTGCTCCGAAAATAGCACATTTATTTAGGGAGGGGCCGCTCGCCCAGAGTTCTCCTTGATGTCCTGAAACACATCCGTCTCCTTCTCTGGCAGCAACTGCTACCAAGAAGAGCAAAAGTGCCAGCGGTTTCCCACCGCTCATCAGCAGCCTCCCCTCCGATGGCATTTCCCAGAGTCGCCGAGAATGTCCGCACGGGGGCAACGTCCCCGAAAGAGCCGGCGTTCCTGGCAGCCGGCGCCTACATCTGCTGGCACTCGTGCCGGGTGCATGTGGCCTGCCGCTCGATCCTCCACGTGCCCTCCTCGTAGGTGCAGTGGCAGACGGTGCACTCGTCCGTCCTCACCTCCCTCCCCGCGGGGATCACAGCCGTCTCCGCAAAGCAGTTTGGGCCTGGAACACAGAAACACGCTTTGTAGTCTCTGCAGAAATACGCAGTGGCCTTAACTAGGCGCCTAGTCTTACAGTCCACGTTTCATTCACACTTTTATGAAGGACAGAGGAAAATTACAGCTTTTCTCACCCTTCTTTGGAAATTTAACCAATGTTATTTATAGGGGCGCTTTTGTTTTGTTTTCTTGACTTCTTAAATATGTTTTTATTGATTTCAGAGAGAGGAAGGGCGAGGGAGAGAGAAACATCAGTGATGAGAGTGATTGATCGGCCGCCTCCTGCACCCCCCACTGGGGATTGACCCCGAAACCCCCGGCATGTGCCCTGACTGGGAATCGAACTGTGACCTCCTGGTTCCTGGGTCAACACCCAACCACTGAGCCACACGGGCTGAGCCACTTACAGTTTTTATGAGTGAAAGACGGCACTGTCATTTTCACTACCAAGTCATCCCACGGGTGGCAGCCAGGGACATTAAAACCCGGTCTCTCCACGGAAGGCGTGTGTGTCTCCCACTGAGCCAGACGCAGCTGCTCCCCGCGTGGGAAATTTCTCTGAGCAAAGGAGCGGACGCAGCCCCGGGCCGATGCGCCGTTAAGCAGCCGCCGTGTGAGATCAGTAACCTCAGCGCCGGTTAGGATTTTCCGCGCTCCCGGCTGCGGAGGCGCCTCAGCCGATGTTCTCCAAGGTTCCAGAGCAGGATGGCGGTTCTAACCGTCTGCGTTCAGCACCCAGAGAAACACTCATCTGCCAGCCACGCGGGGAAAGAGCTCCCGAGGCCGACCCCACCGCCGAGCAGAGCGCCCGCCTGCGCGGGCAGCCGGGCTCCGGGCGAGCGGTATGTGGGGCGCGGGCGGGGCGTCTGCGCAGGAGGCCCGGGTGCGAGTGGTCCGCATGGCGAGGGAGAGGAAGCCCGGCATCCGCTCCGGACAGACACGAGGCGGCACTTGCCGGGGCCTCCCTGGGGCCTGGACCTCGGGAAGACCAGACCGGTCCTCAGAATCTCCCGTTTGGGCAAATACAACAAAAAATTAGTTTGAAACCACCACACAGGCTCCTCCGAAGGAACACACTTTATTCGTCTGACTCCAGCAGGGATCGTAGATGTCTCCCCTTGGCTACTAGGAAGTGACACAAAACAAGCTCTGCATTTTCTCTCTCTCATCAGTGGGCACGGCCTTCGGAAAGCATCTGGGGCCATAGCCTTGCGACTGGATTTCGCCTTCTTCCTCTGTGCTCTCAAACTGCACCGCATGTAAGTTGTAAATGTCTTCAGGGCCTGTATCCCCTGTGAGCCTTGTCAAGCTTCTTGAAGTGAAGTGGGGTGCAGGGCACAAAACGCCTTTTCCATGTGCACTTGTCCACTATGAGCTTCCAGGGACCCCCAGGACACAGCGACTTCCCCCGAGCAAGGGTCCAGCTGTGATCAGGTGGCCTGGACCCCTATGCACCCCTGCACCCCAAGCTCTAAGTGAAGGGTCATTCTTTGTTTTTAGCTAATAAGAGGAGCCCCAAAGTCCTTCATGTGTCCCGGGGACACCCATGCTCTCACCTGGCACAGCGAACACATAATCCAGGTCCTGGTTTCCTTGCATTTAATGCCCGTTTTTGCAAGACAGAAACATTCCCACCAATTAATTGAAGAATGTCTTAATCTAATTGAGTTCAGTGACACAGGTGCCACGAGCAGCATTCACGGCCGGCTGAGTGCCAGGGAGCCCTGGTGGCTTAAGTGCCCTCACTGACCAGCACACGGCAGCTCCTGCCTAAGTCCCCGGATCTGCGGACCAGGCTTAATAAAAACCTCAGAGGGAACTGGGCCACCTGCTAAGGCTCTCAGCTCACTTCAGTGGTTGCCACAGGCCACCCTCCGACAGGCCAATTTCTAATGCCACACAAAGCACACAGCTCGGACTTTGAAGATTAGATGTCCAGTAATTATTAAGTATATTCTTTAGCAATAAATTGTGCACATTCGCATGTCTTTTTGAAATTTTGTTCAAGGGCAGAACAACAGTACTGTGACCCTGTGACCTGAATTATCTGTGAGAAGAATACTATATATATATATATATATATATATATATATATATATATATATATATATACACACACACACACACACACACACACACACTATATACCACATGTATGTTATATATGAAATATATGTACAAGTGGTTTGGTTTCTTTCTCAGAGTGCACAGATACATATATCTTTTGCATATCAAAATTCTGGAAGATTTTGCCAAACTCAAAGAAAACCTTGTGTAAATTCTGTGCACACCTAAGCATAGGTTTTAAACAGCATTTGTATAAGAGCCGTAGACAAAAACATTGCTTTAAACGTAAAATATTAATGAAAGCCACCCAACCATACACATGTCCCTTAATTTATTTTTCTCCAGTTTTTTTAATCAGTCTGGTTTTATAGATGTAAATGCAATTCTTGAGTTATCTGGATAAAATATTCTGCCCAAATTAAGTTTGGTGGCTTGAGGCCTCACTGGCTTAGCCTGGGAACAGTAGCCCAGACTCTGGTTAAACTCAGAATGAAAACAAACCACCTAACGAAGTCCCTTCCCCCGGCTCCTATTCATTGTCATCTGCAAGCTCCCATTTAATATTTTTTATTGATATTAGAGAGGGGAAGGGAGAGAGATTAATACATAGAGAGAAACACTGACAGGTGCTTCCCGCACGTGCCCCGAGCAGGGATGGAACCCACGACCTAGGCACGTGCCCCACCCGGGAATCAACCCACCGTCTTCCGGTGCACTGGGGCCGCTCCAGCCAACCGAGCCACACCAGGAATTAAAACATTAATTCCTTTCTGAGAGACAGAGTCAACAGCAACAGTTTGTGTCTGTCTTTCCAGCGACAATCAATCAATCAATAGCCTGTTTCATTCCACCTTCTCATTAGTTGCTCCCAGTAGGAATTCTGCTGATTGGGGGGCGGGGTGGGCGTTGTAGCAACAGCTGGGTGAGATCCCCTCTCAGTTCTGTTTCTCTGCAGACTCTGACTTTCTACACCCCGTCTCCTGTGAACAAAACCAGGGTCCTGGTCTTCAGGGCCTTTCTCCTTTAGCCCACGGCTTGTCCCGTCGTGTTTATGAGGGTTTCCAACAAGGTGCTGACCTTAGAAAGGGGAGAACGGTCCTTCTCTTCTGGTCTTGAAGGAGACACTCACCGTGATTCTCCTCGATGTGTTTGCCGCAGGTTTCGGTCCGTTTTCCTGCCCCGTTCGGGTCTCCCGGCTTTGCTTTCATTCTTGTTTATGCTGAGTTTTACTTTCTAGTCATGAACAGGGACAGCATTCTGGCAACTATTTCCTTTGAGCATTTAGGGGGGGAATCACCCATTTTCTCATTTAACGTGTGTGGGGTCTACGGCCCCCGCTTCCCCATTAACTAGGTGCCCGGATACACGGACACGACGGGAGCCTCACCCTCACAGCTTTGTACCGGCGGCCACACGGGGCTCCTCACGTGTGAGGGGCGCCTCCTGCCCACACTCACCCCCCAGGTCACTGAATGATTTTACTCCCAGAGTCCCCCCGGGAAGAGAGTTAGCCACAGGGGAGAAAGGACAGAGGACACTGGACATACCGATAAACCGCACCTAGTCACCCCAACGTTCCCCTCCCGGCCCGCGTCACCCGAGTGTCATTCAGCAAATCAGAGCGGCCCTGCTCGGGACCAGGGAGGAGCGTCTGGGAAACAGCCCACCCACCCCGCTCCCAAATCCTGCCCGCCAGCCTCGGTCCCCAGGGAAGCCCTGCTGATCTCAGCCAACCATAACTTTACCCAAGACCCAAGGCCAACATCTGGCCCCTGGTCACGATGACCCAACGGTCACCTCCACATTCACCTCCCTGTCCGGGCCCCGCCTTGAATTCCAGACTCCAAGCACCTCCGTGACGAGGTCGCAGGGTCTCCCGTCGGCCCACAGAGCTGAACTCATCCAAAGCCCACTCCCCACTCACCCCCGCCCCGCCGTCCCGCTGTGCCCACCACCTTCTCAGCAAACACGAAGCCCATTCCTGTGCTGCCAAGGCTGAGCTCCTGGCCTTCAACCTGACCACCCTCACGCCCCATCCAGCCATCGGCAAACCTCACATTCACAGCACGTCGGGGTCGCTGCTCCCGACTCGGCCACCGGATCTCCTGGAGTTTGCACGTTTCCAACTCAAGCCATGCGTGGCCTGTAGCGGCAATTCGGGAAATGTCCTTCTCCGTGAGATTCCGTTAGAGTGGGGTCCCCTCGGGGCAGGGCCAATTTCTGGTCTGCCACTTTTAATCCCAGGGTTTAATGGTACATCCAGGGAGCATTGATAAGTGACTGAGGGGAGCTTAATGACCACGGGGGAGCTCACTGTCGAAAAGCTAATACGACGTGAGGAAGTCTTAACGGTGCTGAATTTATCTGGAGGCCAAGGACCCCCCCAAACACACACGCTCCGTTGTATACTGGAAAACGGCTGACCACGGAGAATCCCCCTTCCCTGAGGGACTGAGATGAGACGCACCAACGCCCCTTGTTCACTGTGACCGTGACCAGACACAGGCCCTTCAAACTCCCATTTATTTCCTCACTAGCAATGAGTTGAATTGTTTTATCCCCACTGGTAAATCGGAACAAAGTGAGTATCGACTTCTCTCCAGGCCCCTGAACACTGGGACGCCCCCAGCCTAAGAAGCAGACGGCACCCCTGCCCCCGGGACAGGCTGGGCCCGGGACAAGCGCTCCGGTCTCCTGTCCCATCACCCCCTGCCACCCACCTCCCTGCCTGTCTGCCCTCCCCGTCAAAGAGAACCCAGCGGCCTGACCGATGACGCTCACAGGTCTCGCAGCCGCAGGTTCTCCAGTTGCCACCATCCCTTTCCCCCGTGACAATCTTGTTGAATAAAAGTCTTTCCCTAGGGTTTGGATGTTTTATCTGGTGGTATGTCATTCTCGTTGAGAGAATAGATGTTAGGATTTTTTTTCACTGTCACCTCCAGCAGCCGGAGTCACTGTGGCCTCAGGGTCCACTCCGTGGACAGCAGCCTCATTAGGAGGAGCCCCGCTCTGCACGGAGCCAAAGTCTGCCCCCTGGATGTTCTACCACGAGGGCCCCACGCAGAGTGAGTCCAGCCCTTTCCCACGAAGGAAGTTCTCAAACATGGCATTTCTCCCTGCAAACCTCAGCGCCTCTTCTGCAGGTGAGAAGACAAAGCTGCAGAAACACAGCCTTTGCCCTGTCACCCTGAAATCTGGTGCCCAGACAGCGTGAAAGGCTCCTCTTTACGAAAAAATTTAAATTTAAAATGTCAACAATCTAAAAGCAAAGGGTAACACTTAAAAAAAAAAAAAAAAAGGAAGCATCCACCTAGGATCCAAGAGATCGTGGTTCGATTCCCGGTCAGGGCACAGGCCCGGGTTTTGGGCTCGATCCCCAGCAGGGGGCGTGCAGGAGGCAGCCGGTCAATGACTCTCATCATTGGTGTTTCTCTCTCTCTCTCCCTCTCCCTTCCTCTCTCTGAAATCAATAAAATATATATTTTTAAAAAGAATGAAAACATTAAAACCCCATGACAGACACGTTTGTGGGAAGAACAGGAGGCTGCAGGCAGCTGGGATGGGCACCCTCCCCTCGGGGCCAGAAGCAGCTTGTGAAGCCGGAGAGAAGACTCTCCCCTGGAGGGTGCGGACGGGTGGACGTGGCGCGTCAGGCCTGGTAAACAGCACCGCCTGGGGATTCGGGCCTGAAGAAACCTCCCAGGAGGTGCAAGAACTGGACAGAGAGAAACACGGAAAGTGTCCCGTCAGATCCTCGCCAGCCCAGAAAAACTACCAACCGAATGGAGGGGCACCCCGACGGTGAGACAAGGTGAACCCGAAACTCCTGAAATTGGATCCAGAACATGCCACAGGGGATGCAATCAAACAGCAGGGAAATCAGAGACTTCTACCACCACCCAGCACCCTGCACCCTGCACCCCACGGACGGGCAATTCTAAAGGAAACAGGCCCTCTTCTGTCCTGAGAATCCTACTTATTAAAGATATTTTTGTAAACTGTAAAGAAAAAAAGAAAGAAAATCCTACAGCTTGCGTGGATGGCAAAGGAGGAAGCCTCCGACTTCTCCCAGCAGGCTCTGGAGAGGGGAGCGCAGGAGGAAAGGGCAGAGCACAGTCACGGGGAAAACACACGTGGCAACCACCGTGTTCTGAGGACACGGGAGAAACCCGTAAACACCGCCTCAGGGCTGTAAAATCACCACCAGCAGCATTGGAGATCTGGGGACAGATTACCTAGAAAAAGTAATAATCACCCAAAAGATAGCTGATGATCTACAGGCGAGTCACGGGGAGGCTGAGCCTGCAGGTAGCACGGAAGGTCCCAGGGGACGCTCATTCCCCCCCGAGGAGGAGCCAGACGCGCTGGACAAGCAGAGCTGGGTGCTGGTGGTGGTTGTTTAATGATTTTGTTTAAATCATTAGGGAGCTGAGGCTGCAGAGGACCCGCTGGGCTAAATCCAGAGGGAGATGAGCCTCCCGGCAGAGAGGAGAGGCATCCCGGCTGGCGGAGTGGCCGGGAGGAGGCACCCAGAACGCTCGCCAACGGTAATGGCCGAGTCTAGGAGCCTGACGCTTTGGACCGCAGAGAGCACAGCTGGGGAGCCCGCCTGCGCCCCAACGCCCGTCCTTTCCCAAGAGCTCACCAAGTTCACAGGGGGGATTGCTGAGAAGCCTCCCAGGCCGTCTGGGCCTTGACTGAGCACCACGCATGCCCTCCGACGGCAGGCGAGCAGACAAAACTGCCTGAGATAAGCCATCGAGGAGCCCAGCTGGAGAGCAGCGGAGGCCCCCAGACACAGAAGGCCAGTGGAGTGTCCCCGTGCTGGGCTCCTCGGGTGACCCAGGAATTGCTCAGACACCTGCTGTCTTGCCCAGTGTTGTGGGAACCAGGCCACAGCACAGGTTAGAAAACAGACACCCTTCCCAGAGGCCCTCGGGTCTTTCATCGGAAAAACTCGAGGGCTCCTAATTAAAGAATTGGGGGCAATTTCCTCCCATAAAACAACGCATTATTCAGTGCTCTCGATGGACACTCGTGGAGCTGTGGGAGCAATGGGTCCAGGGCACGGCCATCAGCCTCACCCATGTTCACAGCTCTTAAGCAAAGGCGTTTGTTTTGCAAAAGGTGAGAACAATTTTCAGAACCGGCAGAGTGTGGACACCTCCCAGGGTAATGGCTCTTTTATACCTGGAGTTTATCTTCCTGAAAGACAAACACAAGGTCTGGGTTTTGCTGTTGGCCTAAGAGCAGAGCGTGTCTTCTGACCGGCACAGAAGGTGTTTTACATCCCCGGACGCAGTCCCTGGACGTCCTTGCTGAGAACATTCGCTGGCTCGTTCCCCCGGGACCCACACAGATCGGGCGGGTGGCCAGGACCGCCATCTGTCTTCACTCCGCCTTCCACTGACAGCTCATTTCTCCCGAAGGCAGCCCATCGGAGGGCTCTGGACGCAACTCAAGTCAGCGCGGGTAATGGCCCCATTGATCACGGATCTATCTGCCTGCCTGGGATGAATTGCTTTATTGTATCTTGTGACAACGGATTTCCCTGTTGCTGAGAACCCGGGATGGACACATTCTGACCACTACACGCTGACCAGTGGCTCGAACAGACAAACGATGGGAAAGGGGAGTGGCCGGAGCGTCTTCTAGGCGACAAGTATGTCTGCAGCCTCGTCTGCTGACTAAGGCAGGGCAACCCTGTGGAGTTCGGGGCCTACACTCAGGGCTTCCCTGGAGGGAAATCTGGTGATGGGTGTCACTTTTAAAAATCACAAGTTGAGCCCGGCCGGGTGTGGCTCAGCAGTTGAGCATCAACCTAGGATTCAGGTTATCAGGGTTCGATTCCCGGTCAGGGCACATGCCCGGGTTGCGGGCTCGATCAATGACTCTCTCATCATGGATGTTTCTATCTCTCTCTCTCCCTCTCCTTTCCTCTCTTTGAAATCAATAAAGATATACTTAAAAATAAAAAGTAAAAAAAAATAAAAATCACAAGTTGAGCCTGGCCAGTGTGGCTCAGTGGCTGAGCGTCGACCTACGAACCCGAAGGTCAGGGTTTCACTCCCGGTCAGGGCCCAGGCCCAGGTTTCGGGCTCGATCCCCAGTAGGGGCCGTGCAGGAGGCAGCCGATCAAGGATTCTCTCATCACCGATGTTTCTCTCTCTCTCTCCCTCTCCCTTCCTTTCTCTAAAATCAATAAAAACAAATTAAAAAAAAAAAAAAGAATCACACGTCGCAGTGCAGACCAGGAGGCCGGCGGCGAGAGAGTGTCCGAGTCCTGGGCAGCAGCGGCACGGGCATGGTCCGCCCTCCCGGGACGCCCGCGCCCCCAGGGAAGATCACGGCATTTGCAGGTGAGGAAAGCGAGGCTGCCCCGCAAACCAAATGAGGCGACAGGGATCCCGCCGCAGGGTCGCGCCCGTGGGCTCCGCCTCCCTCCCCACTTCCCTCGCTGTTCAAGTAAAGCAGTAAACACGCTGCTCACAGGGCCAGGCCCCTCTAGTCCATGAGCTCCGATCGCAGGCCCAGGACCTGAGGCTCCGTCACAGCACTTGTCTCCCCGGACAGTGGGCCCTGGAGAAGGGCACTGAGGCCCAAAGGGAGCTGGGAATCCCCTGTACATTTCTCTCTTTTTTCTCTCTCCAGTTCATTTTGACGTGTTGGAATTGTTTAGTCGTTTGCCAGATACATGCATTGCATATATTTTATCCAAATAAGTGGGCCGCTTCGCACTGGCTCCATATGGCTCTTCACTTTGGGGAGATTCAACAGTGAGGCCTACAGGAGCTGGCCTTTCCTTGCGAGAGGATCTCTCTCTCACGCACCCCCCCCATTCAGTTCTGTCCAGCTCACCACGCTATTTAATTATGATCTTATCCTGCTCTTTGAAATACACAGAAGAAAAAAACTCATCTAATTCTTAGCCAGTTCTTCTCACAGTTCCCATGAACGCGCTTCTAATAATTTGAATTCTCAGCACATCCTTAGAAATGTTGTGTAAGTTTCCATTTTCCTCCAAAACCAGCCGTATTGATTTCCTCGTGGAAACGGAGCTGTGCGTACCTGCCATCGAGCGGCGCCGAGACCGGAGGGATCCGCTGTCTCCGGAACCCGGGTGCTTTGTGAACACCACGCCCCTTGGGCGAGCTGTTCCCCCTGGAGAATCAGCCGATCCTAACGAGGCCCTCGGAGGTGCCCCTCTGCGTGCAGAACACGGGTCCTCTGATCCCCGACATCCACAGGGCAGCGAGGGCAAAGGGGTCAGGTGGACGGGCCGTGAGCCTCACCTCTGCCCGGCACCATCGCCACAGAAACCAGAATCTTCAAAGTCAGCCTGTCACTTGTATCATTGGGGGCAAAACACCTACCAAGACAGTGCCAGTCCATCAAACGAAAATCCTCGAGAGACTGATCCACACAAGTCAACCAAGTGAGTGTATTAAGTCGTACTTGGTTTGTGATCATTTATTTATATGCCAGGCATCCTTGGTCTCACACTCCTGCCGCTTTGATGTAAGTGACTTTGGCAGCTCGAGACCGAACGGCAATTTTCCTTCCGTCGGGACAAAGAGCTGTTTACTGCTCCAGGTCGAGATGTCTGAGCTGAGGGTAAAGTCGGGCTCACTGAGATCAACAGCAGCGAAGACCTTTCCTTCCCCCCCAAGCAGAGTCCCCCCAGGCACTTATATTCGTGCGAGGCGTCGTTTTTGATGTCCTATAATCTGTGATCCCTCAGACATGTAAATGTGGTTTTTTTTTTATGAAAACATTTTTGTGTGTAAGCGGCATGGATGGACTCCCATAAATTACTCACTAATCTCAGTCAATTACTGCAGAGCATTCAATTCTGATAGAGACGGTTTTCATTTTTCAAGCAAAGGATTTTACTAAGAATTCCAAACACGGCCTGCCCTTTCAAGGTCGGAAGACAACTAGAGGCGGCTGAAAGGGAAAGTCCATCCGTCAAATATTTTATAACAAACTTAATGGAATCGCACCTTCCCGAGCCCACCTGTGGCTTCTGAGTCCCAGCATCAGGCCTGGGGGCCACGCAGACAGCCCACCCGCGGCAAGGAAAGGCTCTCATACGTGTGGACGGAAAGGGGCCAGGCGCTCACCTGACGCGCTCAGGGGAGGCCTGCTGGGCGGCCTTGCAAACTCAGAGACCTGAAGTAGCCACAAAGGATGGTCTGAAATCTAAGAACTTTACCTAAAAGCAGTTTATGGCGGGTCATCATGTCCTAGGCCAGTAACTTCCCTGACAAAGGTCCATCCTTACCTGACCTGAGCCCATCTAACGTCTTTTGCATCTACGATAACATATTGTTGGAACGTCAAAGTAAATTCCTTTCTCCCGGCCCCTCAAAGCACAGGCCCCGCTCTGCGGGGACCACACATCCCCTCGCTGTTACCGAGTTAACTGCTGACTGTTAACTATCCTGCACCCACCTGAGTAAAAGACGTGAGTCCATCACTTTCCTTTCTCTCCAGTCCCAGGTTTCCCGCTTTGCTCTCTCCCGCCTCCCTCACCTGTCGCCCAGGGATTTCCTGTAACCCACTTACACCCCCTCTTCTGATTGTAATAAAACCAGGTGCGGAACTGCCCCTCTCCGGAGCATCGTCTCAGTCCCTAGAGATTCTGCTTCCCCGCAATTGTCGTCAGTTTGGCTCAAATAAACTCACAGAAGTTCTCCACAGGTTGGAAAGTTTCTTCCGTTAACATCTCCTTGGAGACACGGTCACGTCTCCACAGCGGGCTCTTCCGCAGGCGCACTCACCTGCTCCATGGGGCTGCCCTGAGCCATGTCCTGCAGCCGGTCCCCCCGGAAAACACCCTCCTGCTGTGGGTCACCCAGGACGGCGCCGGTCTCCTCACTCAGAGGAGGAAACGCTCTGCCTTCGCAAATCACCGTCAAGGTCAAGGGTGTCCTGCGGTTCTCCCTCCTCAGCCCACAGGCTTTGATCCCCGGGCTCTCCCTGGAGATAAGAGGAGGCTCTCCTCCTGCCTAATTTGCTTATGAAAAATATTCAATTATGTTTCAAGTTTTAATTCACTTCGTAATGGATAGGAAATGAGCCCAGCATGTTTGATTTGTGTTAGAAAGAGAACTGCTTTGCAAGAACAAACAAAGTTAAATTAAAACAAGTGACTCTCCTTCATGGTGGAAATTGAATTTCTCCCCAAAGACCTTTTTCAAGTCCCTAAACCACGGTGACACCAATGAGAGCTCCTGCCTCACTATAGAGCAGCCCCCGACGTCCCCCGGGGCCCGGAGGTCACAGAGACGTGCACCTGGGTGTGCGGACACGTATGTCCCACTTGCGCATCCGGACATCTTTCACGTGCCACAGAGTAAGCAGAGGCCTCGTCTGTGGGGGCCCACCCCGTGGTCCACGTGCGTCCCACGTACCGTTTTTGCAGATGGGGCAGCACTGGTCGGGCTCATACACGGGGTCCACACACTCCGTCTGGGGACACGCGGACACAGAGCACAGCACCTCCCCGTTGGCCTCGCAGCGGCACCTCTCGCACGGGGACACCTGGAACAGAGGCCCACGGTCAGGCGGCACGTCCACGTTCCTACCACACAAATACCCGTTTTTCTTCCCCCAGACATTCTGTGAGGACACCCCAGTGTTGTAGGAACATAAAAAAATCATTCAGCCACGTGGTTTTCAAAGTGGGGACGCAGGGCCCTGGGGTTCGGGAGGTCCCCCGGGGCGTAAACGCATGGTCGGGCCCAGGGTCTCTCCCCTCTCATCTCCAAGAGGACAGCTGTCCTTCAGTGACCCACATATGGAGGTCTCTGAGGAAAGGTTTCTGTTAGTTTAAATATTAAACAGATAATATGTCCCATTGGGTTCTTGCCCAGCCACTCACCAGGCAGACACCTTTTCCACAGTCCTGCCACGTGCCACCCACCCAGCCCGGAGCACCCCCATCGTCCGACTTAGGAAGACAGTGGATGGGGGTGGGGGGCAGGGAGGGAAGGGGAAACTGAGGCACTCTCGGAGCCAGGCCCCGGGCCCGGAGCTGGCGTAAACCTCAGGGCAGCTAAGACACACCTGCTACAGTTATCGCCCGTTTACTGGCGAGGAAGCCGAGGCTCAGAGGCTTCAGGCAGCCTGCCCTGGGCACGCCCTTCCTCAGGCCAGGCTCCTGACTCCCCGTGCACAGGGCTCCGCTCCCCTCCGGGGCCTCCCGTGGGTCATTCCCTCTGTCACCCAGTGTGACCCTGCTCTCCCAGGCACCGGGCTGCACTTTGCAGCCACTGGCTCCAGTTCTACCCTTTGGATCATTCCCATCAGCATAATGGCCATTCCTGGAAGGGCTGTCGAATGCCAGCGAGTCTGCCCACGTAACCCAGGCAGGCGCAGTGTGGATCCAGGCGGGCACAGCATGGATGCTTTTCCTGGAAACCACAGCAGAATGATTTTCCACCGGGTGCACCCAGGACAAAGCAGGAACAGCACATGGGGGACCCAACGACCAGAACCAGAAGCAGTGACAGGGGACCATGGAACTGAAGAGAGAGTGGAAGGGGGACTATGTCAAGCTGAGTTTCCTGGGCAGAGGGGCCCTGGTTGACTTGTGTTCTAACTGTGACTCAACCAACACCCGCGGGTGAAAATGCACCCAGCACGTGGGCCTCTTCCTCTGTCCACACGACGCAGACGATGAAAATAAACCTCCCCTCAGTGACCTGGTTGCTTCATGGAGCAGAGGCTCCATCTGTATTGAAGGCTTGTTTCTCGGGCGCTGGAGCAGTCGGCCAGGCTGGGGGCCTGGACTCAGGCTGGTTTCTCCAACTCACAGCTGCCTATCTGACGACAAGGTGCCCGGGACCCCTGCCCAGGACCCAAGGCACATGACAGAACTCTCCAGTCTCTAGTCCTGGGACCCAGAGTGGCCCCAACCCCAACCTACAGACCCCGCCTGGGCCCCTGCCCCTCTCTAGGTGTCGAGTCCCATTCAGGCTCCACCCAACCCACGGCCAGGCCTGCCCCAACCTACCGGGCAGAAGACAGAGCGTGATTCCTTCCTGGGAGTCACGCTCCAGCCTCCAGAGCCACCGCACTCGCGGCTCCCAGCCGCAGGCTGCCATCCTGTCCCCGGGGAAGGCTGTCAGGTGGACTCACACCTGGTCTAGACCCAGCTCAGGCCCTTCCTGCCCCGGAGCCGCCTCAGGGTCAACACAGCTGGACCTGGTCAACCCTCCCCGCCCCCGTTAACCCACCTCTGGTACCCCTGCCCCACCCAGCACTCGCCTGGGCAGGGAATGCTCTAAACTGAAAACCACCCCATGGCGAAATCCCACCCCCCGCTCCTCGCCTCCCAGCCTGCACCCACCTTTCACACTGCCTTTCTGGCCCAACAGTGACCCTGTCTTACAAACCACAGCTCTTTAAAGTAGATTTAAGAAATGTAGCCTCAAACCTGGAGCAAATAATAAAAAACGACAGGACTAAGCAATGAAACCACTTGACTACCTTGTGCACAGCAGGCTCTACAGCGAGAGATGAACTTGATGATCATTAAAACAGAGCGTATTTAAAAATAGTTAGACTCTTATGATGCTCAGTAATTCTACACGTCTGTATCACAGGCACATAGGCATTGAGGGCTATAAAGTAAATGTTAAATTTATTTCTAAACAATCAAGTGAAAATAGGCAACATGTGAAAAAATTCTGAAATGTCAAACGAGACACACAAATGGACACGGTGTAAACCAAGTGCCTCTGGTATAAACTGGAGACGCCTGAGACCTCCAAAGACTGAGATTCCCCCAAGGAAACCAGAAACTTTAAATCGATAGGAACGAACGCTTCCCACGCTAAAAGCACGGCTCTAACCCTGGAGAACACGGTCCCGGTGTCCGTGTGTCCGTGTGTCCGTGCGTCTGCGTTGTTTCCACATTTAACCCTGAAATGCGGTTACTCCCGTGACCTCAAGTTTAGAAATGAGTGGCCAGAGGCACAGGCGACAAGCCCCGTCGCTGGGAGCCGGGCCCTGGATTAGGAGCATCTCCCACAGCCTGTCACCAGGTGGCGAGCGTGTCCTTCCAGCTGCTGCGCCTGTGGCCTCCCTGGGCGGGATGCGCGCGGAGGGAAGTCGCAGGGTCCCCGCTAGTTAAGCCGCTGGCTTCTGACAGCCCGGGACTGTGTGGTTTGGGAGCTGGGGGAGGTGCAGGAACCAGGCTTTCAACTTTAGTTTTTCATGGAGCAAAACCCCACCCGCAGGTCTGGGGATCTGCCGGGAGCCCACAGGGCGAGTCAGGGCGGCGGCCGGGGCCAGGGTCTGCTCAGACCCCGGCCACCCAGGGACCGTCTTCACGGTGCATCCCGGGCCATGCGGCCCACGTCCACCCGCCCTCTGCGCACCTGCGGGAGCCGGGAAGACGCCATGCAGGTCACGGCTTCTCGCCCAGTCACCTCACACTCCATCTTCCCTCCCTGCTCCAGGTTGACCTGAAACTGTCTCATCAAAGCAGCCCAGGCATCTCCAAGCCCCATCTCCAAACCCATCAGCGGTCGGGCAGGGACAGGCGGTGCCCGGCCTGCGGCCTGCGGCCTCCAGTGCTGTGTCATCCACCTACTCCACTCGGGGCCAGCACGGAGCACCCCGGGCCCCTGCGCCGTCCCCTCCTCCACAGGAGACAGCAGCTCCCAGTGGCAGGTTCGGCAGCCACCTCCCAGCCCCAACACAGGCTGCCAGCCACTTAGCAACAGAGCCCTGCTTCCTGCGCCCTCGGAAAATACTTTCCTGTTCTCTTTGTCTTTTCATTCTGTCAGAGAACGAATTTGCACACAAAGGGACTTAATTAAGAACTGTCCCCAGAAGCTGTCAGCTTCCAGTCCCAGGAAGAAAACAAGTCTGCCGAGCACACAGCAGAGGAGCAGTTAACAGTCTGACAACCCACCCGCAGCGGCTCCCTTCTCCGCCCAGAGTGACTTTTCCTCCTCTGTGGCTTAGCTGGGTGGAGGCCAGGCCCTCTAATAATTCACAAGTCCTCCCGTGACTGGTCTCCTCCGATCGATGTCACTCGTGCAGGAGCTCACGTGGGGGGGGTGCAGGCGGCATGTGCTGCTCAGATTGCACGGCCGAGAAGGGAATGAAGAAGACTCCTCTGGGCTGGGTTCCCGGCCTGCTCGGCTCCTGGGGACTCAGGACCTGGTGGAGCAAAGCTCGCCTGCCTCCTGCTGCGGACTGACTGTCTCCCCCCGATTCATATGTGGAAGCCCCAACCCTCAGTGCAATGGTGTTTGCAGGTGGGGCCTCTGGGGGATAGGTAGAGCCAGGTGAGGTCATGAGGGTGAGGCCCTCTTGCTGGGATTAGTGCCCTTCTAGGAAGAGGAGGCTGCGATCACTCTGCTTTCTCTGCACCTGGTGGAGACCCAGGGAGAAGGGACAGGGGCCCTCAGCAGAACCCGACCAGGCGGCCACCTTGATCTCGGACTTCAGCCTCCAGAACTGAGAGGTACATTCTGTTGTTTAGGCCTCTCAGTCTCTAGCATCTGCTACGGCAGCCTGACCGGGACACCCCCTGCACCCATCAGATGCGTGCCCATGGTGGGCCGGCCCCTGACCCCCACACCCTGGCCTGCTGCAGACAGAGCAGGACAGAGAGAGTGGAGGAGTTTGGGGAGGAGCCCAGTGACCACAGGCCGTACACAGCCAGACTCAGGGCCCCACCCCGGACACTGGCCCCGAAACAGGGAGGGTGTCTCTCCTCCCGCCTGGGAAACATGAGCGATGTGGAGATTTTGGTTGAGTTACTTTAATAGATACTTTGCTCATTCATAGGTTCCTAAATTAATCCCTTAACAGAAGGGACGTGGGGGGTGGGAGACAAACTCCTCATGTTAGAGAAATGGGAAGATGTAAACCCATTTGATTTAGAATCAGAATAGAGGATTAAAGACAAGAAACACTTGGTAGAAAGAAGCAGAGGCTTGATTTCCACCCAACCTATAAATGATCAAAATCAAATGTCTTCCAGAGTTAGCTTTTAAAAGATGGGTGAGGGTCTGACATGACGATTGGCTCTCTCGGGGGTCACACATTCACGTTCTTTCAGGGACTCAACAAATAAGAAAATGGGACAGTGAACCTAGCGCAGTAATAGAGGGTGGTGGGGACTGCGGCAAACCAGAGAAACAATGCATTGAATCTGATATGCATACCTCTTCCCAAAACATAGATATGCACACAGGCACACACACCCCTCCCTTCAAGCATTCTTCACTTGGGATGGCAGTGATAACCGTCATCGTAAGCAGGGAGTAAGGAAATGACCAAAGGAGTCCCTTTCCTTTGCCCAAAGCTGGCTGGGCTCCAGGAACAGGGCTGAGACTTCCCAGCTGTAAAGTGGCTACTTGGGTGCCTGTCTGGCCACCACCTGAGGTCAGAGCTTGGCTTCTTGTTGCCACTCATGGGCGGTGGGCACTGCTGGCTCCCACCACCGGCCACGCACTCCTTGTTGACGCTGAGCTTCCTCCCAAGCTTCCTGAAATCACAATGGGAGGCCACCAGGGGTTTCTCTAGGCCATGAAATCCCTTACTTGGAGGGCTTGCTCCCAAGGAAGGGACCATCTCTGTCTGCACTGAGACACACAGGTGGCCAGTCCCTGAGAGCTGACCACTGAATCCTGTCACCAAGGAGCAAGATGAGTTTGTTTCCCTGGCTCCCTACAGGGCGCTGGCAGCCAGGGGGGACTCTGCTCCCAGTGGGAGGTGACCTGAGCTGAGAGACTGACAGCACAGTTTACCCCTTAGGCCTCCAGCATCCCCTGCTCCTCAGTGGCCCAGGGGAAGGCAGTGGCCTTGTCAGAATTGTTTCTTTTCCAACCTTCCCCTCCTGACATTTCTGCATGGCTGAACTCCCAGCGGGCGAGCAAAGGCGCTCGGGGCAGCCTGTCCACGGGCCAAGGGCCCCGTGTCCCTGGAACGTAACTGTGGACAGTGCAGGACTGAGACCAGGAGCAGAGCTATGCTCCTGACACCTACAGAAATTCATACGTATGAGTCGTGACTTGCTTGAAACTAATTTTGCATGGTTGTTCTTTTTGTTGTTCTGAGTCTCCTAAAGCAAAAATATTGAGCTAACTTTACCAAAACAATGTGGAATTTGAAAGTAAAATATAAGTGAGAAATTGTTTTTAAAGGTGGGCAAGGGAAATATAAATGAGTGTAGCAGGTCAACCTACAAGAAAAGCAAAGATGCAATCCAGGAGGTCCTCCCGACTGGTAGTGATGTCACTATTTATTTCCGAGCTTCCCAGTGAGCAGAGGGCACTGAGAAGCCAGTGGGAGGAGAGTGTCACTGTGGAGTCCTCTGCATTTTGTTAC